>NC_065551.1:10425556-10754287 GCF_022605725.1 Anthonomus grandis grandis
ATATAATTATTTTTTTTAAAAACAATACATCAAAAAAATTTTAAAAATAATTTACAGGACATCAAATGAACTTCAAAAATGAAATCGGACAATGCTATAATGACTAATTGTTCTATTTTCTTAACCCTGGTTATGTCCAAAACTTAAAAGGATCATTTGGGTTATCTTGTATAACCTAAATATTCATTTTAAAATAAATTTAAATAATAGATAACCGTAATTGAGTGAGATATGACTATTTTCTTTAAACACAATACATCAAAATATTTTTAAAAATCATTTAGGGTTAATCAAATTATATCTAAAAATTAAATCGGAACAATCGTTAACGCTATTAGTTATTATCTTTTCTTAATTCTGGTTGTGTTCAAACCGTAAAAAACATCATTTGGCTATCTCGTATATGCGAAATAGTAAATTTAAATTATATTCGAATAATAGATAACAGTAATAGTGTGAAATATGATTATTTTTTTTAAAAACAATACATCAGAAAAATTTTAAAAATAATTTACAGGACATCAAATGAACTTCAAAAATTAAATTGGAATGAAATCGGACAATGCTATAATGATTAATTGTTCTATTTTCTTAACCCTGGTTATGTCCAAAACTTAAAAAGGATCAATTGGGTCATCTTGTATAATTTAAATATGAATTTTAAAATAAATTTGAAAAATAAGTAACCGTAATTGAGTGAAATATGATTATTTTTTTTAAATACAATACATTAAAAATTTTTAGAAAATTATTTAGGGTTAAACAAATTATATCTAAAAATTAAATTGAAATCATATCAAAACATAAAAAGGATCATTTGAGTCATCTTGTATAACTATCTAAAGGATTATTTGGGTCATCTTGTATAACCTAAATATTAATTTTAAAATAAATTTGAATAATAGATAACCGTAATTGAGTGAGATATGACTATTTTTTTAAAACACAATACATAAAACTATTTTTAAAAATCATTTAGGGTTAATCAAATTAAATCTAAAAATTGAATTAAAATTAAATCGGAACAATCGCCAACGCTATTAGTTATTATATTTTCTTAACTCTGGTTGTGTTCAAACCGTAAAAAACATCATTTGGCTATCTCGTATAGGCGAAATAGTAAATTTAAATTATATTCGAATAATAGATAACAGTAATAGTGTGAAATATGATTATTTTTTTTAAAAACAATACATCAAAAAAATTTTAAAAATAATTTACAAGACATCAAATGAACTTCAAAAATTAAATTGGAATGAAATCGGACAATGCTATAATGATTAATTGTTCTATTTTCTTAACCCTGGTTATGTCCAAAACTTAAAAAGGATTATTTGGGTCATCTTGTATAACCTAAATATTAATTTTAAAATAAATTTGAATAATATATAACCGTAATTGAGTGAGATATGACTATTTTTTTTTTAATTTTTCATAAAACTATTTTTAAAAATCATTTAGGGTTAATCAAATTATACCTAAAAATTGAATTAAATTAAATCGGAACACTCGCCGACGCTAGTAGTTATTATATTTTCTTAACTTTGGTTGTGTTCAAACCGTAAAAAACATCATTTGGCCATCTCGTATATGCGAAATAGTAAATTTAAATTATATTCGAATAATAGATAACAGTAAAAGTGTGAAATATGATTATTTTTTTTTTAAACAATACATCAGAAAAATTTTAAAAATAATTTACAAGACATCAAATGAACTTCAAAAATTAAATTGGAATGAAATCGGACAATGCTATAATGATTACTTGTTCTATTTTTTTAACCCTGGTTATGTCCAAAACTTAAAAAGGACCATTTGGGTCATCTTGTATATCCTAAATATTCATCTTAAAATAAATTTGAATAATAGATAACCGTAATTGAGTGAGATATGACTATTTATTTAAAACACAATACATTAAAAAATTTTTAAAAATTATTTAGGGTTAAACAAATTATATCTAAAAATTTAATCGGAACAATCGTTAACGCTTTTAGTTATTATATTTTCTTAATTCTGGTTGTGTTCAAACCGTAAAAAACATCATTTGGCTATCTCGTATATGCGAAATAGTAAATTTAAATTATATTCGAATAATAGATAACAGTAATACTGTGACATATAAAAAAAAATTTTTTTAAAAACAATACATCAAAAAAATTTTAAAAATAATTTACAGGACATCAAATGAACTTCAAAAATTAAATTGGAATGAAATCGGACAATGCTATAATGATTAATTGCTCTATTTTCTTAACCCTGGTTATGTCCAAAACTTAAAAAGGACCATTTGGGTCATCTTGTATATCCTAAATATTCATCTTAAAATAAATTTGAATAATAGATAACCGTAATTGAGTGAGATATGACTATTTATTTAAAACACAATACATCAAAATATTTTTAAAAATCATTTAGGGTTAATCAAATTATATCTAAAAATTGAATTAAAATTAAATCGGAACAATCGCCAACGCTATTAGTTATTATATTTTCTTAACTCTGGTTGTGTTCAAACCGTAAAAAACATCATCTGGCTATCTCGTATATGCGAAATAGTAAATTTAATTTATATTCGAATAATAGATAACAGTAATACTGTGAAATATGATTATTTTTTTTTAAAACAATACATCAAAAAAATTTTAAAAATAATTTACAGGACATCAAATGAACTTCAAAAATTAAATTGGAATGAAATCGGACAATTCTATAATGATTACTTGTTCTATTTTCTTAACCCTGGTTATGTCCAAAACTTAAAAAGGACCATTTGGGTCATCTTGTATATCCTAAATATTCATCTTAAAATAAATTTGAATAATAGATAACCATAATTGAGTGAGATATGACTATTTTTTTAAAACACAATACATTAAAAAATTTTTTAAAATTATTTAGGGTTAAACAAATTATATCTAAAAATTAAATTGAAATCATATCGGAATATTACCTATAAGTAATAGTAATCGATTTTCTTTATCCTGGTTATGTCCAAAACATAAAAAGGATCATTTGAAGGACAAAATTAAATTGGAATGAAATTGGACAATGCTCTAATGATTAATTGTTCTATTTTCTTAACCCTGGTTATGTCCAAAACTTAAAAAGGACCATTTGGGTCATCTTGTATATCGTAAATATTCACCTTAAAATAAATTTGAATAATAGATAACCGTAATTGAGTGAGATATGACTATTTTTTTAAAACACAATACATAAAACTATTTTTAAAAATCATTTAGGGTTAATCAAATTATATCTAAAAATTGAATTAAATTAAATCGGAACACTCGCCAACGCTAGTAGTTATTATATTTTCTTAACTTTGGTTGTGTTCAAACCGTAAAAAACATCATTTGGCTATCTCGTATAGGCGAAATAGTAAATTTAAATTATATTCGCATAATAGATAACAGTAATAGTGTGAAATATGATTATTTTTTTTAAAAACAATACATCAAAAAAATTTTAAAAATAATTTAGAGGACATCAAATGAACTTCAAAAATTAAATTGGAATGAAATCGGACAATGCTATAATAATTAATTGTTCTATTTTTTTAACCCTGGTTATGTCCAAAACTTAAAAAGGATTATTTGGGTCAGCTTGTATAACCTAAATATGAATTTTAAAATAAATTCGAATAATAGGTAACCGTAATTGAGTGAGATATGATTATTTTTTTTAAACACAATACATTAAAATATTTTTAAAAATCATATAGGGGTAATCAAATTATATCTAAAAAGTTAATCGGAACAATCGTTAACGCTTTTAGTTATTATATTTTCTTAATTCTGGTTGTGTTCAAACCGTAAAAAACATCATCTGGCTATCTCGTATATGCGAAATAGTAAATTTAATTTATATTCGAATAATAGATAACAGTAATACTGTGAAATATGATTATTTTTTTTTAAAACAATACATCAAAAAAATTTTAAAAATAATTTACAGGACATCAAATGAACTTCAAAAATTAAATTGGAATGAAATCGGACAATGCTATAATGATTAATTGTTCTATTTTCTTAACCCTGGTTATGTCCAAAACTTAAAAAGGATCAATTGGGTCATCTTGTATAATTTAAATATGAATTTTAAAATAAATTTGAAAAATAGGTAACCGTAATTGAGTGAAATATGATTATTTTTTTTAAATACAATACATTAAAAATTTTTAGAAAATTATTTAGGGTTAAACAAATTATATCTAAAAATTAAATTGAAATCATATCAAAACATAAAAAGGATCATTTGAGTCATCTTGTATAACTATCTAAAGGATTATTTGGGTCATCTTGTATAACCTAAATATTAATTTTAAAATAAATTTGAATAATAGATAACCGTAATTGAGTGAGATATGACTATTTTTTTAAAACACAATACATAAAACTATTTTTAAAAATCATTTAGGGTTAATCAAATTAAATCTAAAAATTGAATTAAAATTAAATCGGAACAATCGCCAACGCTATTAGTTATTATATTTTCTTAACTCTGATTGTGTTCAAACCGTAAAAAACATCATTTGGCTATCTCGTATAGGCGAAATAGTAAATTTAAATTATATTCGAATAATAGATAACAGTAATAGTGTGAAATATGATTATTTTTTTTAAAAACAATACATCAAAAAAATTTTAAAAATAATTTACAAGACATCAAATGAACTTCAAAAATTAAATTGGAATGAAATCGGACAATGCTATAATGATTAATTGTTCTATTTTCTTAACCCTGGTTATGTCCAAAACTTAAAAAGGATTATTTGGGTCATCTTGTATAACCTAAATATTAATTTTAAAATAAATTTGAATAATATATAACCGTAATTGAGTGAGATATGACTATTTTTTTTTTTAATTTTTCATAAAACTATTTTTAAAAATCATTTAGGGTTAATCAAATTATACCTAAAAATTGAATTAAATTAAATCGGAACACTCGCCGACGCTAGTAGTTATTATATTTTCTTAACTTTGGTTGTGTTCAAACCGTAAAAAACATCATTTGGCCATCTCGTATATGCGAAATAGTAAATTTAAATTATATTCGAATAATAGATAACAGTAATAGTGTGAAATATGATTATTTTTTTTTTAAACAATACATCAGAAAAATTTTAAAAATAATTTACAAGACATCAAATGAACTTCAAAAATTAAATTGGAATGAAATCGGACAATGCTATAATGATTACTTGTTCTATTTTTTTAACCCTGGTTATGTCCAAAACTTAAAAAGGACCATTTGGGTCATCTTGTATATCCTAAATATTCATCTTAAAATAAATTTGAATAATAGATAACCGTAATTGAGTGAGATATGACTATTTATTTAAAACACAATACATTAAAAAATTTTTAAAAATTATTTAGGGTTAAACAAATTATATCTAAAAATTTAATCGGAACAATCGTTAACGCTTTTAGTTATTATATTTTCTTAATTCTGGTTGTGTTCAAACCGTAAAAAACATCATTTGGCTATCTCGTATATGCGAAGTAGTAAATTTAAATTATATTCGAATAATAGATAACAGTAATACTGTGACATATAAAAAAAAATTTTTTTAAAAACAATACATCAAAAAAATTTTAAAAATAATTTACAGGACATCAAATGAACTTCAAAAATTAAATTGGAATGAAATCGGACAATGCTATAATGATTAATTGCTCTATTTTCTTAACCCTGGTTATGTCCAAAACTTAAAAAGGACCATTTGGGTCATCTTGTATATCCTAAATATTCATCTTAAAATAAATTTGAATAATAGATAACCGTAATTGAGTGAGATATGACTATTTATTTAAAACACAATACATCAAAATATTTTTAAAAATCATTTAGGGTTAATCAAATTATATCTAAAAATTGAATTAAAATTAAATCGGAACAATCGCCAACGCTATTAGTTATTATATTTTCTTAACTCTGGTTGTGTTCAAACCGTAAAAAACATCATCTGGCTATCTCGTATATGCGAAATAGTAAATTTAATTTATATTCGAATAATAGATAACAGTAATACTGTGAAATATGATTATTTTTTTTTAAAACAATACATCAAAAAAATTTTAAAAATAATTTACAGGACATCAAATGAACTTCAAAAATTAAATTGGAATGAAATCGGACAATTCTATAATGATTACTTGTTCTATTTTCTTAACCCTGGTTATGTCCAAAACTTAAAAAGGACCATTTGGGTCATCTTGTATATCCTAAATATTCATCTTAAAATAAATTTGAATAATAGATAACCGTAATTGAGTGAGATATGACTATTTTTTTAAAACACAATACATTAAAAAATTTTTAAAAATTATTTAGGGTTAAACAAATTATATCTAAAAATTAAATTGAAATCATATCGGAACATTACCTATAAGTAATAGTAATCGATTTTCTTTATCCTGGTTATGTCCAAAACATAAAAAGGATCATTTGAAGGACAAAATTAAATTGGAATGAAATTGGACAATGCTCTAATGATTAATTGTTCTATTTTCTTAACCCTGGTTATGTCCAAAACTTAAAAAGGACCATTTGGGTCATCTTGTATATCGTAAATATTCACCTTAAAATAAATTTGAATAATAGATAACCGTAATTGAGTGAGATATGACTATTTTTTTAAAACACAATACATAAAACTATTTTTAAAAATCATTTAGGGTTAATCAAATTATATCTAAAAATTGAATTAAATTAAATCGGAACACTCGCCAACGCTAGTAGTTATTATATTTTCTTAACTTTGGTTGTGTTCAAACCGTAAAAAACATCATTTGGCTATCTCGTATAGGCGAAATAGTAAATTTAAATTATATTCGCATAATAGATAACAGTAATAGTGTGAAATATGATTATTTTTTTTAAAAACAATACATCAAAAAAATTTTAAAAATAATTTAGAGGACATCAAATGAACTTCAAAAATTAAATTGGAATGAAATCGGACAATGCTATAATAATTAATTGTTCTATTTTTTTAACCCTGGTTATGTCCAAAACTAAAAAGGATTATTTGGGTCAGCTTGTATAACCTAAATATGAATTTTAAAATAAATTCGAATAATAGGTAACCGTAATTGAGTGAGATATGATTATTTTTTTTAAACACAATACATTAAAATATTTTTAAAAATCATATAGGGGTAATCAAATTATATCTAAAAAGTTAATCGGAACAATCGTTAACGCTTTTAGTTATTATATTTTCTTAATTCTGGTTGTGTTCAAACCGTAAAAAACATCATCTGGCTATCTCGTATATGCGAAATAGTAAATTTAATTTATATTCGAATAATAGATAACAGTAATACTGTGAAATATGATTATTTTTTTTTAAAACAATACATCAAAAAAATTTTAAAAATAATTTACAGGACATCAAATGAACTTCAAAAATTAAATTGGAATGAAATCGGACAATTCTATAATGATTACTTGTTCTATTTTCTTAACCCTGGTTATGTCCAAAACTTAAAAAGGACCATTTGGGTCATCTTGTATATCCTAAATATTCATCTTAAAATAAATTTGAATAATAGATAACCGTAATTGAGTGAGATATGACTATTTTTTTAAAACACAATACATTAAAAAATTTTTAAAAATTATTTAGGGTTAAACAAATTATATCTAAAAATTAAATTGAAATCATATCGGAACATTACCTATAAGTAATAGTAATCGATTTTCTTTATCCTGGTTATGTCCAAAACATAAAAAGGATCATTTGAAGGACAAAATTAAATTGGAATGAAATTGGACAATGCTCTAATGATTAATTGTTCTATTTTCTTAACCCTGGTTATGTCCAAAACTTAAAAAGGATTATTTCGGTCATCTTGTATAACCTAAATATTAATTTTAAAATAAATTTGAATAATATATAAACGTAATTGAGTGAGATATGACTATTTTTTTTTTAAATTTTTCATAAAACTATTTTTAAAAATCATTTAGGGTTAATCAAATTATATCTAAAAATTGAATTAAATTAAATCGGAACACTCGCCAACGCTAGTAGTTATTATATTTTCTTAACTTTGGTTGTGTTCAAACCGTAAAAAACATCATTTGGCCATCTCGTATATGCGAAATAGTAAATTTAAATTATATTCGAATAATAGATAACAGTAATAGTGTGAAATATGATTATTTTTTTTTTAAACAATACATCAGAAAAATTTTAAAAATAATTTACAAGACATCAAATGAACTTCAAAAATTAAATTGGAATGAAATCGGACAATGCTATAATGATTACTTGTTCTATTTTTTTAACCCTGGTTATGTCCAAAACTTAAAAAGGATTATTTGGGTCAGCTTGTATAACCTAAATATGAATTTTAAAATAAATTCGAATAATAGGTAACCGTAATTGAGTGAGATATGATTATTTTTTTTAAACACAATACATTAAAATATTTTTAAAAATCATATAGGGGTAATCAAATTATATCTAAAAAGTTAATCGGAACAATCGTTAACGCTTTTAGTTATTATATTTTCTTAATTCTGGTTGTGTTCAAACCGTAAAAAACATCATTTGGCTATCTTGTATATGCGAAATAGTAAATTTAAATTATATTCGAATAATAGATAACAGTAATAGTGTGAAATATGATTATTTTTTTTTCAAACAATACATCAGAAAAATTTTAAAAATAATTTACAGAACATCAAATGAACTTCAAAAATTAAATTGGAATGAAATCGGACCATGCTATAATGATTATTTGTTCTATTTTCTTAACCCTGGTTATGTCCAAAACTTAAAAAGGATTATTTGGATCAGCTTGTATAACCTAAATATAAATTTTAAAATAAATTCGAATAATAGGTAACCGTAATTGAGTGAGATATGATTATTTTTTTTAAACACAATACATTAAAATATTTTTAAAAATCATATAGGGGTAATCAAATTATATCTAAAAATTTAATCGGAACAATCGTTAACGCTTTTAGTTATTATATTTTCTTAATTCTGGTTGTGTTCAAACCGTAAAAAACATCATTTAGCTATCTCGTATATGCGAAATAGTAAATTTAAATTATATTCGAATAATAGATAACAGTAATACTGTGACATATAATAATTTTTTTTAACAACAATACATCAAAAAAATTTTAAAAATAATTTACAGGACATCAAATGAACTTCAAAAATTAAATTGGAATGAAATCGGACAATGCTATAATGATTAATTGCTCTATTTTCTTAACCCTGGTTATGTCCAAAACTTAAAAAGGACCATTTGGGTCATCTTGTATATCCTAAATATTCATCTTAAAATAAATTTAAATAATAGATAACCGTAATTGAGTGAGATATGACTATTTATTTAAAACACAATACATTAAAAAAATTTTAAAAATTATTTAGGGTTAAACAAATTATATCTAAAAATTAAATTGAAATCATATCGGAACATTACCTATAAGTAATAGTAATCGATTTTCATTATCCTGGTTATTTCCAAAACATAAAAAGGATCCTTTGAGTAATCTTGTATAACCTAAATAATAATTTTAATTTATATTTGAATAATAGATAACCGTAATTGAGTGAGATATGACTATTTTATTTAAACACAATACATCAAAATATTTTTAAAAATCATTTAGGGTTAAACAAATTATATCTAAAAATTAAATTGAAATCATATCGGAACATTACCTATAAGTAATAGTAATCGATTTTCTTTATCCTGGTTATTTCCAAAACTTAAAAAGGATCATTTGGGTCATCTTGTATAACCTAAATATTCATTTTAAAATAAATTTGAATAATAGATAACCGTAATTGAGTGAGATATGACTATTTTTTTAAAACACAAAACAAAACTATTTTTAAAAATCATTTAGGGTTAATCAAATTATATCTAAAAATTAAATCGAAACAATCGCCAACGCTATTAGTTATTATATTTTCTTAACTCTGGTTGTGTTCAAACCGTAAAAAACATAATTTGGATATCTCGTATATGCGAAATAGTAAATTTAAATTATATTCGAATAATAGATAACAGTAATACTGTGAAATATAATTATTTTTTTTTAAAAACAATACATCAAAAAAATTTAAAAAATAATTTACAGGACATCAAATGAACTTCAAAAATGAAAGCGGACAATGCTATAATGATTAATTGTTCTATTTTCTTAACCCTGGTTATGTCCAAAACTTAAAAGGATCATTTGGGTCATCTTGTATAACCTAAATATTCATTTTAAAATAAATTTAAATAATAGATAACCGTAATTGAGTGAGATATGACTATTTTCTTTAAACACAATACATCAAAATATTTTTAAAAATCATTTAGGGTTAATCAAATTATATCTAAAAATTAAATTAAAATTAAATCGGAACAATCGTTAACGCTATTAGTTATTATCTTTTCTTAATTCTGGTTGTGTTCAAACCGTAAAAAACATCATTTGGCTATTTTGTATATGCGAAATAGTAAATTTAAATTATATTCGAATAATAGATAACAGTAATAGAGTGAGATATGACTATTTTTTTAAAACACAATACATAAAACTATTTTTAAAAATCATTTAGGGTTAATCAAATTAAATCTAAAAATTGAATTAAAATTAAATCGGAACAATCGCCAACGCTATTAGTTATTATATTTTCTTAACTCTGGTTGTGTTCAAACCGTAAAAAACATCATTTGGCTATCTCGTATATGCGAAACAGTAAATTTAAATTATATTCGAATAATAGATAACAGTAATAGTGTGAAAGATTAAAAACAATACATCAAAAAAATTTTAAAAATAATTTACAGGACATCAAATAAACTTCAAAAATTAAATTGGAATGAAATCGGACAATGCTATAATGATTAATTGTTCTATTTTCTTAACCCTGGTTATGTCCAAAACTTAAAAAGGATTATTTGGGTCATCTTGTATAACCTAAATACTCATTTTAAAATAAATTTAAATAATAGATAACAATAATTGAGTGAGATATGACTATTTTTTTAAAACACAATACATGACACTATTTTTAAAAATCATTTAGGGTTAATCAAATTAAATCTAAAAATTGAATTAAAATTAAATCGGAACAATCGTTAACGCTATTAGTTATTATCTTTTCTTAATTCTGGTTGTGTTCAAACCGTAAAAAACATCATTTGGCTATTTTGTATATGCGAAATAGTAAATTTAAATTATATTCGAATAATAGATAACAGTAATAGAGTGAGATATGACTATTTTTTTAAAACACAATACATAAAACTATTTTTAAAAATCATTTAGGGTTAATCAAATTAAATCTAAAAATTGAATTAAAATTAAATCGGAACAATCGCCAACGCTATTAGTTATTATATTTTCTTAACTCTGGTTGTGTTCAAACCGTAAAAAACATCATTTGGCTATCTCGTATATGCGAAACAGTAAATTTAAATTATATTCGAATAATAGATAACAGTAATAGTGTGAAAGATTAAAAACAATACATCAAAAAAATTTTAAAAATAATTTACAGGACATCAAATAAACTTCAAAAATTAAATTGGAATGAAATCGGACAATGCTATAATGATTAATTGTTCTATTTTCTTAACCCTGGTTATGTCCAAAACTTAAAAAGGATTATTTGGGTCATCTTGTATAACCTAAATATTAATTTTTCAATAAATTTGAATAATAGATAACCGTAATTGAGTGAGATATGACTATTTTTTTAAAACACAATACATTAAACTATTTTTAAAAATCATTTAGGATTAATCAAATTAAATCTAAAAATTGAATTAAAATTAAATCGGAACACTCGCCAACGCTATTAGTTATTATCTTTTCTTAATTCTGGTTGTGTTCAAACCGTAAAAAACATCATTTGGCTATGTCGTATATGCGAAATAGTAAATTTAAATTATATTCGAATAATAGATAACAGTAATAGTGTGAAATATGATTATTCTTTTTAAAAACAATACATCAAAAAAATTTTAAAAATAATTTACAGGACATCAAATGAACTTCAAAAATTAAATTGGAATGAAATCGGACATTGCTATAATGATTAATTGTTCTATTTTCTTAACCCTGGTTATGTCCAAAACTTAAAAGGATCATTTGGGTCATCTTGTATAACCTAAATACTCATTTTAAAATAAATTTAAATAATAGATAACAATAATTGAGTGAGATATGACTATTTTTTTAAAACACAATACATGACACTATTTTTAAAAATCATTTAGGGTTAATCAAATTAAATCTAAAAATTGAATTAAAATTAAATCGGAACAATCGCCAACGCTATTAGTTATTATATTTTTCTAACTCTAGTTGTGTTCAAACCGTAAAAAACATCATTTGGCTATCTCGTATATGCGAAATAGTAAATTTAAATTATATTCGAATAATAGATAACAGTAATAGTGTGAAATATGATTATTTTTTTTAAAAACAATACATCAGAAAAATTTTAAAAATAATTTACAGGACATCAAATGAACTTCAAAAATTAAATTGGAATGAAATCGGACAATGCTATAATGATTAATTGTTTTATTTTCTTAACCCTGGTAATGTCCAAAACTTAAAAAGGATCATTTGGGTCATCTTGTATAACCTAAATATTCATTTTAAAATAAATTTAAATAATAGATAACCGTAATTGAGTGAGATATGACTATTTTTTTTAAACAGAATACATCAAAATATTTTTAAAAATCATTTAGGGTTAATCAAATTATATCTAAAAATTGAATTAAAATTAAATCGGAACAATCGCCAACGCTATTAGTTATTATATTTTCTTAACTCTGGTTGTGTTCAAACCGTAAAAAACATCATTTGGCTATCTTGTATATGCGAAATAGTAAATTTAAATTATATTCGAATAATAGATAACAGTAATAGTGTGAAATATGATTATTTTTTTTTAAAACAATACATCAGAAAAATTTTAAAAATAATTTACAGAACATCAAATGAACTTCAAAAATTAAATTGGAATAAAATCGGACAATGCTATAATGATTATTTGTTCTATTTTCTTAACCCTGGTTATGTCCAAAACTTAAAAAGGACCATTTGGGTCATCTTGTATATCCTAAATATTCATCTTAAAATAAATTTGAATAATAGATAACCGTAATAGAGTGAGATATGACTATTTTTTTAAAACACAATACATTAAAGAATTTTTAAAAATTATTTAGGGTTAAACAAATTATATCTAAAAATTAAATTGCAATCATATCGGAACATTACCTATAAGTAATAGTAATCGATTTTCTTTATCCTGGTTATGTCCAAAACATAAAAAGGATCATTTTAGTCATCTTGTATAACCTAAATAATAATTTTAATTTATATTTGAATAATAGATAACCGTAATTGAGTGAGATATGACTATTTTATTTAAACACAATACATCAAAATATTTTTAAAAATCATTTAGGGTTAATCAAATTATATCTAAAAATTGAAATAAAATTAAATCGGAACAATCGCCAACGCTATTAGTTATTATATTTTCTTAACTTTGGTTGTGTTCAAACCGTAAAAAACATCATTTGGCCATCTCCTATATGCGAAATAGTAAATTTAAATTATATTCGAATAATAGATAACAGTAATAGTGTGAAATATGATTATTTAAAAAAAAACAATACATCAAAAAAATTGTAAAAATAATTTACAGGACATCAAATGAACTTCAAAAATTAAATTGGAATGAAATCGGACAATGCTATAATGATTAATTGTTCTATTTTCTTAACCCTGGTTATGTCCAAAACTTAAAAAGGACCATTTGGGTCATCTTGTATATCCTAAATATTCATCTTAAAATAAATTTGAATAATAGATAACCGTAATTGAGTGAGATATGACTATTTTTTTAAAACACAATACATTAAAAAAATTTTAAAAATTATTTAGGGTTAAACAAATTATATCTAAAAATTAAATTGAAATCATATCGGAACATTAGCTATAGGTAATAGTAATCGATTTTCTTTATCCTGGTTATGTCCAAAACATAAAAAGGATCATTTGAGTCATCTTGTATAACTATCTAAAGGATTATTTGGGTCATCTTGTATAACCTAAATATTAATTTTAAAATAAATTTGAATAATAGATAACCGTAATTGAGTGAGATGACTATTTTTTTAAAACACAATACATAAAACTATTTTTAAAAATCATTTAGGGTTAATCAAATTAAATCTAAAAATTGAATTAAAATTAAATCGGAACAATCGCCAACGCTATTAGTTATTATATTTTCTTAACTCTGGTTGTGTTCAAACCGTAAAAAACATCATTTGGCTATCTCGTATAGGCGAAATAGTAAATTTAAATTATATTCGAATAATAGATAACAGTAATAGTGTGAAATATGATTATTTTTTTTAAAAACAATACATCAAAAAAAATTTAAAAATAATTTAGAGGACATCAAATGAACTTCAAAAATTAGATTGGAATGAAATCGGACAATGCTATAATGATTAATTGTTCTATTTTCTTAACCCTGGTTATGTCCAAAACTTAAAAAGAATTATTTGGGTCATCTTGTATAACCTAAATATTAATTTTAAAATAAATTTGAATAATATATAACCGTAATTGAGTGAGATATGACTATTTTTTTTTTAAATTTTTCATAAAATTATTTTTAAAAATCATTTAGGGTTAATCAAATTATATCTAAAAATTGAATTAAATTAAATCGGAACACTCGCCAACGCTAGTAGTTATTATATTTTCTTAACTTTGGTTGTGTTCAAACCGTAAAAAACATCATTTGGCCATCTCGTATATGCGAAATAGTAAATTTAAATTGTATTCGAATAATAGATAACAGTAATAGTGTGAAATATGATTATTTTTATTTAAAACAATACATCAGAAATATTTTAAAAATAATTTACAGGACATCAAATGAACTTCAAAAATTAAATTGGAATGAAATCGGACAATGCTATAATGATTAATTGTTCTATTTTCTTAACCCTGGTTATGTCCAAAACTTAAAAAGGATTATTTGGATCAGCTTGTATAACCTAAATATAAATTTTAAAATAAATTCGAATAATAGGTAACCGTAATTGAGTGAGATATGATTATTTTTTTTAAACACAATACATTAAAATATTTTTAAAAATCATATAGGGGTAATCAAATTATATCTAAAAAGTTAATCGGAACAATCGTTAACGCTTTTAGTTATTATATTTTCTTAATTCTGGTTGTGTTCAAACCGTAAAAAACATCATTTGGCTATCTTGTATATGCGAAATAGTAAATTTAAATTATATTCGAATAATAGATAACAGTAATAGTGTGAAATATGATTATTTTTTTTTCAAACAATACATCAGAAAAATTTTAAAAATAATTTACAGAACATCAAATGAACTTCAAAAATTAAATTGGAATGAAATCGGACAATGCTATAATGATTATTTGTTCTATTTTCTTAACCCTGGTTATGTCCAAAACTTAAAAAGGATTATTTGGATCAGCTTGTATAACCTAAATATAAATTTTAAAATAAATTCGAATAATAGGTAACCGTAATTGAGTGAGATATGATTATTTTTTTTAAACACAATACATTAAAATATTTTTAAAAATCATATAGGGGTAATCAAATTATATCTAAAAATTTAATCGGAACAATCGTTAACGCTTTTAGTTATTATATTTTCTTAATTCTGGTTGTGTTCAAACCGTAAAAAACATCATTTGGCTATCTCGTATATGCGAAATAGTAAATTTAAATTATATTCGAATAATAGATAACAGTAATACTGTGACATATAATAATTTTTTTTAAAAACAATACATCAAAAAAATTTTAAAAATAATTTACAGGACATCAAATGAACTTCAAAAATTAAATTGGAATGAAATCGGACAATGCTATAATGATTAATTGCTCTATTTTCTTAACCCTGGTTATGTCCAAAACTTAAAAAGGACCATTTGGGTCATCTTGTATATCCTAAATATTCATCTTAAAATAAATTTGAATAATAGATAACCGTAATTGAGTGAGATATGACTATTTATTTAAAACACAATACATTAAAAAATTTTTAAAAATTATTTAGGGTTAAACAAATTATATCTAAAAATTAAATTGAAATCATATCGGAACATTACCTATAAGTAATAGTAATCGATTTTCTTTATCCTGGTTATTTCCAAAACATAAAAAGGATCCTTTGAGTCATCTTGTATAACCTAAATAATAATTTTAATTTATATTTGAATAATAGATAACCGTAATTGAGTGAGATATGACTATTTTATTTAAACACAATACATCAAAATATTTTTAAAAATCATTTAGGGTTAAACAAATTATATCTAAAAATTAAATTGAAATCATATCGGAACATTACCTATAAGTAATAGTAATCGATTTTCTTTATCCTGGTTATTTCCAAAACTTAAAAAGGATCATTTGGGTCATCTTGTATAACCTAAATATTCATTTTAAAATAAATTTGAATAATAGATAACCGTAATTGAGTGAGATATGACTATTTTTTTAAAACACAAAACAAAACTATTTTTAAAAATCATTTAGGGTTAATCAAATTATATCTAAAAATTAAATCGAAACAATCGCCAACGCTATTAGTTATTATATTTTCTTAACTCTGGTTGTGTTCAAACCGTAAAAAACATAATTTGGATATCTCGTATATGCGAAATAGTAAATTTAAATTATATTCGAATAATAGATAACAGTAATACTGTGAAATATAATTATTTTTTTTTAAAAACAATACATCAAAAAAATTTAAAAAATAATTTACAGGACATCAAATGAACTTCAAAAATGAAAGCGGACAATGCTATAATGATTAATTGTTCTATTTTCTTAACCCTGGTTATGTCCAAAACTTAAAAGGATCATTTGGGTCATCTTGTATAACCTAAATATTCATTTTAAAATAAATTTAAATAATAGATAACCGTAATTGAGTGAGATATGACTATTTTCTTTAAACACAATACATCAAAATATTTTTAAAAATCATTTAGGGTTAATCAAATTATATCTAAAAATTAAATTAAAATTAAATCGGAACAATCGTTAACGCTATTAGTTATTATCTTTTCTTAATTCTGGTTGTGTTCAAACCGTAAAAAACATCATTTGGCTATTTTGTATATGCGAAATAGTAAATTTAAATTATATTCGAATAATAGATAACAGTAATAGAGTGAGATATGACTATTTTTTTAAAACACAATACATAAAACTATTTTTAAAAATCATTTAGGGTTAATCAAATTAAATCTAAGAATTGAATTAAAATTAAATCGGAACAATCGCCAACGCTATTAGTTATTATATTTTCTTAACTCTGGTTGTGTTCAAACCGTAAAAAACATCATTTGGCTATCTCGTATATGCGAAACAGTAAATTTAAATTATATTCGAATAATAGATAACAGTAATAGTGTGAAAGATTAAAAACAATACATCAAAAAAATTTTAAAAATAATTTACAGGACATCAAATAAACTTCAAAAATTAAATTGGAATGAAATCGGACAATGCTATAATGATTAATTGTTCTATTTTCTTAACCCTGGTTATGTCCAAAACTTAAAAAGGATTATTTGGGTCATCTTGTATAACCTAAATACTCATTTTAAAATAAATTTAAATAATAGATAACAATAATTGAGTGAGATATGACTATTTTTTTAAAACACAATACATGACACTATTTTTAAAAATCATTTAGGGTTAATCAAATTAAATCTAAAAATTGAATTAAAATTAAATCGGAACAATCGTTAACGCTATTAGTTATTATCTTTTCTTAATTCTGGTTGTGTTCAAACCGTAAAAAACATCATTTGGCTATTTTGTATATGCGAAATAGTAAATTTAAATTATATTCGAATAATAGATAACAGTAATAGAGTGAGATATGACTATTTTTTTAAAACACAATACATAAAACTATTTTTAAAAATCATTTAGGGTTAATCAAATTAAATCTAAAAATTGAATTAAAATTAAATCGGAACAATCGCCAACGCTATTAGTTATTATATTTTCTTAACTCTGGTTGTGTTCAAACCGTAAAAAACATCATTTGGCTATCTCGTATATGCGAAACAGTAAATTTAAATTATATTCGAATAATAGATAACAGTAATAGTGTGAAAGATTAAAAACAATACATCAAAAAAATTTTAAAAATAATTTACAGGACATCAAATAAACTTCAAAAATTAAATTGGAATGAAATCGGACAATGCTATAATGATTAATTGTTCTATTTTCTTAACCCTGGTTATGTCCAAAACTTAAAAAGGATTATTTGGGTCATCTTGTATAACCTAAATATTAATTTTTCAATAAATTTGAATAATAGATAACCGTAATTGAGTGAGATATGACTATTTTTTTAAAACACAATACATTAAACTATTTTTAAAAATCATTTAGGATTAATCAAATTAAATCTAAAAATTGAATTAAAATTAAATCGGAACACTCGCCAACGCTATTAGTTATTATCTTTTCTTAATTCTGGTTGTGTTCAAACCGTAAAAAACATCATTTGGCTATGTCGTATATGCGAAATAGTAAATTTAAATTATATTCGAATAATAGATAACAGTAATAGTGTGAAATATGATTATTCTTTTTAAAAACAATACATCAAAAAAATTTAAAAAATAATTTACAGGACATCAAATGAACTTCAAAAATTAAATTGGAATGAAATCGGACAATGCTATAATGATTAATTGTTCTATTTTCTTAACCCTGGTTATGTCCAAAACTTAAAAGGATCATTTGGGTCATCTTGTATAACCTAAATACTCATTTTAAAATAAATTTAAATAATAGATAACAATAATTGAGTGAGATATGACTATTTTTCTAAAACACAATACATGACACTATTTTTAAAAATCATTTAGGGTTAATCAAATTAAATCTAAAAATTGAATTAAAATTAAATCGGAACAATCGCCAACGCTATTAGTTATTATATTTTCCTAACTCTAGTTGTGTTCAAACCGTAAAAAACATCATTTGGCTATCTCGTATATGCGAAATAGTAAATTTAAATTATATTCGAATAATAGATAACAGTAATAGTGTGAAATATGATTATTTTTTTTAAAAACAATACATCAGAAAAATTTTAAAAATAATTTACACGACATCAAATGAACTTCAAAAATTAAATTGGAATGAAATCGGACAATGCTATAATGATTAATTGTTTTATTTTCTTAACCCTGGTAATGTCCAAAACTTAAAAAGGATCAATTGGGTCATCTTGTATAACCTAAATATTCATTTTAAAATAAATTTAAATAATAGATAACCGTAATTGAGTGAGATATGACTATTTTTTTTAAACAGAATACATCAAAATATTTTTAAAAATCATTTAGGGTTAATCAAATTATATCTAAAAATTGAATTAAAATTAAATCGGAACAATCGCCAACGCTATTAGTTATTATATTTTCTTAACTCTGGTTGTGTTCAAACCGTAAAAAACATCATTTGGCTATCTTGTATATGCGAAATAGTAAATTTAAATTATATTCGAATAATAGATAACAGTAATAGTGTGAAATATGATTATTTTTTTTTAAAACAATACATCAGAAAAATTTTAAAAATAATTTACAGAACATCAAATGAACTTCAAAAATTAAATTGGAATAAAATCGGACAATGCTATAATGATTATTTGTTCTATTTTCTTAACCCTGGTTATGTCCAAAACTTAAAAAGGACCATTTGGGTCATCTTGTATATCCTAAATATTCATCTTAAAATAAATTTGAATAATAGATAACCGTAATAGAGTGAGATATGACTATTTTTTTAAAACACAATACATTAAAGAATTTTTAAAAATTATTTAGGGTTAAACAAATTATATCTAAAAATTAAATTGCAATCATATCGGAACATTACCTATAAGTAATAGTAATCGATTTTCTTTATCCTGGTTATGTCCAAAACATAAAAAGGATCATTTTAGTCATCTTGTATAACCTAAATAATAATTTTAATTTATATTTGAATAATAGATAACCGTAATTGAGTGAGATATGACTATTTTATTTAAACACAATACATCAAAATATTTTTAAAAATCATTTAGGGTTAATCAAATTATATCTAAAAATTGAAATAAAATTAAATCGGAACAATCGCCAACGCTATTAGTTATTATATTTTCTTAACTTTGGTTGTGTTCAAACCGTAAAAAACATCATTTGGCCATCTCCTATATGCGAAATAGTAAATTTAAATTATATTCGAATAATAGATAACAGTAATAGTGTGAAATATGATTATTTTTTTTAAAAACAATACATCAGAAAAATTGTAAAAATAATTTACAGGACATCAAATGAACTTCAAAAATTAAATTGGAATGAAATCGGACAATGCTATAATGATTAATTTTTCCATTTTCTTAACCCTGGTTATGTCCAAAACTTAAAAAGGATTATTTGCCTCTTCTTGTATAACCTAAATATTAATTTTAAAATAAATTTGAATAATATATAACCGTAATTGAGTGAGATATGACTATTTTTTTAAAACACAATACATAAAACTATTTTTAAAAATCATTTAGGGTTAATCATATTAAATCTAAAAATTGAATTAAAATTAAATCGGAACAATCGCCAACGCTATTAGTTATTATATTTTCTTAACTCTGGTTGTGTTCAAACCGTAAAAAACATCATTTGGCTATCTCGTATAGGCGAAATAGTAAATTTAAATTATATTCGAATAATAGATAACAGTAATAGTGTGAAATATGATTATTTTTTTTAAAAACAATACATCAAAAAAATTTTAAAAATAATTTAGAGAACATCAAATGAACTTCAAAAATTAAATTGGAATGAAATCGGACAATGCTATAATGATTAATTGTTCTATTTTCTTAACCCTGGTTATGTCCAAAACTTAAAAAGGATTATTTGCCTCATCTTGTATAACCTAAATATTAATTTTAAAATAAATTTGAATAATATATAACCGTAATTGAGTGAGATATGACTATTTTTTTTTTAATTTTTCATAAAACTATTTTTAAAAATCATTTAGGGTTAATCAAATTATATCTAAAAATTGAATTAAATTAAATCGGAACAATCGCTTTTTTTTAATTCGAATTTTTTAAACAATACATCAGAAAAATTTTAAAAATAATTTACAAGACATCAAATGAACTTCAAAAATTAAATTGGAATGAAATCGGACAATGCTATAATGATTATTTGTTCTATTTTCTTAACCCTGGTTATGTCCAAAACTTAAAAAGGATCATTTGGGTCATCTTGTATAACCTAAATATTCATTTTAAAATAAATTTAAATAATAGATAACCGTAATTGAGTGAGATATGACTATTTTTTTAAAACACAATACATTAAAAAAATTTTAAAAATTATTTAGGGTTAAACAAATTATATCTAAAAATTAAATTGTAATCATATCGGAACATTACCTATAAGTAATAGTAATCGATTTTCTTTATCCTGGTTATGTCCAAAACATAAAAAGGATTATTTGAAGGACAAAATTAAATTGGAATGAAATCGGACAATGCTCTAATGATTAATTGTTCTATTTTCTTAACCCTGGTTATGTCCAAAACTTAAAAAGGACCATTTGGGTCATCTTGTATATCCTAAATATTCATCTTAAAATAAATTTGAATAATAGATAACCGTAATTGAGTGAGATATGACTATTTTTTTAAAACACAATACATAAAACTATTTTTAAAAATCATTTAGGGTTAATCATATTAAATCTAAAAATTGAATTAAAATTAAATCGGAACAATCGCCAACGCTATTAGTTATTATATTTTCTTAACTCTGGTTGTGTTCAAACCGTAAAAAACATCATTTGGCTATCTCGTATAGGCAAAATAGTAAATTTAAATTATATTCGAATAATAGATAACAGTAATAGTGTGAAATATGATTATTTTTTTTAAAAACAATACATCAAAAAAATTTTAAAAATAATTTAGAGAACATCAAATGAACTTCAAAAATTAAATTGGAATGAAATCGGACAATGCTATAATGATTAATTGTTCTATTTTCTTAACCCTGGTTATGTCCAAAACTTAAAAAGGACCATTTGGATCATCTTGTATATCCTAAATATTCATCTTAAAATAAATTTGAATAATAGATAACCGTAATTGTGTGAGATATGACTATTTTTTTAAAACACAATACATTAAAAAAATTTTAAAAATTATTTAGGGTTAAACAAATTATATCTAAAAATTAAATTGAAATGATATCGGAACATTACCTATAAGTAATAGTAATCGATTTTCTTTATCCTGGTTATGTCCAAAACTTAAAAAGGATTATTTGCCTCATCTTGTATAACCTAAATATTAATTTTAAAATAAATTTAAATAATAGATAACCGTAATTGAGTGAGATATGACTATTTTTTTTAAAAACAATACATCAAAAAAATTTTAAAAATAATTTACAGGACATCAAATGAACTTCAAAAATGAAATCGGACAATGCTATAATGATTAATTGTTCTATTTTCTTAACCCTGGTTATGTCCAAAACTTAAAAGGATCATTTGGGTCATCTTGTATAACCTAAATATTCATTTTAAAATAAATTTAAATAATAGATAACCGTAATTGAGTGAGATATGACTATTTTCTTTAAACACAATACATCAAAATATTTTTAAAAATCATTTAGGGTTAATCAAATTATATCTAAAAATTAAATCGGAACAATCGTTAACGCTATTAGTTATTATCTTTTCCTAATTCTGGTTGTGTTCAAACCGTAAAAAACATCATTTGGCTATCTCGTATATGCGAAATAGTAAATTTAAATTATATTCGAATAATAGATAACAGTAATAGTGTGAAATATGATTATTTTTTTTTAAAAACAATACATCAGAAAAATTTTAAAAATAATTTACAGGACATCAAATGAACTTCAAAAATTAAATTGGAATGAAATCGGACAATGCTATAATGATTAATTGTTCTATTTTCTTAACCCTGGTTATGTTCAAAACTTAAAAAGGATCAATTGGGTCATCTTGTATAATTTAAATATGAATTTTAAAATAAATTTGAAAAATAGGTAACCGTAATTGAGTGAAATATGATTATTTTTTTTAAATACAATACATTAAAAAATTTTAGAAATTTATTTAGGGTTAAACAAATTATATCTAAAAATTAAATTGAAATCATATCGGAACATTAGCTATGGGTAATAGTAATCGATTTTCTTTATCCTGGTTATGTCCAAAACATAAAAAGGATCATTTGAGTCATCTTGTATAACCTAAATAATAATTTTAATTTATATTTGAATAAAAGATAACCGTAATTGAGTGAGATATGATTATTTTTTTTAAACACAATACATTAAAAAATTTTAGAAAATTATTTAGGGTTAAACAAATTATATCTAAAAATTAAATTGAAATCATATCGGAACATTAGCTATAGGTAATAGTAATCGATTTTCTTTATCCTGGTTATGTCCAAAACATAAAAAGGATCATTTGAGTCATCTTGTATAACTATCTAAAGGATTATTTGGGTCATCTTGTATAACCTAAATATTAATTTTAAAATAAATTTAAATAATAGATAACCGTAATTGAGTGAGATATGACTATTTTTTTAAAACACAATACATAAAACTATTTTTAAAAATCATTTAGGGTTAATCAAATTATATCTAAAAATTGAATTAAAATTAAATCGGAACAATCGCCAACGCTATTAGTTATTATATTTTCTTAACTTTGGTTGTGTTCAAACCGTAAAAAACATCATTTGGTTATCTCCTATATGCGAAATAGTAAATTTAAATTATATTCGAATAATAGATAACAGTAATAGTGTGAAATATGATTATTTTTTTTTTTAAACAATACATCAGAAAAATTTTAAAAATAATTTACAGGACATCAAATGAACTTCAAAAATTAAATTGGAATGAAATCGGACAATGCTATAATGATTAATTGTTCTATTTTCTTAACCCTGGTTATGTCCAAAACTTAAAAAGGACCATTTGGGTCATCTTGTATATCCTAAATATTCATCTTAAAATAAATTTGAATAATAGATAACCGTAATTGAGTGAGATATGACTATTTTTTTAAAACACAATACATTAAAAAATTTTTAAAAATTATTTAGGGTTAAACAAATTATATCTAAAAATTAAATTGAAATCATATCGGAACATTACCTATAAGTAATAGTAATCGATTTTCTTTATCCTGGTTATGTCCAAAACATAAAAAGGATCATTTGAGTCATCTTGTATAACCTAAATAATAATTTTAATTTATATTTGAATAATAGATAACCGTAATTGAGTGAGATATGACTATTTTATTTAAACACAATACATTAAAATATTTTAAAAAATCATTTAGGGTTAATCAAATTATAACTAAAAATTGAATTAAAATTAAATCGGAACAATCGCCAACGCTATTAGTTATTATATTTTCTTAACTCTGGTTGTGTTCAAACCGTAAAAAACATCATTTGGCTATCTCGTATATGCGAAATAGTAAATTTAAATTATATTCGAATAATAGATAACAGTAATACTGTGAAATATAATTATTTTTTTTAAAAACAATACATCAAAAAAATTTTAAAAATAATTTACAGGACATCAAATGAACTTCAAAAATGAAATCGGACAATGCTATAATGATTAATTGTTCTATTTTCTTAACCCTGGTTATGTCCAAAACTTAAAAGGATCATTTGGGTCATCTTGTATAACCTAAATATTCATTTTAAAATAAATTTAAATAATAGATAACCGTAATTGAGTGAGATATGACTATTTTCTTTAAACACAATACATCAAAATATTTTTAAAAATCATTTAGGGTTAATCAAATTATATCTAAAAATTAAATCGGAACAATCGTTAACGCTATTAGTTATTATATTTTCTTAATTCTGGTTGTGTTCAAACCGTAAAAAACATCATTTGGCTATCTCGTATATGCGAAATAGTAAATTTAAATTATATTCGAATAATAGATAACAGTAATACTGTGACATATAATAATTTTTTTTAAAAACAATACATCAAAAAAATTTTAAAAATAATTTACAGGACATCAAATGAACTTCAAAAATTAAATTGGAATGAAATCGGACAATGCTATAATGATTAATTGCTCTATTTTCTTAACCCTGGTTATGTCCAAAACTTAAAAAGGACCATTTGGGTCATCTTGTATATCCTAAATATTCATCTTAAAATAAATTTGAATAATAGATAACCGTAATTGAGTGAGATATGACTATTTATTTAAAACACTATTGTGTTTTAAATAAATAGCCATAATAGCCCCCATCATGTATTCATTAAAAAATTTTTAAAAATTATTTAGGGTTAAACAAATTATATCTAAAAATTAAATTGAAATCATATCGGAACATTACCTATAAGTAATAGTAATCGATTTTCTTTATCCTGGTTATTTCCAAAACATAAAAAGGATCCTTTGAGTCATCTTGTATAACCTAAATAATAATTTTAATTTATATTTGAATAATAGATAACCGTAATTGAGTGAGATATGACTATTTTATTAAACACAATACATCAAAATATTTTTAAAAATCATTTAGGGTTAAACAAATTATATCTAAAAATTAAATTGAAATCATATCGGAACATTACCTATAAGTAATAGTAATCGATTTTCTTTATCCTGGTTATTTCCAAAACTTAAAAAGGATCATTTGGGTCATCTTGTATAACCTAAATATTCATTTTAAAATAAATTTGAATAATAGATAACCGTAATTGAGTGAGATATGACTATTTTTTTAAAACACAAAACAAAACTATTTTTAAAAATCATTTAGGGTTAATCAAATTATATCTAAAAATTAAATCGAAACAATCGCCAACGCTATTAGTTATTATATTTTCTTAACTCTGGTTGTGTTCAAACCGTAAAAAACATAATTTGGATATCTCGTATATGCGAAATAGTAAATTTAAATTATATTCGAATAATAGATAACAGTAATACTGTGAAATATAATTATTTTTTTTTAAAAACAATACATCAAAAAAATTTAAAAAATAATTTACAGGACATCAAATGAACTTCAAAAATGAAAGCGGACAATGCTATAATGATTAATTGTTCTATTTTCTTAACCCTGGTTATGTCCAAAACTTAAAAGGATCATTTGGGTCATCTTGTATAACCTAAATATTCATTTTAAAATAAATTTAAATAATAGATAACCGTAATTGAGTGAGATATGACTATTTTCTTTAAACACAATACATCAAAATATTTTTAAAAATCATTTAGGGTTAATCAAATTATATCTAAAAATTAAATTAAAATTAAATCGGAACAATCGTTAACGCTATTAGTTATTATCTTTTCTTAATTCTGGTTGTGTTCAAACCGTAAAAAACATCATTTGGCTATTTTGTATATGCGAAATAGTAAATTTAAATTATATTCGAATAATAGATAACAGTAATAGAGTGAGATATGACTATTTTTTTAAAACACAATACATAAAACTATTTTTAAAAATCATTTAGGGTTAATCAAATTAAATCTAAGAATTGAATTAAAATTAAATCGGAACAATCGCCAACGCTATTAGTTATTATATTTTCTTAACTCTGGTTGTGTTCAAACCGTAAAAAACATCATTTGGCTATCTCGTATATGCGAAACAGTAAATTTAAATTATATTCGAATAATAGATAACAGTAATAGTGTGAAAGATTAAAAACAATACATCAAAAAAATTTTAAAAATAATTTACAGGACATCAAATAAACTTCAAAAATTAAATTGGAATGAAATCGGACAATGCTATAATGATTAATTGTTCTATTTTCTTAACCCTGGTTATGTCCAAAACTTAAAAAGGATTATTTGGGTCATCTTGTATAACCTAAATACTCATTTTAAAATAAATTTAAATAATAGATAACAATAATTGAGTGAGATATGACTATTTTTTTAAAACACAATACATGACACTATTTTTAAAAATCATTTAGGGTTAATCAAATTAAATCTAAAAATTGAATTAAAATTAAATCGGAACAATCGTTAACGCTATTAGTTATTATCTTTTCTTAATTCTGGTTGTGTTCAAACCGTAAAAAACATCATTTGGCTATTTTGTATATGCGAAATAGTAAATTTAAATTATATTCGAATAATAGATAACAGTAATAGAGTGAGATATGACTATTTTTTTAAAACACAATACATAAAACTATTTTTAAAAATCATTTAGGGTTAATCAAATTAAATCTAAAAATTGAATTAAAATTAAATCGGAACAATCGCCAACGCTATTAGTTATTATATTTTCTTAACTCTGGTTGTGTTCAAACCGTAAAAAACATCATTTGGCTATCTCGTATATGCGAAACAGTAAATTTAAATTATATTCGAATAATAGATAACAGTAATAGTGTGAAAGATTAAAAACAATACATCAAAAAAATTTAAAAAATAATTTACAGGACATCAAATAAACTTCAAAAATTAAATTGGAATGAAATCGGACAATGCTATAATGATTAATTGTTCTATTTTCTTAACCCTGGTTATGTCCAAAACTTAAAAAGGATTATTTGGGTCATCTTGTATAACCTAAATATTAATTTTTCAATAAATTTGAATAATAGATAACCGTAATTGAGTGAGATATGACTATTTTTTTAAAACACAATACATTAAACTATTTTTAAAAATCATTTAGGATTAATCAAATTAAATCTAAAAATTGAATTAAAATTAAATCGGAACACTCGCCAACGCTATTAGTTATTATCTTTTCTTAATTCTGGTTGTGTTCAAACCGTAAAAAACATCATTTGGCTATGTCGTATATGCGAAATAGTAAATTTAAATTATATTCGAATAATAGATAACAGTAATAGTGTGAAATATGATTATTCTTTTTAAAAACAATACATCAAAAAAATTTTAAAAATAATTTACAGGACATCAAATGAACTTCAAAAATTAAATTGGAATGAAATCGGACAATGCTATAATGATTAATTGTTCTATTTTCTTAACCCTGGTTATGTCCAAAACTTAAAAGGATCATTTGGGTCATCTTGTATAACCTAAATACTCATTTTAAAATAAATTTAAATAATAGATAACAATAATTGAGTGAGATATGACTATTTTTTTAAAACACAATACATGACACTATTTTTAAAAATCATTTAGGGTTAATCAAATTAAATCTAAAAATTGAATTAAAATTAAATCGGAACAATCGCCAACGCTATTAGTTATTATATTTTCCTAACTCTAGTTGTGTTCAAACCGTAAAAAACATCATTTGGCTATCTCGTATATGCGAAATAGTAAATTTAAATTATATTCGAATAATAGATAACAGTAATAGTGTGAAATATGATTATTTTTTTTAAAAACAATACATCAGAAAAATTTTAAAAATAATTTACAGGACATCAAATGAACTTCAAAAATTAAATTGGAATGAAATCGGACAATGCTATAATGATTAATTGTTTTATTTTCTTAACCCTGGTAATGTCCAAAACTTAAAAAGGATCAATTGGGTCATCTTGTATAACCTAAATATTCATTTTAAAATAAATTTAAATAATAGATAACCGTAATTGAGTGAGATATGACTATTTTTTTTAAACAGAATACATCAAAATATTTTTAAAAATCATTTAGTGTTAATCAAATTATATCTAAAAATTGAATTAAAATTAAATCGGAACAATCGCCAACGCTATTAGTTATTATATTTTCTTAACTCTGGTTGTGTTCAAACCGTAAAAAACATCATTTGGCTATCTTGTATATGCGAAATAGTAAATTTAAATTATATTCGAATAATAGATAACAGTAATAGTGTGAAATATGATTATTTTTTTTTAAAACAATACATCAGAAAAATTTTAAAAATAATTTACAGAACATCAAATGAACTTCAAAAATTAAATTGGAATAAAATCGGACAATGCTATAATGATTAATTGTTCTATTTTCTTAACCCTGGTTATGTCCAAAACTTAAAAGGATCATTTGGGTCATCTTGTATAACCTAAATACTCATTTTAAAATAAATTTAAATAATAGATAACAATAATTGAGTGAGATATGACTATTTTTTTAAAACACAATACATGACACTATTTTTAAAAATCATTTAGGGTTAATCAAATTAAATCTAAAAATTGAATTAAAATTAAATCGGAACAATCGCCAACGCTATTAGTTATTATATTTTCTTAACTCTGGTTGTGTTCAAACCGTAAAAAACATCATTTGGCTATCTCGTATATGCGAAACAGTAAATTTAAATTATATTCGAATAATAGATAACAGTAATAGTGTGAAAGATTAAAAACAATACATCAAAAAAATTTAAAAAATAATTTACAGGACATCAAATAAACTTCAAAAATTAAATTGGAATGAAATCGGACAATGCTATAATGATTAATTGTTCTATTTTCTTAACCCTGGTTATGTCCAAAATTTAAAAAGGATTATTTGGGTCATCTTGTATAACCTAAATATTAATTTTTCAATAAATTTGAATAATAGATAACCGTAATTGAGTGAGATATGACTATTTTTTTAAAACACAATACATTAAACTATTTTTAAAAATCATTTAGGATTAATCAAATTAAATCTAAAAATTGAATTAAAATTAAATCGGAACACTCGCCAACGCTATTAGTTATTATCTTTTCTTAATTCTGGTTGTGTTCAAACCGTAAAAAACATCATTTGGCTATGTCGTATATGCGAAATAGTAAATTTAAATTATATTCGAATAATAGATAACAGTAATAGTGTGAAATATGATTATTCTTTTTAAAAACAATACATCAAAAAAATTTTAAAAATAATTTACAGGACATCAAATGAACTTCAAAAATTAAATTGGAATGAAATCGGACAATGCTATAATGATTAATTGTTCTATTTTCTTAACCCTGGTTATGTCCAAAACTTAAAAGGATCATTTGGGTCATCTTGTATAACCTAAATACTCATTTTAAAATAAATTTAAATAATAGATAACAATAATTGAGTGAGATATGACTATTTTTTTAAAACACAATACATGACACTATTTTTAAAAATCATTTAGGGTTAATCAAATTAAATCTAAAAATTGAATTAAAATTAAATCGGAACAATCGCCAACGCTATTAGTTATTATATTTTCCTAACTCTAGTTGTGTTCAAACCGTAAAAAACATCATTTGGCTATCTCGTATATGCGAAATAGTAAATTTAAATTATATTCGAATAATAGATAACAGTAATAGTGTGAAATATGATTATTTTTTTTAAAAACAATACATCAGAAAAATTTTAAAAATAATTTACAGGACATCAAATGAACTTCAAAAATTAAATTGGAATGAAATCGGACAATGCTATAATGATTAATTGTTTTATTTTCTTAACCCTGGTAATGTCCAAAACTTAAAAAGGATCAATTGGGTCATCTTGTATAACCTAAATATTCATTTTAAAATAAATTTAAATAATAGATAACCGTAATTGAGTGAGATATGACTATTTTTTTTAAACAGAATACATAAAAATATTTTTAAAAATCATTTAGGGTTAATCAAATTATATCTAAAAATTGAATTAAAATTAAATCGGAACAATCGCCAACGCTATTAGTTATTATATTTTCTTAACTCTGGTTGTGTTCAAACCGTAAAAAACATCATTTGGCTATCTTGTATATGCGAAATAGTAAATTTAAATTATATTCGAATAATAGATAACAGTAATAGTGTGAAATATGATTATTTTTTTTTAAAACAATACATCAGAAAAATTTTAAAAATAATTTACAGAACATCAAATGAACTTCAAAAATTAAATTGGAATAAAATCGGACAATGCTATAATGATTATTTGTTCTATTTTCTTAACCCTGGTTATGTCCAAAACTTAAAAAGGACCATTTGGGTCATCTTGTATATCCTAAATATTCATCTTAAAATAAATTTGAATAATAGATAACCGTAATAGAGTGAGATATGACTATTTTTTTAAAACACAATACATTAAAGAATTTTTAAAAATTATTTAGGGTTAAACAAATTATATCTAAAAATTAAATTGCAATCATATCGGAACATTACCTATAAGTAATAGTAATCGATTTTCTTTATCCTGGTTATGTCCAAAACATAAAAAGGATCATTTTAGTCATCTTGTATAACCTAAATAATAATTTTAATTTATATTTGAATAATAGATAACCGTAATTGAGTGAGATATGACTATTTTATTTAAACACAATACATCAAAATATTTTTAAAAATCATTTAGGGTTAATCAAATTATATCTAAAAATTGAAATAAAATTAAATCGGAACAATCGCCAACGCTATTAGTTATTATATTTTCTTAACTTTGGTTGTGTTCAAACCGTAAAAAACATCATTTGGCCATCTCCTATATGCGAAATAGTAAATTTAAATTATATTCGAATAATAGATAACAGTAATAGTGTGAAATATGATTATTTTTTTTAAAAACAATACATCAGAAAAATTGTAAAAATAATTTACAGGACATCAAATGAACTTCAAAAATTAAATTGGAATGAAATCGGACAATGCTATAATGATTAATTTTTCTATTTTCTTAACCCTGGTTATGTCCAAAACTTAAAAAGGATTATTTGCCTCATCTTGTATAACCTAAATATTAATTTTAAAATAAATTTGAATAATATATAACCGTAATTGAGTGAGATATGACTATTTTTTTAAAACACAATACATAAAACTATTTTTAAAAATCATTTAGGGTTAATCATATTAAATCTAAAAATTGAATTAAAATTAAATCGGAACAATCGCCAACGCTATTAGTTATTATATTTTCTTAACTCTGGTTGTGTTCAAACCGTAAAAAACATCATTTGGCTATCTCGTATAGGCGAAATAGTAAATTTAAATTATATTCGAATAATAGATAACAGTAATAGTGTGAAATATGATTATTTTTTTTAAAAACAATACATCAAAAAAATTTTAAAAATAATTTAGAGAACATCAAATGAACTTCAAAAATTAAATTGGAATGAAATCGGACAATGCTATAATGATTAATTGTTCTATTTTCTTAACACTGGTTATGTCCAAAACTTAAAAAGGATTATTTGCCTCATCTTGTATAACCTAAATATTAATTTTAAAATAAATTTGAATAATATATAACCGTAATTGAGTGAGATATGACTATTTTTTTTTTAATTTTTCATAAAACTATTTTTAAAAATCATTTAGGGTTAATCAAATTATATCTAAAAATTGAATTAAATTAAATCGGAACAATCGCTTTTTTTTAATTCGAATTTTTTAAACAATACATCAGAAAAATTTTAAAAATAATTTACAAGACATCAAATGAACTTCAAAAATTAAATTGGAATGAAATCGGACAATGCTATAATGATTATTTGTTCTATTTTCTTAACCCTGGTTATGTCCAAAACTTAAAAAGGATCATTTGGGTCATCTTGTATAACCTAAATATTCATTTTAAAATAAATTTAAATAATAGATAACCGTAATTGAGTGAGATATGACTATTTTTTTTAAAACACAATACATTAAAAAAATTTTAAAAATTATTTAGGGTTAAACAAATTATATCTAAAAATTAAATTGTAATTATATCGGAACATTACCTATAAGTAATAGTAATCGATTTTCTTTATCCTGGTTATGTCCAAAACATAAAAAGGATTATTTGAAGGACAAAATTAAATTGGAATGAAATCGGACAATGCTCTAATGATTAATTGTTCTATTTTCTTAACCCTGGTTATGTCCAAAACTTAAAAAGGACCATTTGGGTCATCTTGTATATCCTAAATATTCATCTTAAAATAAATTTGAATAATAGATAACCGTAATTGAGTGAGATATGACTATTTTTTTAAAACACAATACATAAAACTATTTTTAAAAATCATTTAGGGTTAATCATATTAAATCTAAAAATTGAATTAAAATTAAATCGGAACAATCGCCAACGCTATTAGTTATTATTTTTCTTAACTCTGGTTGTGTTCAAACCGTAAAAAACATCATTTGGCTATCTCGTATAGGCAAAATAGTAAATTTAAATTATATTCGAATAATAGATAACAGTAATAGTGTGAAATATGATTATTTTTTTTAAAAACAATACATCAAAAAAATTTTAAAAATAATTTAGAGAACATCAAATGAACTTCAAAAATTAAATTGGAATGAAATCGGACAATGCTATAATGATTAATTGTTCTATTTTCTTAACCCTGGTTATGTCCAAAACTTAAAAAGGACCATTTGGATCATCTTGTATATCCTAAATATTCATCTTAAAATAAATTTGAATAATAGATAACCGTAATTGTGTGAGATATGACTATTTTTTTAAAACACAATACATTAAAAAAATTTTAAAAATTATTTAGGGTTAAACAAATTATATCTAAAAATTAAATTGAAATGATATCGGAACATTACCTATAAGTAATAGTAATCGATTTTCTTTATCCTGGTTATGTCCAAAACTTAAAAAGGATTATTTGCCTCATCTTGTATAACCTAAATATTAATTTTAAAATAAATTTAAATAATAGATAACCGTAATTGAGTGAGATATGACTATTTTTTTTAAAAACAATACATCAAAAAAATTTTAAAAATAATTTACAGGACATCAAATGAACTTCAAAAATGAAATCGGACAATGCTATAATGATTAATTGTTCTATTTTCTTAACCCTGGTTATGTCCAAAACTTAAAAGGATCATTTGGGTCATCTTGTATAACCTAAATATTCATTTTAAAATAAATTTAAATAATAGATAACCGTAATTGAGTGAGATATGACTATTTTCTTTAAACACAATACATCAAAATATTTTTAAAAATCATTTAGGGTTAATCAAATTATATCTAAAAATTAAATCGGAACAATCGTTAACGCTATTAGTTATTATCTTTTCCTAATTCTGGTTGTGTTCAAACCGTAAAAAACATCATTTGGCTATCTCGTATATGCGAAATAGTAAATTTAAATTATATTCGAATAATAGATAACAGTAATAGTGTGAAATATGATTATTTTTTTTTAAAAACAATACATCAGAAAAATTTTAAAAATAATTTACAGGACATCAAATGAACTTCAAAAATTAAATTGGAATGAAATCGGACAATGCTATAATGATTAATTGTTCTATTTTCTTAACCCTGGTTATGTCCAAAACTTAAAAAGGATCAATTGGGTCATCTTGTATAATTTAAATATGAATTTTAAAATAAATTTGAATAATAGATAACCGTAATTGAAAGAGAACTGACTATTTTTTTAAAACACAATACATAAAACTATTTTTAAAAATCATTCAGGGTTAATCAAATTATATCTAAAAATTGAATTAAAATTAAATCGGAACAATCGCCAACGCTATTAGTTATTATATTTTCTTAACTCTGGTTGTGTTCAAACCGTAAAAAACATCATTTGGCTATCTCGTATATGCGAAATAGTAAATTTAAATTATATTCGAATAATAGATAACAGTAATACTGTGAAATATAATTATTTTTTTTAAAAACAATACATCAAAAAAATTTTAAAAATAATTTACAGGACATCAAATGAACTTCAAAAATGAAATCGGACAATGCTATAATGATTAATTGTTCTATTTTCTTAACCCTGGTTATGTCCAAAACTTAAAAGGATCATTTGGGTCATCTTGTATAACCTAAATATTCATTTTAAAATAAATTTAAATAATAGATAACCGTAATTGAGTGAGATATGACTATTTTCTTTAAACACAATACATCAAAATATTTTTAAAAATCATTTAGGGTTAATCAAATTATATCTAAAAATTAAATCGGAACAATCGTTAACGCTATTAGTTATTATCTTTTCCTAATTCTGGTTGTGTTCAAACCGTAAAAAACATCATTTGGCTATCTCGTATATGCGAAATAGTAAATTTAAATTATATTCGAATAATAGATAACAGTAATAGTGTGAAATATGATTATTTTTTTTAAAAACAATACATCAGAAAAATTTTAAAAATAATTTACAGGACATCAAATGAACTTCAAAAATTAAATTGGAATGAAATCGGACAATGCTATATGATTAATTGTTCTATTTTCTTAACCCTGGTTATGTCCAAAACTTAAAAAGGATCAATTGGGTCATCTTGTATAATTTAAATATGAATTTTAAAATAAATTTGAAAAATAGGTAACCGTAATTGAGTGAAATATGATTATTTTTTTTAAATACAATACATTAAAAAATTTTAGAAAATTATTTAGGGTTAAACAAATTATATCTAAAAATTAAATTGAAATCATATCGGAACATTAGCTATGGGTAATAGTAATCGATTTTCTTTATCCTGGTTATGTCCAAAACATAAAAAGGATCATTTGAGTCATCTTGTATAACCTAAATAATAATTTTAATTTATATTTGAATAAAAGATAACCGTAATTGAGTGAGATATGATTATTTTTTTTAAACACAATACATTAAAAAATTTTAGAAAATTATTTAGGGTTAAACAAATTATATCTAAAAATTAAATTGAAATCATATCGGAACATTAGCTATAGGTAATAGTAATCGATTTTCTTTATCCTGGTTATGTCCAAAACATAAAAAGGATCATTTGAGTCATCTTGTATAACTATCTAAAGGATTATTTGGGTCATCTTGTATAACCTAAATATTAATTTTAAAATAAATTTGAATAATAGATAACCGTAATTGAGTGAGATATGACTATTTTTTTAAAACACAATACATAAAACTATTTTTAAAAATCATTTAGGGTTAATCAAATTATATCTAAAAATTGAATTAAAATTAAATCGGAACAATCGCCAACGCTATTAGTTATTATATTTTCTTAACTTTGGTTGTGTTCAAACCGTAAAAAACATCATTTGGCCATCTCCTATATGCGAAATAGTAAATTTAAATTATATTCGAATAATAGATAACAGTAATAGTGTGAAATATGATTATTTTTTTTTTAAACAATACATCAGAAAAATTTTAAAAATAATTTACAGGACATCAAATGAACTTCAAAAATTAAATTGGAATGAAATCGGACAATGCTATAATGATTAATTGCTCTATTTTCTTAACCCTGGTTATGTCCAAAACTTAAAAAGGACCATTTGGGTCATCTTGTATAACCTAAATATTCATTTTAAAATAAATTTAAATAATAGATAACCGTAATTGAGTGAGATATGACTATTTATTTAAAACACAATACATTAAAAAAATTTTAAAAATTATTTAGGGTTAAACAAATTATATCTAAAAATTTAATCGGAACAATCGTTAACGCTTTTATTTATTATATTTTCTTAATTCTGGTTGTGTTCAAACCGTAAAAAACATCATTTGGCTATCTCGTATATGCGAAATAGTAAATTTAAATTATATTCGAATAATAGATAACAGTAATACTGTGACATATAATAATTTTTTTTAAAAACAATACATAAAAAAAATTTTAAAAATAATTTACAGGACATCAAATGAACTTCAAAAATTAAATTGGAATGAAATCGGACAATGCTATAATGATTAATTGCTCTATTTTCTTAACCCTGGTTATGTCCAAAACTTAAAAAGGACCATTTGGGTCATCTTGTATATCCTAAATATTCATCTTAAAATAAATTTGAATAATAGATAACCGTAATTGAGTGAGATATGACTATTTATTTAAAACACAATACATTAAAAAAATTTTAAAAATTATTTAGGGTTAAACAAATTATATCTAAAAATTAAATTGAAATCATATCGGAACATTACCTATAAGTAATAGTAATCGATTTTCTTTATCCTGGTTATTTCCAAAACATAAAAAGGATCCTTTGAGTCATCTTGTATAACCTAAATAATAATTTTAATTTATATTTGAATAATAGATAACCGTAATTGAGTGAGATATGACTATTTTATTTAAACACAATACATCAAAATATTTTTAAAAATCATTTAGGGTTAATCAAATTGAATTAAAATTAAATCGGAACAATCGCCAACGCTATTAGTTATTATATTTTCTTAACTCTGGTTGTGTTCAAACCGTAAAAAACATCATTTGGCTATCTCGTATAGGCGAAATAGTAAATTTAAATTATATTCGAATAATAGATAACAGTAATAGTGTGAAATATGATTATATTTTTTAAAAACAATACATCAAAAAAATTTTAAAAATAATTTAGAGGACATCAAATGAACTTCAAAAATTAAATTGGAATGAAATCGGACAATGCTATAATGATTAATAATTGTTCTATTTTCTTAACCCTGGTTATGTCCAAAATCTAAAAATTAAATTGAAATCATATCGGAACATTACCTATAAGTAATAGTAATCGATTTTCTTTATCCTGGTTATGTCCAAAACATAAAAAGGATCATTTGAAGGACAAAATTAAATTGGAATGAAATCGGACAATGCTCTAATGATTAATTGTTCTATTTTCTTAACCCTGGTTATGTCCAAAACTTAAAAAGGACCATTTCGGTCATCTTGTAATATTCATCTTAAAATAAATTTGAATAATAGATAACCGTAATTGAGTGAGATATGACTATTTTTTTAAAACACAATACATTAAAAAAAATTTTAAAATTATTTAGGGTTAATCAAATTATATTTAAAAATTAAATTGAAATCATATCGGAACATTACCTATAAGTAATAGTAATCGGTTTTCTTTATCCTGGTTATGTCCAAAACATAAAAAGGATCATTTGAGTCATCTTGTATAACCTAAATATTAATTTTAATTTATATTTGAATAATAGATAACCGTAATTGAGTGAGATATGACTATTTTATTTAAACACAATACATCAAAATATTTTTAAAAATCATTTAGGGTTAATCAAATTATATCTAAAAATTGAATTAAAATTAAATTGGAACAATCGCCAACGCTATTAGTTATTATATTTTCTTAACTCTGGTTGTGTTCAAACCGTAAAAAACATCATTTGGCTATCTCGTATATGCGAAATAGTAAATTTAAATTGAATTCGAATAATAGATAACAGTAATACTGTGAAATATGATTATTTTTTTTTAAAACAATACATCAAAAAAATTTTAAAAATAATTTACAGGACATCAAATGGACTTCAAAAATTAAATTGGAATGAAATCGGACAATGCTATAATGATTAATTGTTCTATTTTCTTAACCCTGGTTATGTCCAAAACTTAAAAAGGATTATTTGGATCAGCTTGTATAACCTAAATATAAATTTTAAAATAAATTCGAATAATAGGTAACCGTAATTGAGTGAGATATGATTATTTTTTTTAAACACAATACATTAAAATATTTTTAAAAATCATATAGGGGTAATCAAATTATATCTAAAAATTTAATCGGAACAATCGTTAACGCTTTTAGTTATTATATTTTCTTAATTCTGGTTGTGTTCAAACCGTAAAAAACATCATTTGGCTATCTCGTATATGCGAAATAGTAAATTTAAATTATATTCGAATAATAGATAACAGTAATACTGTGACATATAATAATTTTTTTTAAAAACAATACATCAAAAAAATTTTAAAAATAATTTACAGGACATCAAATGAACTTCAAAAATTAAATTGGAATGAAATCGGACAATGCTATAATGATTAATTGTTCTATTTTCTTAACCCTGGTTATGTCCAAAACTTAAAAAGGACCATTTGGGTCATCTTGTATATACTAAATATTCATCTTAAAATAAATTTGAATAATAGATAACCGTAATTGAGTGAGATATGACTATTTTTTTAAAACACAATACATTAAAAAATTTTTAAAAATTATTTAGGGTTAAACAAATTATATCTAAAAATTAAATTGAAATCATATCGGAACATTACCTATAAGTAATAGTAATCGATTTTTTTTATCCTGGTTATGTCCAAAACATAAAAAGGATCATTTGAGTCATCTTGTATAACCTAAATAATAATTTTAATTTATATTTGAATAATAGATAACCGTAATTGAGTGAGATATGACTATTTTATTTAAGCACAATACATCAAAATATTTTTAAAAATCATTTAGGGTTAATCAAATTATATCTAAAAATTGAATTAAAATTAAATCGGAACAATCGCCAACGCTATTAGTTATTATATTTTCTTAACTCTGGTTGTGTTCAAACCGTAAAAAACATCATTTGGCTATCTCGTATATGCGAAACAGTAAATTTAAATTATATTCGAATAATAGATAACAGTAATAGTGTGAAAGATTAAAAACAATACATCAAAAAAATTTTAAAAATAATTTACAGGACATCAAATAAACTTCAAAAATTAAATTGGAATGAAATCGGACAATGCTATAATGATTAATTGTTCTATTTTCTTAACCCTGGTTATGTCCAAAACTTAAAAAGGATTATTTGGGTCATCTTGTATAACCTAAATATTAATTTTTCAATAAATTTGAATAATAGATAACCGTAATTGAGTGAGATATGACTATTTTTTTAAAACACAATACATTAAACTATTTTTAAAAATCATTTAGAATTAATCAAATTAAATCTAAAAATTGAATTAAAATTAAATCGGAACAATCGCCAACGCTATTAGTTATTATATTTTCCTAACTCTAGTTGTGTTCAAACCGTAAAAAACATCATTTGGCTATCTCGTATATGCGAAATAGTAAATTTAAATTATATTCGAATAATAGATAACAGTAATAGTGTGAAATATGATTATTTTTTTTAAAAACAATACATCAGAAAAATTTTAAAAATAATTTACAGGACATCAAATGAACTTCAAAAATTGAATTGGAATGAAATCGGACAATGCTATAATGATTAATTGTTTTATTTTCTTAACCCTGATTATGTTCAAAACTTAAAAAGGATCATTTGGGTCATCTTGTATAACCTAAATATTAATTTTAAAATAAATTTGAATAATAGATAACCGTAATTGAGTGAGATATGACTATTTTTTTTAAAAAATTTTCATAAAACTATTTTTAAAAATCATTTAGGGTTAATCAAATTATATTTAAAAATTGAATTAAAATTAAATCGGAACAATCGCCAACGCTATTAGTTATTATATTTTCTTAACTTTGGTTGTGTTCAAACCGTAAAAAACATCATTTGGCCATCTCGTATATGCGAAATAGTAAATTTAAATTATATTCGAATAATAGATAACATTAATAGTGTGAAATATGATTATTTTTTTTTAAAACAATACATCAGAAAAATTTTAAAAATAATTTACAGGACATCAAATGAACTTCAAAAATTAAATTGGAATGAAATCGGACAATGCTATAATGATTAATTGTTCTATTTTCTTAACCCTGGTTATGTCCAAAACTTAAAAAGGACCATTTGGGTCATCTTGTATAACCTAAATATTAATTTTAAAATAAATTTGAATAATAGATAACCGTAATTGAGTGAGATATGACTATTTTTTTAAAACACAACACAAAACTATTTTTAAAAATCATTTAGGGTTAATCAAATTATATCTAAAAATTAAATCGGAACAATCGTTAACGCTATTAGTTATTATATTTTCTTAATTCTGGTTGTGTTCAAACCGTAAAAAACATCATTTGGCTATCTTGTATATGCGAAATAGTAAATTTAAAATATATTCGAATACTAGATAACAGTAATAGTGTGAAATATGATTATTTTTTTTAAAAACAATACATCAAAAAATTTTTTAAAAAATTTAGAGGACATCAAATGAACTTCAAAAATTAAATTGGAATGAAATCGGACAATGCTATAATGATTAATAATTGTTCTATTTTCTTAACCCTGGTTATGTTCAAAATCTAAAAATTAAATTGAAATCATATCGGAACATTACCTATAAGTAATAGTAATCGATTTTCTTTATCCTGGTTATGTCCAAAACATAAAAAGGATCATTTGAAGAACAAAATTAAATTGGAATGAAATCGGACAATGCTCTAATGATTAATTGTTCTATTTTCTTAACCCTGGTTATGTCCAAAACTTAAAAAGGACCATTTCGGTCATCTTGTAATATTCATCTTAAAATAAATTTGAATAATAGATAACCGTAATTGAGTGAGATATGACTATTTTTTTAAAACACAATACATTAGGAAATTTTTTAAAATTATTTAGGGTTAAACAAATTATATCTAAAAATTAAATTGAAATCATATCGGAACATTACCTATAAGTAATAGTAATCGATTTTCTTTATCCTGGTTATGTCCAAAACATAAATAGGATCATTTGAGTCATCTTGTATAACCTAAATAATAATTTTAATTTATATTTGAATAATAGATAACCGTAATTGAGTGAGATATGACTATTTTATTTAAACACAATTCATCAAAATATTTTTAAAAATCATTTAGGGTTAATCAAATTATATCTAAAAATTGAATTAAAATTAAATCGGAACAATCGCCAACGCTATTAGTTATTATATTTTCTTAACTCTGGTTGTGTTCAAACCGTAAAAAACATCATTTGGCTATCTCGTATATGCGAAATAGTAAATTTAAATTATATTCGAATAATAGATAACAGTAATACTGTGAAATATGATTTTTTTTTTTTAAACAATACATCAAAAAAATTTTAAAAATAATTTACAGGACATCAAATGAACTTCAAAAATTAAATTGGAATGAAATCGGACAATGCTATAATGATTAATTGTTCTATATTCTTAACCCTGGTTATGTCCAAAACTTAAAAAGGATTATTTGGATCAGCTTGTATAACCTAAATATAAATTTTAAAATAAATTCGAATAATAGGTAACCGTAATTGAGTGAGATATGATTATTTTTTTTAAACACAATACATTAAAATATTTTTAAAAATCATATAGGGGTAATCAAATTATATCTAAAAATTTAATCGGAACAATCGTTAACGCTTTTAGTTATTATATTTTCTTAATTCTGGTTGTGTTCAAACCGTAAAAAACATCATTTGGCTATGTCGTATATGCGAAATAGTAAATTTAAATTATATTCGAATAATAGATAACAGTAATAGTGTGAAATATGATTATTTTTTTTAAAAACAATACATCAAAAAAATTTTAAAAATAATTTACAGGACATCAAATGAACTTCAAAAATTAAATTGGAATGAAATCGGACAATGCTATAATGATTAATTGTTCTATTTTCTTAACCCTGGTTATGTCCAAAACTTAAAAGGATCATTTGGGTCATCTTGTATAACCTAAATATTCATTTTAAAATAAATTTAAATAATAGATAACCGTAATTGAGTGAGATATGTCTATTTTTTTTAAACACAATACATCAAAATATTTTTAAAAATCATTTAGGGTTGATCAAGTTATATCTAAAAATTAAATTAAAATTAAATCGGAACAATCGTTAACGCTATTAGTTATTATCTTTTCTTAATTCTGGTTGTGTTCAAACCGTAAAAAACATCATTTGGCTATTTTGTATATGCGAAATAGTAAACTTAAATTATATTCGAATAATAGATAACAGTAATAGAGTGAGATATGACTATTTTTTTAAAACACAATACATGACACTATTTTTAAAAATCATTTAGGGTTAATCAAATTAAATCTAAAAATTGAATTAAAATTAAATCGGAACAATCGCCAACGCTATTAGTTATTATATTTTCCTAACTCTAGTTGTGTTCAAACCGTAAAAAACAACATTTGGCTATCTCGTATATGCGAAATAGTAAATTTAAATTATATTCGAATAATAGATAACAGTAATAGTGTGAAATATGATTATTTTTTTTAAAAACAATACATCAGAAAAATTTTAAAAATAATTTACAGGACATCAAATGAACTTCAAAAATTGAATTGGAATGAAATCGGACAATGCTATAATGATTAATTGTTTTATTTTCTTAACCCTGGTTATGTCCAAAACTTAAAAAGGATCATTTGGGTCATCTTGTATAACCTAAATATTAATTTTAAAATAAATTTGAATAATAGATAACCGTAATTGAGTGAGATATGACTATTTTTTTAAAACACAATACATTAAAAAAAATTTTAAAATTATTTAGGGTTAATCAAATTATATTTAAAAATTAAATTGAAATCATATCGGAACATTACCTATAAGTAATAGTAATCGGTTTTCTTTATCCTGGTTATGTCCAAAACATAAAAAGGATCATTTGAGTCATCTTGTATAACCTAAATATTAATTTTAATTTATATTTGAATAATAGATAACCGTAATTGAGTGAGATATGACTATTTTATTTAAACACAATACATCAAAATATTTTTAAAAATCATTTAGGGTTAATCAAATTATATCTAAAAATTGAATTAAAATTAAATTGGAACAATCGCCAACGCTATTAGTTATTATATTTTCTTAACTCTGGTTGTGTTCAAACCGTAAAAAACATCATTTGGCTATCTCGTATATGCGAAATAGTAAATTTAAATTGAATTCGAATAATAGATAACAGTAATACTGTGAAATATGATTATTTTTTTTTAAAACAATACATCAAAAAAATTTTAAAAATAATTTACAGGACATCAAATGGACTTCAAAAATTAAATTGGAATGAAATCGGACAATGCTATAATGATTAATTGTTCTATTTTCTTAACCCTGGTTATGTCCAAAACTTAAAAAGGATTATTTGGATCAGCTTGTATAACCTAAATATAAATTTTAAAATAAATTCGAATAATAGGTAACCGTAATTGAGTGAGATATGATTATTTTTTTTAAACACAATACATTAAAATATTTTTAAAAATCATATAAGGGTAATCAAATTATATCTAAAAATTTAATCGGAACAATCGTTAACGCTTTTAGTTATTATATTTTCTTAATTCTGGTTGTGTTCAAACCGTAAAAAACATCATTTGGCTATCTCGTATATGCGAAATAGTAAATTTAAATTATATTCGAATAATAGATAACAGTAATACTGTGACATATAATAATTTTTTTTAAAAACAATACATCAAAAAAATTTTAAAAATAATTTACAGGACATCAAATGAACTTCAAAAATTAAATTGGAATGAAATCGGACAATGCTATAATGATTAATTGTTCTATTTTCTTAACCCTGGTTATGTCCAAAACTTAAAAAGGACCATTTGGGTCATCTTGTATATACTAAATATTCATCTTAAAATAAATTTGAATAATAGATAACCGTAATTGAGTGAGATATGACTATTTTTTTAAAACACAATACATTAAAAAATTTTTAAAAATTATTTAGGGTTAAACAAATTATATCTAAAAATTAAATTGAAATCATATCGGAACATTACCTATAAGTAATAGTAATCGATTTTTTTTATCCTGGTTATGTCCAAAACATAAAAAGGATCATTTGAGTCATCTTGTATAACCTAAATAATAATTTTAATTTATATTTGAATAATAGATAACCGTAATTGAGTGAGATATGACTATTTTATTTAAACACAATACATCAAAATATTTTTAAAAATCATTTAGGGTTAATCAAATTATATCTAAAAATTGAATTAAAATTAAATCGGAACAATCGCCAACGCTATTAGTTATTATATTTTCTTAACTCTGGTTGTGTTCAAACCGTAAAAAACATCATTTGGCTATCTCGTATATGCGAAACAGTAAATTTAAATTATATTCGAATAATAGATAACAGTAATAGTGTGAAAGATTAAAAACAATACATCAAAAAAATTTTAAAAATAATTTACAGGACATCAAATAAACTTCAAAAATTAAATTGGAATGAAATCGGACAATGCTATAATGATTAATTGTTCTATTTTCTTAACCCTGGTTATGTCCAAAACTTAAAAAGGATTATTTGGGTCATCTTGTATAACCTAAATATTAATTTTTCAATAAATTTGAATAATAGATAACCGTAATTGAGTGAGATATGACTATTTTTTTAAAACACAATACATTAAACTATTTTTAAAAATCATTTAGAATTAATCAAATTAAATCTAAAAATTGAATTAAAATTAAATCGGAACAATCGCCAACGCTATTAGTTATTATATTTTCCTAACTCTAGTTGTGTTCAAACCGTAAAAAACATCATTTGGCTATCTCGTATATGCGAAATAGTAAATTTAAATTATATTCGAATAATAGATAACAGTAATAGTGTGAAATATGATTATTTTTTTTAAAAACAATACATCAGAAAAATTTTAAAAATAATTTACAGGACATCAAATGAACTTCAAAAATTGAATTGGAATGAAATCGGACAATGCTATAATGATTAATTGTTTTATTTTCTTAACCCTGATTATGTTCAAAACTTAAAAAGGATCATTTGGGTCATCTTGTATAACCTAAATATTAATTTTAAAATAAATTTGAATAATAGATAACCGTAATTGAGTGAGATATGACTATTTTTTTTTTTAAATTTTCATAAAACTATTTTTAAAAATCATTTAGGGTTAATCAAATTATATTTAAAAATTGAATTAAAATTAAATCGGAACAATCGCCAACGCTATTAGTTATTATATTTTCTTAACTTTGGTTGTGTTCAAACCGTAAAAAACATCATTTGGCCATCTCGTATATGCGAAATAGTAAATTTAAATTATATTCGAATAATAGATAACATTAATAGTGTGAAATATGATTATTTTTTTTTAAAACAATACATCAGAAAAATTTTAAAAATAATTTACAGGACATCAAATGAACTTCAAAAATTAAATTGGAATGAAATCGGACAATGCTATAATGATTAATTGTTCTATTTTCTTAACCCTGGTTATGTCCAAAACTTAAAAAGGACCATTTGGGTCATCTTGTATAACCTAAATATTAATTTTAAAATAAATTTGAATAATAGATAACCGTAATTGAGTGAGATATGACTATTTTTTTAAAACACAACACAAAACTATTTTTAAAAATCATTTAGGGTTAATCAAATTATATCTAAAAATTAAATCGGAACAATCGTTAACGCTATTAGTTATTATATTTTCTTAATTCTGGTTGTGTTCAAACCGTAAAAAACATCATTTGGCTATCTTGTATATGCGAAATAGTAAATTTAAAATATATTCGAATACTAGATAACAGTAATAGTGTGAAATATGATTATTTTTTTTAAAAACAATACATCAAAAAATTTTTTAAAAAATTTAGAGGACATCAAATGAACTTCAAAAATTAAATTGGAATGAAATCGGACAATGCTATAATGATTAATAATTGTTCTATTTTCTTAACCCTGGTTATGTTCAAAATCTAAAAATTAAATTGAAATCATATCGGAACATTACCTATAAGTAATAGTAATCGATTTTCTTTATCCTGGTTATGTCCAAAACATAAAAAGGATCATTTGAAGAACAAAATTAAATTGGAATGAAATCGGACAATGCTCTAATGATTAATTGTTCTATTTTCTTAACCCTGGTTATGTCCAAAACTTAAAAAGGACCATTTCGGTCATCTTGTAATATTCATCTTAAAATAAATTTGAATAATAGATAACCGTAATTGAGTGAGATATGACTATTTTTTTAAAACACAATACATTAAGAAATTTTTTAAAATTATTTAGGGTTAAACAAATTATATCTAAAAATTAAATTGAAATCATATCGGAACATTACCTATAAGTAATAGTAATCGATTTTCTTTATCCTGGTTATGTCCAAAACATAAAAAGGATCATTTGAGTCATCTTGTATAACCTAAATAATAATTTTAATTTATATTTGAATAATAGATAACCGTAATTGAGTGAGATATGACTATTTTATTTAAACACAATTCATCAAAATATTTTTAAAAATCATTTAGGGTTAATCAAATTATATCTAAAAATTGAATTAAAATTAAATCGGAACACTCGCCAACGCTATTAGTTATTATCTTTTCTTAATTCTGGTTGTGTTCAAACCGTAAAAAACATCATTTGGCTATGTCGTATATGCGAAATAGTAAATTTAAATTATATTCGAATAATAGATAACAGTAATAGTGTGAAATATGATTATTTTTTTTAAAAACAATACATCAAAAAAATTTTAAAAATAATTTACAGGACATCAAATGAACTTCAAAAATTAAATTGGAATGAAATCGGACAATGCTATAATGATTAATTGTTCTATTTTCTTAACCCTGGTTATGTCCAAAACTTAAAAGGATCATTTGGGTCATCTTGTATAACCTAAATATTCATTTTAAAATTAAATTTAAATAATAGATAACCGTAATTGAGTGAGATATGACTATTTTTTTTAAACACAATACATCAAAATATTTTTAAAAATCATTTAGGGTTGATCAAGTTATATCTAAAAATTAAATTAAAATTAAATCGGAACAATCGTTAACGCTATTAGTTATTATCTTTTCTTAATTCTGGTTGTGTTCAAACCGTAAAAAACATCATTTGGCTATTTTGTATATGCGAAATAGTAAACTTAAATTATATTCGAATAATAGATAACAGTAATAGAGTGAGATATGACTATTTTTTTAAAACACAATACATGACACTATTTTTAAAAATCATTTAGGGTTAATCAAATTAAATCTAAAAATTGAATTAAAATTAAATCGGAACAATCGCCAACGCTATTAGTTATTATATTTTCCTAACTCTAGTTGTGTTCAAACCGTAAAAAACATCATTTGGCTATCTCGTATATGCGAAATAGTAAATTTAAATTATATTCGAATAATAGATAACAGTAATAGTGTGAAATATGATTATTTTTTTTAAAAACAATACATCAGAAAAATTTTAAAAATAATTTACAGGACATCAAATGAACTTCAAAAATTGAATTGGAATGAAATCGGACAATGCTATAATGATTAATTGTTTTATTTTCTTAACCCTGATTATGTCCAAAACTTAAAAAGGATCATTTGGGTCATCTTGTATAACCTAAATATTAATTTTAAAATAAATTTGAATAATAGATAACCGTAATTGAGTGAGATATGACTATTTTTTTTTTTAAATTTTCATAAAACTATTTTTAAAAATCATTTAGGGTTAATCAAATTATATTTAAAAATTGAATTAAAATTAAATCGGAACAATCGCCAGCGCTATTAGTTATTATATTTTCTTAACTTTGGTTGTGTTCAAACCGTAAAAAACATCATTTGGCCATCTCGTATATGCGAAATAGTAAATTTAAATTATATTCGAATAATAGATAACATTAATAGTGTGAAATATGATTATTTTTTTTTAAAACAATACATCAGAAAAATTTTAAAAATAATTTACAGGACATCAAATGAACTTCAAAAATTAAATTGGAATGAAATCGGACAATGCTATAATGATTAATTGTTCTATTTTCTTAACCCTGGTTATGTCCAAAACTTAAAAAGGACCATTTGGGTCATCTTGTATAACCTAAATATTAATTTTAAAATAAATTTGAATAATAGATAACCGTAATTGAGTGAGATATGACTATTTTATTTAAACACAATACATCAAAATATTTTTAAAAATCATTTAGGGTTAATCAAATTATATCTAAAAATTGAATTAAAATTAAATCGGAACAATCGCCAACGCTATTAGTTATTATATTTTCTTAACTCTGGTTGTGTTCAAACCGTAAAAAACATCATTTGGCTATCTCGTATATGCGAAATAGTAAATTTAAATTATATTCGAATAATAGATAACAGTAATACTGTGAAATTTGATTATTTTTTTTTAAAACAATACTTCAAAAAATTTTTAAAAATAATTTACAGGACATCAAATGAACTTCAAAAATTAAATTGGAATGAAATCGGACAATGCTATAATGATTAATTGTTCTATTTTCTTAACCCTGGTTATGTCCAAAACTTAAAAAGGACCATTTGGGTCATCTTGTATATCCTAAATATTCATCTTAAAATAAATTTGAATAATAGATAACCGTAATTGAGTGAGATATGACTATTTTTTTAAAACACAATACATTAAAAAAATTTTTAAAATTATTTAGGGTTAAACAAATTATATCTAAAGATTAAATTGAAATCATATCGGAACATTACCTATAAGTAATAGTAATCGATTTTCTTTATCCTGGTTATGTCCAAAACATAAAAAGGATCATTTAAGTCATCTTGTATAACCTAAATAATAATTTTAAAATAAATTTGAATAATAGATAACCGTAATTGAGTGAGATATGACTATTTTATTTAAACACAATACATCAAAATATTTTTAAAAATCATTTAGGGTTAATCAAATTATATCTAAAAATTGAATTAAAATTAAATCGGAACAATCGCCAACGCTATTAGTTATTATATTTTCTTAACTCTGGTTGTGTTCAAACCGTAAAAAACATCATTTGGCTATCTCGTATATGCGAAACAGTAAATTTAAATTATATTCGAATAATAGATAACAGTAATAGTGTGAAAGATTAAAAACAATACATCAAAAAAATTTTAAAAATAATTTACAGGACTTCAAATAAACTTCAAAAATTAAATTGGAATGAAATCGGACAATGCTATAATGATTAATTGTTCTATTTTCTGAACCCTGGTTATGTCCAAAACTTAAAAGGATCATTTGGGTCATCTTGTATAACCTAAATATTCATTTTTCAATAAATTTGAATAATAGATAACCGTAATTGAGTGAGATATGACTATTTTTTTAAAACACAATACATTAAACTATTTTTAAAAATCATTTAGAATTAATCAAATTAAATCTAAAAATTGAATTAAAATTAAATCGGAACACTCGCCAACGCTATTAGTTATTATCTTTTCTTAATTCTGGTTGTGTTCAAACCGTAAAAAACATCATTTGGCTATGTCGTATATGCGAAATAGTAAATTTAAATTATATTCGAATAATAGATAACAGTAATAGTGTGAAATATGATTATTTTTTTTTAAAAACAATACATCAAAAAAATTTTAAAAATAATTTACAGGACATCAAATGAACTTCAAAAATTAAATTGGAATGAAATCGGACAATGCTATAATGATTAATTGTTCTATTTTCTTAACCCTGGTTATGTCCAAAACTTAAAAGGATCATTAGGGTCATCTTGTATAACCTAAATATTCATTTTAAAATAAATTTAAATAATAGATAACCGTAATTGAGTGAGATATGACTATTTTTTTTAAACACAATACATCAAAATATTTTTAAAAATCATTTAGGGTTGATCAAGTTATATCTAAAAATTAAATTAAAATTAAATCGGAACAATCGTTAACGCTATTAGTTATTATCTTTTCTTAATTCTGGTTGTGTTCAAACCGTAAAAAACATCATTTGGCTATTTTGTATATGCGAAATAGTAAACTTAAATTATATTCGAATAATAGATAACAGTAATAGAGTGAGATATGACTATTTTTTTAAAACACAATACATGACACTATTTTTAAAAATCATTTAGGGTTAATCAAATTAAATCTAAAAATTGAATTAAAATTAAATCGGAACAATCGCCAACGCTATTAGTTATTATATTTTCCTAACTCTAGTTGTGTTCAAACCGTAAAAAACATCATTTGGCTATCTCGTATATGCGAAATAGTAAATTTAAATTATATTCGAATAATAGATAACAGTAATAGTGTGAAATATGATTATTTTTTTTAAAAACAATACATCAGAAAAATTTTAAAAATAATTTACAGGACATCAAATGAACTTCAAAAATTGAATTGGAATGAAATCGGACAATGCTATAATGATTAATTGTTTTATTTTCTTAACCCTGGTTATGTCCAAAACTTAAAAAGGATCATTTGGGTCATCTTGTATAACCTAAATATTAATTTTAAAATAAATTTGAATAATAGATAACCGTAATTGAGTGAGATATGACTATTTTTTTTAAAAAATTTTTCATAAAACTATTTTTAAAAATCATTTAGGGTTAATCAAATTATATTTAAAAATTGAATTAAAATTAAATCGGAACAATCGCCAACGCTATTAGTTATTATATTTTCTTAACTTTGGTTGTGTTCAAACCGTAAAAAACATCATTTGGCCATCTCGTATATGCGAAATAGTAAATTTAAATTATATTCGAATAATAGATAACATTAATAGTGTGAAATATGATTATTTTTTTTTAAAACAATACATCAGAAAAATTTTAAAAATAATTTACAGGACATCAAATGAACTTCAAAAATTAAATTGGAATGAAATCGGACAATGCTATAATGATTAATTGTTCTATTTTCTTAACCCTGGTTATGTCCAAAACTTAAAAAGGACCATTTGGGTCATCTTGTATAACCTAAATATTAATTTTAAAATAAATTTGAATAATAGATAACCGTAATTGAGTGAGATATGACTATTTTTTTAAAACACAACACAAAACTATTTTTAAAAATCATTTAGGGTTAATCAAATTATATCTAAAAATTGAATTAAAATTAAATCGGAACAATCGCCAACGCTATTAGTTATTATATTTTCTTAATTCTGGTTGTGTTCAAACCGTAAAAAACATCATTTGGCTATCTTGTATATGCGAAATAGTAAATTTAAAATATATTCGAATAGTAGATAACAGTAATAGTGTGAAATATGATTATTTTTTTTAAAAACAATACATCAAAAAAATTTTTAAAAAATTTAGAGGACATCAAATGAACTTCAAAAATTAAATTGGAATGAAATCGGACAATGCTATAATGATTAATAATTGTTCTATTTTCTTAACCCTGGTTATGTCCAAAATCTAAAAATTAAATTGAAATCATATCGGAACATTACCTATAAGTAATAGTAATCGATTTTCTTTATCCTGGTTATGTCCAAAACATAAAAAGGATCATTTGAAGAACAAAATTAAATTGGAATGAAATCGGACAATGCTCTAATGATTAATTGTTCTATTTTCTTAACCCTGGTTATGTCCAAAACTTAAAAAGGACCATTTCGGTCATCTTGTAATATTCATCTTAAAATAAATTTGAATAATAGATAACCGTAATTGAGTGAGATATGACTATTTTTTTAAAACACAATACATTAAGAAATTTTTTAAAATTATTTAGGGTTAAACAAATTATATCTAAAAATTAAATTGAAATCATATCGGAACATTACCTATAAGTAATAGTAATCGATTTTCTTTATCCTGGTTATGTCCAAAACATAAAAAGGATCATTTGAGTCATCTTGTATAACCTAAATAATAATTTTAATTTATATTTGAATAATAGATAACCGTAATTGAGTGAGATATGACTATTTTATTTAAACACAATTCATCAAAATATTTTTAAAAATCATTTAGGGTTAATCAAATTATATCTAAAAATTGAATTAAAATTAAATCGGAACAATCGCCAACGCTATTAGTTATTATATTTTCTTAACTCTGGTTGTGTTCAAACCGTAAAAAACATCATTTGGCTATCTCGTATATGCGAAATAGTAAATTTAAATTATATTCGAATAATAGATAACAGTAATACTGTGAAATATGATTTTTTTTTTTTAAACAATACATCAAAAAAATTTTAAAAATAATTTACAGGACATCAAATGAACTTCAAAAATTAAATTGGAATGAAATCGGACAATGCTATAATGATTAATTGTTCTATATTCTTAACCCTGGTTATGTCCAAAACTTAAAAAGGATTATTTGGATCAGCTTGTATAACCTAAATATAAATTTTAAAATAAATTCGAATAATAGGTAACCGTAATTGAGTGAGATATGATTATTTTTTTTAAACACAATACATTAAAATATTTTTAAAAATCATATAGGGGTAATCAAATTATATCTAAAAATTTAATCGGAACAATCGTTAACGCTTTTAGTTATTATATTTTCTTAATTCTGGTTGTGTTCAAACCGTAAAAAACATCATTTGGCTATCTTGTATATGCGAAATAGTAAATTTAAATTATATTCGAATAATAGATAACAGTAATAGTGTGAAATATGATTATTTTTTTTTCAAACAATACATCAGAAAAATTTTAAAAATAATTTACAGAACATCAAATGAACTTCAAAAATTAAATTGGAATGAAATCGGACAATGCTATAATGATTAATTGTTCTATTTTCTTAACCCTGGTTATGTCCAAAACTTAAAAAGGACCATTTGGGTCATCTTGTATATCCTAAATATTCATCTTAAAATAAATTTGAATAATAGATAACCGTAATTGAGTGAGATATGACTATTTTTTTAAAACACAATACATTAAAAAATTTTTAAAAATTATTTAGGGTTAAACAAATTATATCTAAAAATTAAATTGAAATCATATCGGAACATTACCTATAAGTAATAGTAATCGATTTTCTTTATCCTGGTTATGTCCAAAACATAAAAAGGATCATTTGAAGGACAAAATTAAATTGGAATGAAATCGGACAATGCTCTAATGATTAATTGTTCTATTTTCTTAACCCTGGTTATGTCCAAAACTTAAAAAGGACCATTTCGGTCATCTTGTAATATTCATCTTAAAATAAATTTGAATAATAGATAACCGTAATTGAGTGAGATATGACTATTTTTTTAAAACACAATACATTAAAAAAATTTTTTAAATTATTTAGGGTTAAACAAATTATATCTAAAAATTAAATTGAAATCATATCGGAACATTACCTATAAGTAATAGTAATCGATTTTCTTTATCCTGGTTATGTCAAAAACATAAAAAGGATCATTTGAGTCATCTTGTATAAGCTAAATAATAATTTTAATTTATATTTGAATAATAGATAACCGTAGTTGAGTGAGATATGACTATTTTATTTAAACACAATACATCAAAATATTTTTAAAAATCATTTAGGGTTAATCAAATTATATCTAAAAATTGAATTAAAATTAAATCGGAACAATCGCCAACGCTATTAGTTATTATATTTTCTTAACTCTGGTTGTGTTCAAACCGTAAAAAACATCATTTGGCTATCTCGTATATGCGAAATAGTAAATTTAAATTATATTCGAATAATAGATAACAGTAATACTGTGAAATTTGATTATTTTTTTTTAAAACAATACATCAAAAAAAATTTAAAAATAATTTACAGGACATCAAATGAACTTCAAAAATTAAATTGGAATGAAATCGGACAATGCTATAATGATTAATTGTTCTATTTTCTTAACCCTGGTTATGTCCAAAACTTAAAAGGATCATTTGGGTCATCTTGTATATCCTAAATATTAATTTTAAAATAAATTTGAATAATAGATAACCGTAATTGAGTGAGATATGACTATTTTCTAAAACACAACACATAAAACTATTTTTAAAAATCATTTAGGGTTAATCAAATTATATCTAAAAATTAATTTAAAATTAAATCGGAAAAATCGTTAATGCTATTAGTTATTATATTTTCTTAACTCTGGTTGTGTTCAAACCGTAAAAAACATCATTTGGCTATCTCGTATATGCGAAATAGTAAATTTAAATTATATTCGAATAATAGATAACAGTAATAGTGTGAAATATGATTATTTTTTTTTAAAAAAATACATCAAAAAAATTTTACAAATAATTTACAGGACATCAAATGAACTTCAAAAATTAAATTGGAATGAAATCGGACAATGCTATAATGATTAATTGTTCTATTTTCTTAACCCTGGTTATGTCCAAAACTTAAAAGGATCATTTGGGTTATCTTGTATAACCTAAATATTCATTTTAAAATAAATTTAAATAATAGATAACCGTAATTGAGTGAGATATGACTATTTTTTTTAAACAGAATACATCAAAATATTTTTAAAAATCATTTAGGGTTAATCAAATTATATCTAAAAATTGAATAAAAATTAAATCGGAACAATCGCCAACGCTATTAGTTATCATATTTTCTTAACTCTGGTTGTGTTCAAACCGTAAAAAACATCATTTGGCTATCTCCTATATGCGAAAGAGTAAATTTAAATTATATTCGAATAATAGATAACAGTAATACTGTGAAATATAATTATTTTTTTTAAAAACAATACATCAAAAAAATTTTAAAAATAATTTACAGGACATCAAATGAACTTCAAAAATTAAATTGGAATCAAATCGGACAACGCTATAATAATTAATTGTACTATTTTCTTAACCCTGGTTATGTCCAAAACTTAAAAAGGACCATTTGGGTCATCTTGTATATCCTAAATATTTATCTTAAAATAAATTTGAATAATAGATAACCGTAATTGAGTGAGATATGACTATTTTTTTAAAACACAATACATTAAAAATTTTTTTCAATTATTTAGGGTTAAACAAATTATATCTAAAAATTAAATTGAAATCATATCGGAACATTACCTATAAGTAATAGTAATCGATTTTCTTTATCCTGGTTATGTCCAAAACATAAAAAGGATCATTTGAGTCATCTTGTATAACCTAAATAATAATTTTAATTTGTATTTGAATAATAGATAACCGTAACTGAGTGAGATATTACTATTTTTTTAAACACAAAACATTAAAATATTTTTAAAAATCATTTAAGGTTAATCAAATTATATCTAAAAATTGAATTAAAATTAAATCGGAACAATCGCCAACGCTATTAGTTATTATATTTTCTTAACTCTGGTTGTGTTCAAGCCGTAAAAAACATCATTTGGCTATCTCGTATATGCGAAATAGTAAATCTAAAATATATTCGAATAGTAGATAACAGTAATAGAGTGAGATATAATTAGTTTTATAAAAAACAATTCATAAGAAAAATTTTAAAAATAATTTACAGTACATCAAATGAACTTCAAAAATTAAATTGGAATCAAATCGGACAATGCTATAATAATTAATTGTACTATTTTCTTAACACTGGTTATGTCCAAAACATAAAAAGGATTATTTGGGTCATCTTGTATAACCTAAATATTAATTTTAAAATAAATTTGAATAATAGATCCGTAATTAAGTGAGATATGACAATTTTTTTAAAACACAATACATAAAACTATTTTTAAAAATCATTCAGGGTTAATCAAATTATATCTAAAAATTTAATCGGAACAATCGTTAACGCTATTAGTTATTATATTTTCTTAATTCTGGTTGTGTTCAAACCGTAAAAAACATCATTTGGCTATCTTGTATATGCGAAATAGTAAATTTAAAATATATTCGAATAGTAGATAACAGTAATAGAGTGAGATATAATTAGTTTTTTAAAAAACAATTCATAAGAAAAATTTAAAAAATAATTTACAGTACATCAAATGAACTTCAAAAATTAAATTGGAATCAAATCGGACAATGCTATAATAATTAATTGTTCTATTTTCTTAACCCTGGTTATGTACAAAACTTAAAAGGATCATTTAGGTCATCTTGTATAACCTGAATATTCATTTTAAAATAAATTTAAATAATAGATAACCGTAATTGAGTGAGATATGACTATTTTCTTTAAACACAATACATCAAAATATTTTTAAAAATCATTTAGGGTTAATCAAATTATATCTAAAAATTAAATTAAAATTAAATCGGAACAATCGTTAACGCTTTTAGTTATTATCTTTTCTTAATTCTGGTTGTGTTCAAACCGTAAAAAACATCATTTGGCTATTTTGTATATGCGAAATAGTAAATTTAAATTATATTCGAATAATAGATAACAGTAATAGAGTGAGATATGACTATTTTTTTAAAACACAATACATAAAACTATTTTTAAAAATCATTTAGGGTTAATCAAATTAAATCTAAAAATTGAATTAAAATTAAATCGGAACAATCGCCAACGCTATTAGTTATTATATTTTCTTAACTCTGGTTGTGTTCAAACCGTAAAAAACATCATTTGGCTATCTCGTATATGCGAAACAGTAAATTTAAATTATATTCGAATAATAGATAACAGTAATAGTGTGAAAGATTAAAAACAATACATCAAAAAAATTTTAAAAATAATTTACAGGACATCAAATAAACTTCAAAAATTAAATTGGAATGAAATCGGACAATGCTATAATGATTAATTGTTCTATTTTCTTAACCCTGGTTATGTCCAAAACTTAAAAAGGATTATTTGGGTCATCTTGTATAACCTAAATATTAATTTTTCAATAAATTTGAATAATAGATAACCGTTATTGAGTGAGATATGACTATTTTTTTAAAACACAATTATTTTTAAAAATCATTTAGAATTAATCAAATAAAATCTAAAAATTGAATTAAAATTAAATCGGAGCACTCGCCAACGCTATTATTTATTATCTTTTCTTAATTCTGGTTGTGTTCAAACCGTAAAAAACATCATTTGGCTATCTCCTATATGCGAAATAGTAAATTTAAATTATATTCGAATAATAGATAACAGTAATAGAGTGAGATATGACTATTTTTTTAAAACACAATACATGACACTATTTTTAAAAATCATTTAGGGTTAATCAAATTAAATCTAAAAATTGAATTAAAATTAAATCGGAACAATCGCCAACGCTATTGGTTATTATATTTTCCTAACTCTAGTTGTGTTCAAACCGTAAAAAACATCATTTGGCTATCTCGTATATGCGAAATAGTAAATTTAAATTATATTCGAATAATAGATAACAGTAATAGTGTGAAATAAGATTATTTTTTTTAAAAACAATACATCAGAAAAATTTTAAAAATAATTTACAGGACATTAAATAAACTACAAAAATTAAATTGGAATCAAATCGGACAATGCTATAATAATTAATTGTTCTATTTTCTTAACCCTGGTTATGTCCAAAACTTAAAAGGATCATTTGGGTCATCTTGTATAACCTAAATAGTAATTTTAAAATAAATTTGAATAATAGATAACCGTAATTGAGTGAGATATGACTATTTTTTAAAACACAACACATAAAACTATTTTTAAAAATCATTTAGGGTTAATCAAATTATATCTAAAAATTAATTTAAAATTAAATCGGAACAATCGTTAATGCTATTAGTTATTATATTTTCTTAACTCTGGTTGTGTTCAAACCGTAAAAAACATCATTTGGCTATCTCCTATATGCGAAATAGTAAATTTAAATTATATTCGAATAATAGATAACAGTAATACTGTGAAATATAATTATTTTTTTTAAAAACAATACATCAAAAAAATTTTAAAAATAATTTACAGGACATCAAATGAACTTCAAAAATTAAATTGGAATGAAATCGGACAATGCTATAATGATTAATTGTTCTATTTTCTTAACCCTGGTTATGTCCAAAACTTAAAAGGATCATTTGGGTCATCTTGTATAACCTAAATATTCATTTTAAAATAAATTTAAATAATAGATAACCGTAATTGAGTGACATATGACTGTTTTTTTTAAACACAATACATCAAAATATTTTTAAAAATCATTTAGGGTTAATCAAATTATATCTAAAAATTAATTTAAAATTAAATCGGAACAATCGTTAACGCTATTTGTTATTATCTTTTCTTAATTCTGATTGTGTTCAAACCGTAAAAAACATCATTTGGCTATTTCCTATATGCGAAATATTAAATTTAAATTATATTCGAATAATAGATAACAGTAATACTGTGAAATATAATTATTTTTTTTAAAAACAATACATCAGAAAAATTTTAAAAATAATTTACAGGACATTAAATGAACTTCAAAAATTAAATTGGAATGAAATCGGACAATGCTATAATGATTAATTGTTCTATTTTCTTAACCCTGGTTATGTCCAAAACTTAAAAAGGATCATTTGGGTCATCTTGTATAACCTAAATATTAATTTTAAAATAAATTTGAATAATAGATAACCGTAATTGAGTGAGATATGACTATTTTCTTTTTTAAATTTTTCAAAAAACTATTTTTAAAAATCATTTAGGGTTTATCAAATTATATTTAAAAATTGAATTAAAATTAAATCGGAACAATCGCCAACGCTATTAGTTATTATATTTTCTTAACTTTGGTTGTGTTCAAACCTTAAGAAACATCATTTGGCCATCTCGTATATGCGAAATAGTAAATTTAAATTATATTCGAATAATAGATAACAGTAATAGTGTGAAATATGATTATTTTTTTTTAAAACAATACATCAGAAAAATTTTAAAAATAATTTACAGGACATTAAATGAACTTCAAAAATTAAATTGGAATGAAATCGGACAATGCTATAATGATTAATTGTTCTATTTTCTTAACCCTGGTTATGTCCAAAACTTAAAAAGGATTATTTGGGTCAGCTTGTATAACCTAAGTATGAATTTTAAAATAAATTCGAATAATAGGTAACCGTAATTGAGTGAGATATGATTATTTTTTTTAAACACAATACATTAAAATATTTTTAAAAATCATATAGGGGTAATCAAATTATATCTAAAAATTTAATCGGAACAATCGTTAACGCTATTAGTTATTATATTTTCTTAATTCTGGTTGTGTTCAAACCGTAAAAAACATCAATTTGGGTCATCTTGTATAATTTAAATATGAATTTTAAAATAAATTTGAATAATAGGTAACCGTAATTGAGTGAGATATGATTATTTTTTTTTAAACACAATACATTAAAAAATTTTAGAAAATTATTTAGGGTTAAACAAATTATATCTAAAAATTAAATTGAAATCATATCGGAACATTAGCTATAGGTAATAGTAATCGATTTTCTTTATCCTGGTTATGTCCAAAACATAAAAAGGATCATTTGAGTCATCTTGTATAACCTAAATAATAATTTTAATTTATATTTGAATAATAGATAACCGTAATTGAGTGAGATATGACTATTTTATTTAAACACAATACATCAAAATATTTTTAAAAATCATTTAGGGTTAATCAAATTATATCTAAAAATTGAATTAAAATTAAATCGGAACAATCGCCAACGCTATTAGTTATTATATTTTCTTAACTCTGGTTGTGTTCAAACCGTAAAAAACATTATTTGGCTATCTCGTATATGCGAAATAGTAAATTTAAATTATATTCGAATAATAGATAACAGAAATACTGTGAAATATGATTATTTTTTTTTAAAACAATACATCAAAAAATTTTAAAAATAATTTACAGGACATCAAATGAACTTCAAAAATTAAATTGGATGAAATCGGACAATGCTATAATGATTAATTGTTTTATTTTCTTAACCCTGGTTATGTCCAAAACTTAAAAGGATCATTTGGGTCATCTTGTATAACCTAAATATTCATTTTAAAATAAATTTGAATAATAGATAACCGTAATTGAGTGAGATATGACTATTTTTTTAAAACACAACACAAAAATATTTTTAAAAATTAATCGAATGATTAATTGTTCTATTTTCTTAACCCTGGTTATGTCCAAAACTTAAAAGGATCATTTGGGTCATCTTGTATAACCTAAATATTCATTTTAAAATAAATTTGAATAATAGATAACCGTAATTGAGTGAGATATGACTATTTTTTTAAAACACAAAACAAAACTATTTTTAAAAATCATTTAGGGTTAATCAAATTATATCTAAAAATTAAATCGAAACAATCGCCAACGCTATTAGTTATTATATTTTCTTAACTCTGGTTGTGTTCAAACCGTAAAAAACATCATTTGGATATCTCGTATATGCGAAATAGTAAATTTAAATTATATTCGAATAATAGATAACAGTAATACTGTGAAATATAATTATTTTTTTTTAAAAACAATACATCAAAAAAATTTAAAAAATAATTTACAGGACATCAAATGAACTTCAAAAATGAAAGCGGACAATGCTATAATGATTAATTGTTCTATTTTCTTAACCCTGGTTATGTCCAAAACTTAAAAGGATCATTTGGGTCATCTTGTATAACCTAAATATTCATTTTAAAATAAATTTAAATAATAGATAACCGTAATTAAGTGAGATATGACTATTTTCTTTAAACACAATACATCAAAATATTTTTAAAAATCATTTAGGGTTAATCAAATTATATGTAAAAATTAAATTAAAATTAAATCGGAACAATCGTTAACGCTATTAGTTATTATCTTTTCTTAATTCTGGTTGGGTTCAAACCGTAAAAAACATCATTTGGCTATTTTGTATATGCGAAATAGTAAATTTAAATTATACTCGAATAATAGATAACAGTAATAGAGTGAGATATGACTATTTTTTTAAAACACAATACATAAAACTATTTTTAAAAATCAATTAGGGTTAATCAAATTAAATCTAAAAATTGAATTAAAATTAAATCGGAACAATCGCCAACGCTATTAGTTATTATATTTTCTTAACTCTGGTTGTGTTCAAACCGTAAAAAACATCATTTGGCTATCTCGTATATGCGAAACAGTAAATTTAAATTATATTCGAATAATAGATAACAGTAATAGTGTGAAAGATTAAAAACAATACATCAAAAAAATTTTAAAAATAATTTACAGGACATCAAATAAACTTCAAAAATTAAATTGGAATGAAATCGGACAATGCTATAATGATTAATTGTTCTATTTTCTTAACCCTGGTTATGTCCAAAACTTAAAAAGGATTATTTGGGTCATCTTGTATAACCTAAATATTAATTTTTCAATAAATTTGAATAATAGATAACCGCAATTGAGTGAGATATGACTATTTTTTTAAAACACAATACATTAAACTATTTTTAAAAATCATTTAGGATTAATCAAATTAAATCTAAAAATTGAATTAAAATTAAATCGGAACACTCGCCAACGCTATTAGTTATTATCTTTTCTTAATTCTGGTTGTGTTCAAACCGCAAAAAACATCATTTGGCTATGTCGTATATGCGAAATAGTAAATTTAAATTATATTCGAATAATAGATAACAGTAATAGTGTGAAATATGATTATTCTTTTTAAAAACAATACATCAAAAAAATTTTAAAAATAATTTACAGGACATCAAATGAACTTCAAAAATTAAATTGGAATGAAATCGGACAATGCTATAATGATTAATTGTTCTATTTTCTTAACCCTGGTTATGTCCAAAACTTAAAAGGATCATTTGGGTCATCTTGTATAACCTAAATATTCATTTTAAAATAAATTTAAATAATAGATAACGGTAATTGAGTGAGATATGACTATTTTTTTAAAACACAATACATGACACTATTTTTTAAAATCATTTAGAGTTAACAAAATTAAATCTAAAAATTGAATTAAAATTAAATCGGAACAATCGCCAACGCTATTAGTTATTATATTTTCCTAACTCTAGTTGTGTTCAAACCGTAAAAAACATCATTTGGCTATCTCGTATATGCGAAATAGTAAATTTAAATTATATTCGAATAAAAGATAACAGTAATAGTGTGAAATATGATTATTTTTTTTAAAAACAATACATCAGAAAAATTTTAAAAATAATTTACAGGACATCAAATGAACTTCAAAAATTAAATTGGAATGAAATCGGACAATGCTATAATGATTAATTGTTTTATTTTCTTAACCCTGGTTATGTCCAAAACTTAAAAAGGATCATTTGGGTCATCTTGTATAACCTAAATATTAATTTTAAAATAAATTTGAATAATAGATAACCGTAATTGAGTGAGATATGACTATTTTATTTAAACACAATACATAAAACTATTTTTAAAAATCATTCAGGGTTAATCAAATTATATCTAAAAATTTAATCGGAACAATCGTTAACGCTATTAGTTATTATATTTTCTTAATTCTGGTTGTGTTCAAACAGTAAAAAACATCAGTTGGCTATCTTGTATATGCGAAATAGTAAATTTAAATTATATTCGAAGAATAGATAACAGTAATAGTGTGAAATATGATTATTTTTTTTAAAAACAATACATCAGAAAAATTTTAAAAATAATTTACAGGACATCAAATGAACTTCAAAAATTAAATTGGAATGAAATCGGACAATGCTATAATGATTAATTGTTCTACTTTCTTAACCCTGGTTATGTCCAAAACTTAAAAGGATCATTTGGGTCATCTTATATAACCTAAATATTCATTTTAAAATAAATTTGAATAATAGATAACCGTAATTGAGTGAGATATGACTATTTTATTTAAACACAATACATCAAAATATTTTTAAAAATCATTTAGTGTTAATCAAATTATATCTAAAAATTAAATTAAAATTAAATCGGAACAATCGTTAACGCTATTAGTTATTATCTTTTCTTAATTCTGGTTGTGTTCAAACCGTAAAAAACATCATTTGGCTATTTTGTATATGCGAAATAGTAAATTTTAATTATATTCGAATAATAGATAACAGTAATAGAGTGAGATATAATTATTTTTTTTAAAAACAATTCATAAGAAAAATTTTAAAAATAATTTAAAGTACATCAAATGAACTTCAAAAATTAAATTGGAATCAAATCGGACAATGCTATAATAATTAATTGTTCTATTTTCTTAACACTGGTTATGTCCAAAACTTAAAAAGGATTATTTGGGTCATCTTGTATAACCTAAATATTAATTTTAAAATAAATTTGAATGATAGATAACCGTAATTGAGTGAGATATGACTATTTTTTAAAACACAACACATAAAACTATTTTTAAAAAACATTTAGGGTTAATCAAATTATATCTAAAAATTAATTTAAAATTAAATCGGAACAATCGTTAATGCTATTAGTTATTATATTTTCTTAACTCTGGTTATGTTCAAACCGTAAAAAACATCATTTGGCGATCTCGTATATGCGAAATAGTAAATTTAAATTATATTCGAATAATAGATAACAGTAATAGTGTGAAATATGATTATTTTTTTTAAAAACAATACATCAAAAAAATTTTAAAAATAATTTACAGGACATCAAATGAACTTCAAAAATTAAATTGGAATGAAATCGGACAATGCTATAATGATTAATTGTTCTATTTTCTTAACCCTGGTTATGTCCAAAACTTAAAAGGATCATTTGGGTCATCTTGTATAACCTAAATATTCATTTTAAAATAAATTTAAATAATAGATAACCGTAATTGAGTGAGATATGACTATTTTTTTAAAACACAATACATTAAAAATTTTTTTTAAATTATTTAGGGTTAAACAAATTATATCTAAAAATTAAATTGAAATCATATCGGAACATTACCTATAAGTAATAGTAATCGATTTTCTTAACCCTGGTTATGTCCAAAACATAAAAAGGATCATTTGAGTCATCTTGTATAACCTAAATAATAATTTTAATTTATATTTGAATAATAGATAGCCGTAACTGAGTGAGATATTACTATTTTTTTAAACACAAAACATTAAAATATTTTTAAAAATCATTTAAGGTTAATCAAATTATATCTAAAAATTGAATTAAAATTAAATCGGAACAATCGCCAACGCTATTAGTTATTATATTTTCTTAACTCTGGTTGTGTTCAAACCGTAAAAAACATCATTTGGCTATCTCGTATATGCGAAATAGTAAATTTAAAATATATTCGAATAGTAGATAACAGTAATAGAGTGAGATATAATTAGTTTTATAAAAAACAATTCATAAGAAAAATTTTAAAAATAATTTACAGTACATCAAATGAACTTCAAAAATTAAATTGGAATCAAATCGGACAATGCTATAATAATTAATTGTACTATTTTCTTAACACTGGTTATGTCCAAAACATAAAAAGGATTATTTGGGTCATCTTGTATAACCTAAATATTAATTTTAAAATAAATTTGAATAATAGATAACCGTAATTAAGTGAGATATGGCTATTTTTTTAAAACACAATACATAAAACTATTTTTAAAAATCATTCAGGGTTAATCAAATTATATCTAAAAATTTAATCGGAACAATCGTTAACGCTATTAGTTATTATATTTTCTTAATTCTGGTTGTGTTCAAACAGTAAAAAACATCATTTGGCTATCTTGTATATGCGAAATAGTAAATTTAAATTATATTCGAAGAATAGATAACAGTAATAGTGTGAAATATGATTATTTTTTTTAAAAACAATACATCAGAAAAATTTTAAAAATAATTTACAGGACATCAAATGAACTTCAAAAATTAAATTGGAATGAAATCGGACAATGCTATAATGATTAATTGTTCTACTTTCTTAACCCTGGTTATGTCCAAAACTTAAAAGGATCATTTGGGTCATCTTATATAACCTAAATATTCATTTTAAAATAAATTTGAATAATAGATAACCGTAATTGAGTGAGATATGACTATTTTATTTAAACACAATACATCAAAATATTTTTAAAAATCATTTAGTGTTAATCAAATTATATCTAAAAATTAAATTAAAATTAAATCGGAACAATCGTTAACGCTATTAGTTATTATCTTTTCTTAATTCTGGTTGTGTTCAAACCGTAAAAAACATCATTTGGCTATTTTGTATATGCGAAATAGTAAATTTTAATTATATTCGAATAATAGATAACAGTAATAGAGTGAGATATAATTATTTTTTTTAAAAACAATTCATAAGAAAAATTTTAAAAATAATTTAAAGTACATCAAATGAACTTCAAAAATTAAATTGGAATCAAATCGGACAATGCTATAATAATTAATTGTTCTATTTTCTTAACACTGGTTATGTCCAAAACTTAAAAAGGATTATTTGGGTCATCTTGTATAACCTAAATATTAATTTTAAAATAAATTTGAATGATAGATAACCGTAATTGAGTGAGATATGACTATTTTTTAAAACACAACACATAAAACTATTTTTAAAAAACATTTAGGGTTAATCAAATTATATCTAAAAATTAATTTAAAATTAAATCGGAACAATCGTTAATGCTATTAGTTATTATATTTTCTTAACTCTGGTTATGTTCAAACCGTAAAAAACATCATTTGGCGATCTCGTATATGCGAAATAGTAAATTTAAATTATATTCGAATAATAGATAACAGTAATAGTGTGAAATATGATTATTTTTTTTAAAAACAATACATCAAAAAAATTTTAAAAATAATTTACAGGACATCAAATGAACTTCAAAAATTAAATTGGAATGAAATCGGACAATGCTATAATGATTAATTGTTCTATTTTCTTAACCCTGGTTATGTCCAAAACTTAAAAGGATCATTTGGGTCATCTTGTATAACCTAAATATTCATTTTAAAATAAATTTAAATAATAGATAACCGTAATTGAGTGAGATATGACTATTTTTTTAAAACACAATACATTAAAATTTTTTTTAAAATTATTTAGGGTTAAACAAATTATATCTAAAAATTAAATTGAAATCATATCGGAACATTACCTATAATAGTAATCGATTTTCTTAACCCTGGTTATGTCCAAAACATAAAAAGGATCATTTGAGTCATCTTGTATAACCTAAATAATAATTTTAATTTATATTTGAATAATAGATAGCCGTAACTGAGTGAGATATTACTATTTTTTTAAACACAAAACATTAAAATATTTTTAAAAATCATTTAAGGTTAATCAAATTATATCTAAAAATTGAATTAAAATTAAATCGGAACAATCGCCAACGCTATTAGTTATTATATTTTCTTAACTCTGGTTGTGTTCAAACCGTAAAAAACATCATTTGGCTATCTCGTATATGCGAAATAGTAAATTTAAAATATATTCGAATAGTAGATAACAGTAATAGATTGAGATATAATTAGTTTTATAAAAAACAATTCATAAGAAAAATTTTAAAAATAATTTACAGTACATCAAATGAACTTCAGAAATTAAATTGGAATCAAATCGGACAATGCTATAATAATTAATTGTACTATTTTCTTAACACTGGTTATGTCCAAAACATAAAAAGGATTATTTGGGTCATCTTGTATAACCTAAATATTAATTTTAAAATAAATTTGAATAATAGATAACCGTAATTAAGTGAGATATGGCTATTTTTTTAAAACACAATACATAAAACTATTTTTAAAAATCATTCAGGGTTAATCAAATTATATCTAAAAATTTAATCGGAACAATCGTTAACGCTATTAGTTATTATATTTTCTTAATTCTGGTTGTGTTCAAACAGTAAAAAACATCATTTGGCTATCTTGTATATGCGAAATAGTAAATTTAAATTATATTCGAAGAATAGATAACAGTAATAGTGTGAAATATGATTATTTTTTTTAAAAACAATACATCAGAAAAATTTTAAAAATAATTTACAGGACATCAAATGAACTTCAAAAATTAAATTGGAATGAAATCGGACAATGCTATAATGATTAATTGTTCTACTTTCTTAACCCTGGTTATGTCCAAAACTTAAAAGGATCATTTGGGTCATCTTATATAACCTAAATATTCATTTTAAAATAAATTTGAATAATAGATAACCGTAATTGAGTGAGATATGACTATTTTATTCAAACACAATACATCAAAATATTTTTAAAAATCATTTAGGGTTAATCAAATTATATCTAAAAATTACTATTAGTTATTATCTTTTCTTAATTCTGGTTGTTTTCAAACCGTAAAAAACATCATTTGGCTATCTCGTATTTGCGAAATAGTAAATTTAAATTATATTGGAATAATAGATAACAGTAATAGTGCGAAATATGATTATTTTTTTTAAAAACAATACATCAGAAAAATTTTAAAAATAATTTACAGGACATCAAATGATCTTCAAAAATTAAATTGGAATGAAATCGGACAATGCTATAATGATTAATTGTTCAATTTTCTTAACCCTGGTTATGTCCAAAACTTAAAAAGGATCAATTGGGTCATCTTGTATAATTTAAATATGAATTTTAAAATAAATTTGAATAATAGGTAACCGTAATTGAGTGAAATATGATTATTTTTTTTAAACACAATACATTAAAAAATTTTAGAAAATTATTTAGGGTTAAACAAATTATATCTAAAAATTAAATTGAAATCATATCGGAACATTAGCTATAGGTAATAGTAATCGATTTTCTTTATCCTGGTTATGTCCAAAACATAAAAAGGATCATTTGAGTCATCTTGTATAACCTAAATAATAATTTTAATTTATATTTGAATAATAGATAACCGTAATTGAGTAAGATATGACTATTTTTTTTAAACACAATACATCAAAATATTTTTAAAAATCATTTAGTGTTAATCAAATTATATCTAAAAATTAAATTAAAATTAAATCGGAACAATCGTTAACGCTATTAGTTATTATCTTTTCTTAATTCTGGTTGTGTTCAAACCGTAAAAAACATCATTTGGCTATCTCGTATATGCGAAATAGTGAATTTAAATTATATTCGAATAATAGATAACAGTAATACTGTGAAATATGATTATTTTTTTTAAAAACAATACATCAAAAAAATTTTAAAAATAATTTACAGGACATCAAATAAACTTCAAAAATTAAATTGGAATGAAATCGGACAATGCTATAATGATTAATTGTTCTATTTTCTTAACCCTGGTTATGTCCAAAACTTAAAAGGATCATTTGGGTCATCTTGTATAACCTAAATATTCATTTTTCAATAAATTTGAATAATAGATAACCGTAATTGAGTGAGATATGACTATTTTTTTAAAACACAATACATTAAACTATTTTTAAAAATCATTTAGAATTAATCAAATTAAATCTAAAAATTGAATTAAAATTAAATCGGAACACTCGCCAACGCTATTAGTTATTATCTTTTCTTAATTCTGGTTGTGTTCAAACCGTAAAAAACATCATTTGGCTATGTCGTATATGCGAAATAGTAAATTTAAATTATATTCGAATAATAGATAACAGTAATAGTGTGAAATATGATTATTTTTTTTAAAAACAATACATCAAAAAAATTTTAAAAATAATTTACAGGACATCAAATGAACTTCAAAAATTAAATTGGAATGAAATCGGACAATGCTATAATGATTAATTGTTCTATTTTCTTAACCCTGGTTATGTCCAAAACTTAAAAGGATCATTTGGGTCATCTTGTATAACCTAAATATTCATTTTAAAATAAATTTAAATAATAGATAACCGTAATTGAGTGAGATATGACTATTTTTTTTAAACACAATACATCAAAATATTTTTAAAAATCATTTAGGGTTGATCAAGTTATATCTAAAAATTAAATTAAAATTAAATCGGAACAATCGTTAACGCTATTAGTTATTATCTTTTCTTAATTCTGGTTGTGTTCAAACCGTAAAAAACATCATTTGGCTATTTTGTATATGCGAAATAGTAAACTTAAATTATATTCGAATAATAGATAACAGTAATAGAGTGAGATATGACTATTTTTTTAAAACACAATACATGACACTATTTTTAAAAATCATTTAGGGTTAATCAAATTAAATCTAAAAATTGAATTAAAATTAAATCGGAACAATCGCCAACGCTATTAGTTATTATATTTTCCTAACTCTAGTTGTGTTCAAACCGTAAAAAACATCATTTGGCTATCTCGTATATGCGAAATAGTAAATTTAAATTATATTCGAATAATAGATAACAGTAATAGTGTGAAATATGATTATTTTTTTTAAAAACAATACATCAGAAAAATTTTAAAAATAATTTACAGGACATCAAATGAACTTCAAAAATTGAATTGGAATGAAATCGGACAATGCTATAATGATTAATTGTTTTATTTTCTTAACCCTGGTTATGTCCAAAACTTAAAAAGGATCATTTGGGTCATCTTGTATAACCTAAATATTAATTTTAAAATAAATTTGAATAATAGATAACCGTAATTGAGTGAGATATGACTATTTTTTTTTAAAAATTTTTCATAAAACTATTTTTAAAAATCATTTAGGGTTAATCAAATTATATTTTAAAATTGAATTAAAATTAAATCGGAACAATCGCCAACGCTATTAGTTATTATATTTTCTTAACTTTGGTTGTGTTCAAACCGTAAAAAACATCATTTGGCCATCTCGTATATGCGAAATAGTAAATTTAAATTATATTCGAATAATAGATAACATTAATAGTGTGAAATATGATTATTTTTTTTTAAAACAATACATCAGAAAAATTTTAAAAATAATTTACAGGACATCAAATGAACTTCAAAAATTAAATTGGAATGAAATCGGACAATGCTATAATGATTAATTGTTCTATTTTCTTAACCCTGGTTATGTCCAAAACTTAAAAAGGACCATTTGGGTCATCTTGTATAACCTAAATATTAATTTTAAAATAAATTTGAATAATAGATAACCGTAATTGAGTGAGATATGACTATTTTTTTAAAACACAACACAAAACTATTTTTAAAAATCATTTAGGGTTAATCAAATTATATCTAAAAATTGAATTAAAATTAAATCGGAACAATCGCCAACGCTATTAGTTATTATATTTTCTTAATTCTGGTTGTGTTCAAACCGTAAAAAACATCATTTGGCTATCTTGTATATGCGAAATAGTAAATTTAAAATATATTCGAATAGTAGATAACAGTAATAGTGTGAAATATGATTATTTTTTTAAAAACAATACATCAAAAAAATTTTTAAAAAATTTAGAGGACATCAAATGAACTTCAAAAATTAAATTGGAATGAAATCGGACAATGCTATAATGATTAATAATTGTTCTATTTTCTTAACCCTGGTTATGTCCAAAATCTAAAAATTAAATTGAAATCATATCGGAACATTACCTATAAGTAATAGTAATCGATTTTCTTTATCCTGGTTATGTCCAAAACATAAAAAGGATCATTTGAAGAACAAAATTAAATTGGAATGAAATCGGACAATGCTCTAATGATTAATTGTTCTATTTTCTTAACCCTGGTTATGTCCAAAACTTAAAAAGGACCATTTCGGTCATCTTGTAATATTCATCTTAAAATAAATTTGAATAATAGATAACCGTAATTGAGTGAGATATGACTATTTTTTTAAAACACAATACATTAAGAAATTTTTTAAAATTATTTAGGGTTAAACAAATTATATCTAAAAATTAAATTGAAATCATATCGGAACATTACCTATAAGTAATAGTAATCGATTTTCTTTATCCTGGTTATGTCCAAAACATAAAAAGGATCATTTGAGTCATCTTGTATAACCTAAATAATAATTTTAATTTATATTTGAATAATAGATAACCGTAATTGAGTGAGATATGACTATTTTATTTAAACACAATTCATCAAAATATTTTTAAAAATCATTTAGGGTTAATCAAATTATATCTAAAAATTGAATTAAAATTAAATCGGAACAATCGCCAACGCTATTAGTTATTATATTTTCTTAACCCTGGTTATGTCCAAAACTTAAAAAGGATTATTTGGGTCATCTTGTATAACCTAAATATTAATTTTTCAATAAATTTGAATAATAGATAACCGTAATTGAGTGAGATATGACTATTTTTTTAAAACACAATACATTAAACTATTTTTAAAAATCATTTAGAATTAATCAAATTAAATCTAAAAATTGAATTAAAATTAAATCGGAACACTCGCCAACGCTATTAGTTACTATCTTTTCTTAATTCTGGTTGTGTTCAAACCGTAAAAAACATCATTTGGCTATCTCGTATATGCGAAACAGTAAATTTAAATTATATTCGAATAATAGATAACAGTAATAGTGTGAAAGATTAAAAACAATACATCAAAAAAATTTTAAAAATAATTTACAGGACATCAAATAAACTGCAAAAATTAAATTGGAATGAAATCGGACAATGCTATAATGATTAATTGTTCTATTTTCTTAACCCTGGTTATGTCCAAAACTTAAAAAGGATTATTTGGGTCATCTTGTATAACCTAAATATTAATTTTTCAATAAATTTGAATAACAGATAACCGTAATTGAGTGAGATATGACTATTTTTTTTTAAACACAATACATTAAAAAATTTTAGAAAATTATTTAGGGTTAAACAAATTATATCTAAAAATTAAATTGAAATCATATCGGAACATTAGCTATGGGTAATAGTAATCGATTTTCTTTATCCTGGTTATGTCCAAAACATAAAAAGGATCATTTGAGTCATCTTGTATAACCTAAATAATAATTTTAATTTATATTTGAATAAAAGATAACCGTAATTGAGTGAGATATGATTATTTTTTTTAAAAACAATACATCAGAAAAATTTTAAAAATAATTTACAGGACATGAAATGAACTTCAAAAATTAAATTGGAATGAAATCGGACAACGCTATTATGATTAATTGTTCTATTTTCTTAACCCTGGTTATGTCCAAAACTTAAAAAGGACCATTTGGGTCATCTTGTATAACCTAAATATTAATTTTAAAATAAATTTGAATAATAGATAACCGTAATTGAGTGAGATATGACTATTTTTTTAAAACACAACACAAAACTATTTTTAAAAATCATTTAGGGTTAATCAAATTATATCTAAAAATTAAATCGGAACAATCGTTAACGCTATTAGTTATTATATTTTCTTAATTCTGGTTGTGTTCAAACCGTAAAAAACATCATTTGGCTATCTTGTATATGCGAAATAGTAAATTTAAAATATATTCGAATAGTAGATAACAGTAATAGAGTGAGATATAATTAGTTTTTTAAAAAACAATTCATAAGAAAAATTTTAAAAATAATTTACAGTACATCAAATGAACTTGAAAAATTAAATTGGAATCAAATCGGACAACGCTATAATAATTAATTGTACTATTTTCTTAACCCTGGTTATGTCCAAAACTTAAAAAGGACCATTTGGGTCATCTTGTATAACCTAAATATTAATTTTAAAATAAATTTGAATAATAGATAACCGTAATTGAGTGAGATATGACTATTTTTTTAAAACACAACACAAAACTATTTTTAAAAATCATTTAGGGTTAATCAAATTATATCTAAAAATTAAATCGGAACAATCGTTAATGCTATTAGTTATTATATTTTCTTAATTCTGGTTGTGTTCAAACCGTAAAAAACATCATTTGGCTATCTTGTATATGCGAAATAGTAAATTTAAATTATATTCGAATAATAGATAACAGTAATACTGTGAAATATAATTATTTTTTTTTAAAACAATACATCAAAAAAATTTTAAAAATAATTTACAGGACATCAAATGAACTTCAAAAATTAAATTGGAATAAAATCGAACAATTCTATAATGATTAATTGTTCTATTTTCTTAACCCTGGTTATGTCCAAAACTTAAAAAGGATTATTTGGGTCATCTTGTATAACCTAAATATTAATTTTAAAATAAATTTGAATAATAGATAACCGTAATTGAGTGAGATATGACTATTTTTTTAAAACACAATACATAAAACTATTTTTAAAAATCATTTAGGGTTAATCAAATTAAATCTAAAAATTGAATTAAAATTAAATCGGAACAATCGCCAACGCTATTAGTTATTATATTTTCTTAACTCTGGTTGTGTTCAAACCGTAAAAAACATCATTTGGCTATCTCGTATATGCGAAATAGTAAATTTAAATTATATTCGAATAATAGATAACAGTAATACTGTGAAATATAATTATTTTTTTTTAAAACAATACATCAAAAAAATTTTAAAAATAATTTACAAGACATCAAATGAACTTCAAAAATGAAATCGGACAATGCTATAATGATTAATTGTTCTATTTTCTTAACCCTGGTTATGTCCAAAACTTAAAAGGATCATTTGGGTCATCTTGTATAACCTGAATATTCATTTTAAAATAAATTTAAATAATAGATAACCGTAACTGAGTGAGATATGACTATTTTCTTTAAACACAATACATCAAAATATTTTTAAAAATCATTTAGGGTTAATCAAATTATATCTAAAAATTAAATCGGAACAATCGTTAACGCTATTAGTTATTATATTTTCTTAATTCTGGTTGTGTTCAAACCGTAAAAAACATCATTTGGCTATCTCGTATATGCGAAATAGTAAATTTAAATTATATTCGAATAATAGATAACAGTAATAGTGTGAAATATGATTATTTTTTTTAAAAACAATACATCAGAAAAATTTTAAAAATAATTTACAGGACATCAAATGAACTTCAAAAATTAAATTGGAATGAAATCGGACAATGCTATAATGATTAATTGTTCTATTTTCTTAACCCTGGTTATGTCCAAAACTTAAAAAGGATCAATTGGATCATCTTGTATAATTTAAATATGAATTTTTAAATAAATTTGAATAATAGGTAACCGTAATTGAGTGAGATATGATTATTTTTTTTTAAACACAATACATTAAAAAATTTTAGAAAATTATTTAGGGTTAAACAAATTATATCTAAAAATTAAATTGAAATCATATCGGAACATTAGCTATGGGTAATAGTAATCGATTTTCTTTATCCTGGTTATGTCCAAAACATAAAAAGGATCATTTGAGTCATCTTGTATAACCTAAATAATAATTTTAATTTATATTTGAATAAAAGATAACCGTAATTGAGTGAGATATGATTATTTTTTTTAAACACAATACATTAAAAAATTTTAGAAAATTATTTAGGGTCAAACAAATTATATCTAAAAATTAAATTGAAATCATATCGGAACATTAGCTATAGGTAATAGTAATCGATTTTCTTTATCCTGGTTATGTCCAAAACATAAAAAGGATCATTTGAGTCATCTTGTATAACTATCTAAAGGATTATTTGGGTCATCTTGTATAACCTAAATATTAATTTTAAAATAAATTTGAATAATAGATAACCGTAATTGAGTGAGATATGACTATTTTTTTAAAACACAATACATAAAACTTTTTTTAAAAATCATTTAGGGTTAATCAAATTAAATCTAAAAATTGAATTAAAATTAAATCGAACAATCGCCAACGCTATTAGTTAATATATTTTCTTAACTCTGGTTGTGTTCAAACCGTAAAAAACATCATTTGGTTATCTCGTATAGGCGAAATAGTAAATTTAAATTATATTCGAATAATAGATAACAGTAATAGTGTGAAATATGATTATTTTTTTTAAAAACAATACATCAAAAAAATTTTAAAAATAATTTAGAGGACATCAAATGAACTTCAAAAATTAAATTGGAATGAAATCGGACAATGCTATAATGATTAATAATTGTTCTATTTTCTTAACCCTGGTTATGTCCAAAATCTAAAAATTAAATTGAAATCATATCGGAACATTACCTATAAGTAATAGTAATCGATTTTCTTTATCCTGGTTATGTCCAAAACATAAAAAGGATCATTTGAAGGACAAAATTAAATTGGAATGAAATCGGACAATGCTCTAATGATTAATTGTTCTATTTTCTTAACCCTGGTTATGTCCAAAACTTAAAAAGGATTATTTGGGTCATCTTGTATAACCTAAATATTAATTTTAAAATAAATTTGAATAATAGATAACCGTAATTGAGTGAGATATGACTATTTTTTTAAAACACAACACATAAAACTATTTTTAAAAATCATTTAGGGTTAATCAAATTAAATCTAAAAATTGAATTAAAATTAAATCGGAACAATCGCCAACGCTATTAGTTATTATATTTTCTTAACTCTGGTTGTGTTCAAACCGTAAAAAACATCATTTGGCTGTCTCGTATATGCGAAATAGTAAATTTAAATTATATTCGAATAATAGATAACAGTAATACTGTGAAATATAATTATTTTTTTTTAAAACAATACATCAAAAAAATTTTAAAAATAATTTACAGGACATCAAATGAACTTCAAAAATGAAATCGGACAATGCTATAATGATTAATTGTTCTATTTTCTTAACCCTGGTTATGTCCAAAACTTAAAAGGATCATTTGGGTCATCTTGTATAACCTGAATATTCATTTTAAAATAAATTTAAATAATAGATAACCGTAATTGAGTGAGATATGACTATTTTTTTAAAACACAATACATCAAAATATTTTTAAAAATCATTTAGGGTTAATCAAATTATATCTAAAAATTAAATCGGAACAATCGTTAACGCTATTAGTTATTATATTTTCTTAATTCTGGTTGTGTTCAAACCGTAAAAAACATCATTTGGCTATCTCGTATATGCGAAATAGTAAATTTAAATTATAATCGAATAATAGATAACAGTAATAGTGTGAAATATGATTATTTTTTTTAAAAACAATACATCAGAAAAATTTTAAAAATAATTTACAGGACATCAAATGAACTTCAAAAATTAAATTGGAATGAAATCGGACAATGCTATAATGATTAATTGTTCTATTTTCTTAACCCTGGTTATGTCCAAAACTTAAAAGGATCATTTGGGTCATCTTGTATAACCTAAATATTCATTTTTCAATAAATTTGAATAATAGATAACCGTAATTGAGTGAGATATGACTATTTTTTTAAAACACAATACATTAAACTATTTTTAAAAATCATTTAGAATTAATCAAATTAAATCTAAAAATTGAATTAAAATTAAATCGGAACACTCGCCAACGCTATTAGTTATTATCTTTTCTTAATTCTGGTTGTGTTCAAACCGTAAAAAACATCATTTGGCTATGTCGTATATGCGAAATAGTAAATTTAAATTATATTCGAATAATAGATAACAGTAATAGTGTGAAATATGATTATTTTTTTTAAAAACAATACATCAAAAAAATTTTAAAAATAATTTACAGGACATCAAATGAACTTCAAAAATTAAATTGGAATGAAATCGGACAATGCTATAATGATTAATTGTTCTATTTTCTTAACCCTGGTTATGTCCAAAACTTAAAAGGATCATTTGGGTCATCTTGTATAACCTAAATATTCATTTTAAAATAAATTTAAATAATAGATAACCGTAATTGAGTGAGATATGACTATTTTATTTAAACACAATTCATCAAAATATTTTTAAAAATCATTTAGGGTTAATCAAATTATATCTAAAAATTGAATTAAAATTAAATCGGAACAATCGCCAACGCTATTAGTTATTATATTTTCTTAACCCTGGTTATGTCCAAAACTTAAAAAGGATTATTTGGGTCATCTTGTATAACCTAAATATTAATTTTTCAATAAATTTGAATAATAGATAACCGTAATTGAGTGAGATATGACTATTTTTTTAAAACACAATACATTAAACTATTTTTAAAAATCATTTAGAATTAATCAAATTAAATCTAAAAATTGAATTAAAATTAAATCGGAACACTCGCCAACGCTATTAGTTACTATCTTTTCTTAATTCTGGTTGTGTTCAAACCGTAAAAAACATCATTTGGCTATCTCGTATATGCGAAACAGTAAATTTAAATTATATTCGAATAATAGATAACAGTAATAGTGTGAAAGATTAAAAACAATACATCAAAAAAATTTTAAAAATAATTTACAGGACATCAAATAAACTGCAAAAATTAAATTGGAATGAAATCGGACAATGCTATAATGATTAATTGTTCTATTTTCTTAACCCTGGTTATGTCCAAAACTTAAAAAGGATTATTTGGGTCATCTTGTATAACCTAAATATTAATTTTTCAATAAATTTGAATAACAGATAACCGTAATTGAGTGAGATATGACTATTTTTTTTTAAACACAATACATTAAAAAATTTTAGAAAATTATTTAGGGTTAAACAAATTATATCTAAAAATTAAATTGAAATCATATCGGAACATTAGCTATGGGTAATAGTAATCGATTTTCTTTATCCTGGTTATGTCCAAAACATAAAAAGGATCATTTGAGTCATCTTGTATAACCTAAATAATAATTTTAATTTATATTTGAATAAAAGATAACCGTAATTGAGTGAGATATGATTATTTTTTTTAAAAACAATACATCAGAAAAATTTTAAAAATAATTTACAGGACATGAAATGAACTTCAAAAATTAAATTGGAATGAAATCGGACAACGCTATAATGATTAATTGTTTTATTTTCTTAACCCTGGTTATGTCCAAAACTTAAAAAGGATCATTTGGGTCATCTTGTATAACCTAAATATTAATTTTAAAATAAATTTGAATAATAGATAACAGTAATTGAGTGAGATATGACTATTTTTTTTTTAAAATTTTTCATAAAACTCTTTTTAAAAATCATTTAGGGTTAATCAAATTATATTTAAAAATTGAATTAAAATTAAACCGGAACAATCGCCAACGCTATTAGTTATTATATTTTCTTAACTTTGGTTGTGTTCAAACCGTAAAAAACATCATTTGGCCATCTCGTATATGCGAAATAGTAAATTTAAAATATATTCGAATAGTAGATAACAGTAATAGAGTGAGATATAATTAGTTTTTTAAAAAACAATTCTTAAGAAAAATTTAAAAAATAATTTACAGTACATCAAATGAACTTGAAAAATTAAATTGGAATCAAATCGGACAACGCTATAATAATTAATTGTACTATTTTCTTAACCCTGGTTATGTCCAAAACTTAAAAAGGACCATTTGGGTCATCTTGTATAACCTAAATATTAATTTTAAAATAAATTTGAATAATAGATAACCGTAATTGAGTGAGATATGACTATTTTTTTAAAACACAACACAAAACTATTTTTAAAAATCATTTAGGGTTAATCAAATTATATCTAAAAATTAAATCGGAACAATCGTTAATGCTATTAGTTATTATATTTTCTTAATTCTGGTTGTGTTCAAACCGTAAAAAACATCATTTGGCTATCTTGTATATGCGAAATAGTAAATTTAAATTATATTCGAATAATAGATAACAGTAATACTGTGAAATATAATTATTTTTTTTTAAAACAATACATCAAAAAAATTTTAAAAATAATTTACAGGACATCAAATGAACTTCAAAAATTAAATTGGAATAAAATCGAACAATTCTATAATGATTAATTGTTCTATTTTCTTAACCCTGGTTATGTCCAAAACTTAAAAAGGATTATTTGGGTCATCTTGTATAACCTAAATATTAATTTTAAAATAAATTTGAATAATAGATAACCGTAATTGAGTGAGATATGACTATTTTTTTAAAACACAATACATAAAACTATTTTTAAAAATCATTTAGGGTTAATCAAATTAAATCTAAAAATTAAATCGGAACAATCGTTAATGCTATTAGTTATTATATTTTCTTAACTCTGGTTGTGTTCAAACCGTAAAAAACATCATTTGGCTATCTCGTATATGCGAAATAGTAAATTTAAATTATATTCGAATAATAGATAACAGTAATACTGTGAAATATAATTATTTTTTTTTAAAACAATACATCAAAAAAATTTTAAAAATAATTTACAGGACATCAAATGAACTTCAAAAATGAAATCGGACAATGCTATAATGATTAATTGTTCTATTTTCTTAACCCTGGTTATGTCCAAAACTTAAAAGGATCATTTGGGTCATCTTGTATAACCTGAATATTCATTTTAAAATAAATTTAAATAATAGATAACCGTAACTGAGTGAGATATGACTATTTTCTTTAAACACAATACATCAAAATATTTTTAAAAATCATTTAGGGTTAATCAAATTATATCTAAAAATTAAATCGGAACAATCGTTAACGCTATTAGTTATTATATTTTCTTAATTCTGGTTGTGTTCAAACCGTAAAAAACATCATTTGGCTATCTCGTATATGCGAAATAGTAAATTTAAATTATATTCGAATAATAGATAACAGTAATAGTGTGAAATATGATTATTTTTTTTAAAAACAATACATCAGAAAAATTTTAAAAATAATTTACAGGACATCAAATGAACTTCAAAAATTAAATTGGAATGAAATCGGACAACGCTATAATGATTAATTGTTCTATTTTCTTAACCCTGGTTATGTCCAAAACTTAAAAAGGACCATTTGGGTCATCTTGTATAACCTAAATATTAATTTTAAAATAAATTTGAATAATAGATAACCGTAATTGAGTGAGATATGACTATTTTTTTAAAACACAACACAAAACTATTTTTAAAAATCATTTAGGGTTAATCAAATTATATCTAAAAATTAAATCGGAACAATCGTTAACGCTATTAGTTATTATATTTTCTTAATTCTGGTTGTGTTCAAACCGTAAAAAACATCATTTGGCTATCTTGTATATGCGAAATAGTAAATTTAAAATATATTCGAATAGTAGATAACAGTAATAGAGTGAGATATAATTAGTTTTTTAAAAAACAATTCATAAGAAAAATTTTAAAAATAATTTACAGTACATCAAATGAACTTGAAAAATTAAATTGGAATCAAATCGGACAACGCTATAATAATTAATTGTACTATTTTCTTAACCCTGGTTATGTCCAAAACTTAAAAAGGACCATTTGGGTCATCTTGTATAACCTAAATATTAATTTTAAAATAAATTTGAATAATAGATAACCGTAATTGAGTGAGATATGACTATTTTTTTAAAACACAACACAAAACTATTTTTAAAAATCATTTAGGGTTAATCAAATTATATCTAAAAATTAAATCGGAACAATCGTTAATGCTATTAGTTATTATATTTTCTTAATTCTGGTTGTGTTCAAACCGTAAAAAACATCATTTGGCTATCTTGTATATGCGAAATAGTAAATTTAAATTATATTCGAATAATAGATAACAGTAATACTGTGAAATATAATTATTTTTTTTTAAAACAATACATCAAAAAAATTTTAAAAATAATTTACAGGACATCAAATGAACTTCAAAAATTAAATTGGAATAAAATCGAACAATTCTATAATGATTAATTGTTCTATTTTCTTAACCCTGGTTATGTCCAAAACTTAAAAAGGATTATTTGGGTCATCTTGTATAACCTAAATATTAATTTTAAAATAAATTTGAATAATAGATAACCGTAATTGAGTGAGATATGACTATTTTTTTAAAACACAATACATAAAACTATTTTTAAAAATCATTTAGGGTTAATCAAATTAAATCTAAAAATTGAATTAAAATTAAATCGGAACAATCGCCAACGCTATTAGTTATTATATTTTCTTAACTCTGGTTGTGTTCAAACCGTAAAAAACATCATTTGGCTATCTCGTATATGCGAAATAGTAAATTTAAATTATATTCGAATAATAGATAACAGTAATACTGTGAAATATAATTATTTTTTTTTAAAACAATACATCAAAAAAATTTTAAAAATAATTTACAAGACATCAAATGAACTTCAAAAATGAAATCGGACAATGCTATAATGATTAATTGTTCTATTTTCTTAACCCTGGTTATGTCCAAAACTTAAAAGGATCATTTGGGTCATCTTGTATAACCTGAATATTCATTTTAAAATAAATTTAAATAATAGATAACCGTAACTGAGTGAGATATGACTATTTTCTTTAAACACAATACATCAAAATATTTTTAAAAATCATTTAGGGTTAATCAAATTATATCTAAAAATTAAATCGGAACAATCGTTAACGCTATTAGTTATTATATTTTCTTAATTCTGGTTGTGTTCAAACCGTAAAAAACATCATTTGGCTATCTCGTATATGCGAAATAGTAAATTTAAATTATATTCGAATAATAGATAACAGTAATAGTGTGAAATATGATTATTTTTTTTAAAAACAATACATCAGAAAAATTTTAAAAATAATTTACAGGACATCAAATGAACTTCAAAAATTAAATTGGAATGAAATCGGACAATGCTATAATGATTAATTGTTCTATTTTCTTAACCCTGGTTATGTCCAAAACTTAAAAAGGATCAATTGGATCATCTTGTATAATTTAAATATGAATTTTTAAATAAATTTGAATAATAGGTAACCGTAATTGAGTGAGATATGATTATTTTTTTTTAAACACAATACATTAAAAAATTTTAGAAAATTATTTAGGGTTAAACAAATTATATCTAAAAATTAAATTGAAATCATATCGGAACATTAGCTATGGGTAATAGTAATCGATTTTCTTTATCCTGGTTATGTCCAAAACATAAAAAGGATCATTTGAGTCATCTTGTATAACCTAAATAATAATTTTAATTTATATTTGAATAAAAGATAACCGTAATTGAGTGAGATATGATTATTTTTTTTAAACACAATACATTAAAAAATTTTAGAAAATTATTTAGGGTCAAACAAATTATATCTAAAAATTAAATTGAAATCATATCGGAACATTAGCTATAGGTAATAGTAATCGATTTTCTTTATCCTGGTTATGTCCAAAACATAAAAAGGATCATTTGAGTCATCTTGTATAACTATCTAAAGGATTATTTGGGTCATCTTGTATAACCTAAATATTAATTTTAAAATAAATTTGAATAATAGATAACCGTAATTGAGTGAGATATGACTATTTTTTTAAAACACAATACATAAAACTTTTTTTAAAAATCATTTAGGGTTAATCAAATTAAATCTAAAAATTGAATTAAAATTAAATCGAACAATCGCCAACGCTATTAGTTAATATATTTTCTTAACTCTGGTTGTGTTCAAACCGTAAAAAACATCATTTGGTTATCTCGTATAGGCGAAATAGTAAATTTAAATTATATTCGAATAATAGATAACAGTAATAGTGTGAAATATGATTATTTTTTTTAAAAACAATACATCAAAAAAATTTTAAAAATAATTTAGAGGACATCAAATGAACTTCAAAAATTAAATTGGAATGAAATCGGACAATGCTATAATGATTAATAATTGTTCTATTTTCTTAACCCTGGTTATGTCCAAAATCTAAAAATTAAATTGAAATCATATCGGAACATTACCTATAAGTAATAGTAATCGATTTTCTTTATCCTGGTTATGTCCAAAACATAAAAAGGATCATTTGAAGGACAAAATTAAATTGGAATGAAATCGGACAATGCTCTAATGATTAATTGTTCTATTTTCTTAACCCTGGTTATGTCCAAAACTTAAAAAGGATTATTTGGGTCATCTTGTATAACCTAAATATTAATTTTAAAATAAATTTGAATAATAGATAACCGTAATTGAGTGAGATATGACTATTTTTTTAAAACACAATACATAAAACTATTTTTAAAAATCATTTAGGGTTAATCAAATTAAATCTAAAAATTGAATTAAAATTAAATCGGAACAATCGCCAACGCTATTAGTTATTATATTTTCTTAACTCTGGTTGTGTTCAAACCGTAAAAAACATCATTTGGCTGTCTCGTATATGCGAAATAGTAAATTTAAATTATATTCGAATAATAGATAACAGTAATACTGTGAAATATAATTATTTTTTTTTAAAACAATACATCAAAAAAATTTTAAAAATAATTTACAGGACATCAAATGAACTTCAAAAATGAAATCGGACAATGCTATAATGATTAATTGTTCTATTTTCTTAACCCTGGTTATGTCCAAAACTTAAAAGGATCATTTGGGTCATCTTGTATAACCTGAATATTCATTTTAAAATAAATTTAAATAATAGATAACCGTAATTGAGTGAGATATGACTATTTTTTTAAAACACAATACATCAAAATATTTTTAAAAATCATTTAGGGTTAATCAAATTATATCTAAAAATTAAATCGGAACAATCGTTAACGCTATTAGTTATTATATTTTCTTAATTCTGGTTGTGTTCAAACCGTAAAAAACATCATTTGGCTATCTCGTATATGCGAAATAGTAAATTTAAATTATAATCGAATAATAGATAACAGTAATAGTGTGAAATATGATTATTTTTTTTAAAAACAATACATCAGAAAAATTTTAAAAATAATTTACAGGACATCAAATGAACTTCAAAAATTAAATTGGAATGAAATCGGACAATGCTATAATGATTAATTGTTCTATTTTCTTAACCCTGGTTATGTCCAAAACTTAAAAAGGATCAATTGGGTCATCTTGTATAATTTAAATATGAATTTTAAAATAAATTTGAATAATAGGTAACCGTAATTGAGTGAGATATGATTTTTTTTTTATACACAATACATTAAAAAATTTTAGAAAATTATTTAGGGTTAAACAAATTATATCTAAAAATTAAATTGAAATCATATCGGAACATTAGCTATGGGTAATAGTAATCGATTTTTTTTATCCTGGTTATGTCCAAAACATAAAAAGGATCATTTGAGTCATCTTGTATAACCTAAATAATAATTTTAATTTATATTTGAATAAAAGATAACCGTAATTGAGTGACATATGATTATTGTTTTTAAAAACAATACATCAAAAAAATTTTAAAAATAATTTAGAGGACATCAAATGAACTTCAAAAATTAAATTGGAATGAAATCGGACAATGCTATAATGATTAATAATTGTTCTATTTTCTTAACCCTGGTTATGTCCAAAACTTAAAAAGGATTATTTGGGTCATCTTGTATAACCTAAATATTAATTTTAAAATAAATTTGAATAATATATAACCGTAATTGAGTGAGATATGACTATTTTTTTTTTTAATTTTTCATAAAACTATTTTTAAAAATCATTTAGGGTTAATCAAATTATATCTAAAAATTGAATTAAATTAAATCGGAACACTCGCCAACGCTAGTAGTTATTATATTTTCTTAACTTTGGTTGTGTTCAAACCGTAAAAAACATCATTTGGCCATCTCGTATATGCGAAATAGTAAATTTAAATTATATTCGAATAATAGATAACAGTAATAGTGTGAAATATAATTATTTTTTTTTTAAACAATACATCAGAAAAATTTAAAAAATAATTTACAAGACATCAAATGAACTTCAAAAATTAAATTGGAATGAAATCGGACAATGCTATAATGATTATTTGTTCTATTTTCTTAACCCTGGTTATGTCCAAAACTTAAAAAGGATTATTTGGGTCAGCTTGTATAACCTAAATATGAATTTTAAAATAAATTCGAATAATAGGTAACCGTAATTGAGTGAGATATGATTTTTTTTTTAAACACAATACATTAAAATATTTTTAAAAATCATATAGGGGTAATCAAATTATATCTAAAAATTTAATCGGAACAATCGTTAACGCTTTTAGTTATTATTATGAAAATGTAAATACGTTAATTATTCTGCTAGTTTTTGTACAATTTTATTAGTATTGTGTAGTTAAAGTTGATTCGTAGGGTTTCTTTAGGGTTCTACTTACGTTTGGTTTATTATTTTCATCTATAGTGTTTAGTTTTTAGGTAGTTCATCTTGTTCGAGAGCCCCATTTTGGCCCCAATTTAGGTTATTTAGGTTATATTATTGTAAATCCCTGTAGTTCTAATTTTCTAGAATTTGTATACTTGCTTGCTTTGACTGTCAGTATTCTCCTAAAATTATTGGTCTCTTTGGGCAAAAACAATGAAGATAATTCTAAATATTTCGAAACTGTTCCATCGGGTTTTAAAAAGGACGCGCTTCGTGACAAATCATTCAGTTTTAATTGTTTAGTCAGTTTTTACCTTGGAAACAATTAAACGACAGTCAAAGCGAGTTAGGTTAGTGTTTTTGACGTTGACAATAAAAGTGTGTTCCCGAATTTCGTTACAATTGGTGTCAGAAGTAAAGGATATTTGGAAGCTGATTTTAGTGGATGCCTTTAACAAGAAGTCAGGCCAAGATGGAGACCGAGAAATTGATGGAGCTGCTATTAAGGAAGTTTGACGAGCAAAAAGTAGAACAAGAAGAACGAGACCGTAAACAGAAGGAAGAACAAGAACAACGAGACCGTAAACAGAAGGAAGAACAAGAAGAACGAGACCGTAAACAGAAGGAAGAACAAGAACAACGAGACCGTAAACAGAAGGAAGAACAAGAAGAACGAGACCGCAAACAAGAAGAACGAGACCGTAAACAGAAGAAAGAACAAGAAGAACGAGACCGTAAACAGAAGGTAGAACAAGAAGAACGAGACCGTAAACTGAAGGAAGAACAAGAAGAACGAGACCGCAAACAAGAAGAGCGAGACAAGAAACAGGAAGATTTACTAAAGACAATTAAATCTGACCTGAAGAAGGAAAATGAAGACCTGATAAGGACCATGAAAGATGACCTAAAGAAAGAAAATGAAGACCTGATTCGAACCATGAAAGATGACTTACTTAATTTAAAAAATAATCTTAAAAAGGAGCAGGAGGAACGAGACAGAAAACAAGAGGAACGAGTTTTACAACTTAAAGAAGATCTGGAGAAGAATCAGAAACAATTAATGACTAACTTTGAAGCAACAGTAGAAGAAGAATTGGGGCAAGTACAAAAAAAGATCCAAGAACTAGAGATGAAAGTAAAACGGACTCCTCTTCATCCCGATCCTGGAATGCAAACAATGATGAAAGTAAAGCCACCAAAATTCGACGGCAAAGAAGCTTGGAGTACCTATTTGAATCAATTTGAGGCCGCTGCTAGGGGAAATCGCTGGGATAACGAAGAAAAGGCAATCAATCTTAAGCTAAGCCTTAGAGGAGAAGCTACAGAAATATTAAGAATGGTGCCATCTGAGGATCAGCTCAATTTCGACGTACTGGTGCGTACCTTAGAGATGAGATACGGTGAAGCCCATCTACAACAAGTGTACCAGGCTCAATTGAAATCTAGAAGACAACAACCCGAGGAAGGACTCCAACAGTTTGAGGCCGATGTTGCTCGATTAGTAAATCTGGCTTACCCTTCAGCCCCAACAGAGTTCCGAGAACAAATTTCTATAAATTGTTTTATTGACGGAGTTCGAGATCCAGATACTAACCACGCTCTAAGGATGGCTCATCATAAAAGTATATCAGAAGCTTTGGCCCATGGACTAGAGTATGAGGCAGCTTTTCAAGCAACTAGAAGGCAGACACGAATAAGACAAATCAGAACTTCGGAAAGTGATCTCGAAGACCGCCTAAAGAAGCTTGAATCATTATTAGCGAGGAAACCTAAAAGACCATTGCAATGCTGGAATTGCAATGAGGAGGGGCACCTTAAACGTCAATGCCCCAAGCCTTTAAGAGATCCAAGGAACCAGGAAAACTTCAACTTCAAGCTGGCTGGGTGCTACCAAGCCCCACGTATAAGACTAAACCGGCTGCCACATCCTGGAGAGAGCTTGGTAGTACCGGGAAAAATATGCGGCCGTGAATGTGAGATGGTAGTGGATACAGGATCAAGTCATACTATCGTGAAGCCGAACATCGTAGCACACTGTAGGCTCTCAGCACCACCCAATTTAATTCTGGAGTCTGCAAATGGAAAAAGGATCCCGATTCTTGGATTGCACGAAGCTACAGTCACCATTGGCTTAACAACATTCCAACAGCCAGTACTAGTGGCAGAAATCATGGATGATGTCATATTAGGATTAGATGTTATGAATGCTCAGCAGTTTAAAATGGATGTATATAACCGGATATTGACGACGAGAAATGAAGAGATTTTTATGCACCACCTATATGAAGATAAAGTAAATACCAGAGTCGTTAAGTTATTCAAGGATGTTACTATACCAGGAAATTCAGAGGTGGTGGTTTATGCTACAACTGGAGGAAAAGAGGGAGAAACTGTTTTGATTGAGCCCATGGAAAAATGCAAACTATATGGTCAAGGAATTTTTCCAGCCAAGACGTTAACTACGCAGAAGAAATCTACTATTTTGGTTCGAATGGTAAATTTAAAAGGATATGATCAACACCTGAAACAAGGAGAGAACATTGGCGTATGCTCTGAAGTAGTGGCAGTCATGAAAAATGCTGATAGAAGTCGTTATTTAAACAGACCTTTTCCTGTATGTTTACAAAACCTATTTGAAGAATCTTCTGCCAATTTAACCATGGACCAGTGTAGTAAATTGCGACGTCTTCTTGAAGAAAATCAAGATGTGTTTTCCTTGCACGATAAAGACCTGGGAAGAACTGATTTGGTGCAGCATCGAATTAACACTGGAGACAATACTCCGATTAAACAAGCACCTCGAAGAATTCCGATAGCTAAACAAGGAGAAGTTTCCTCAATGCTTCAAGAAATGAGGACACAAGGAGTGATAGAGCCTTCTCAGAGTCCTTGGACATCTCCAGTTGTGCTAGTGAAGAAAAAGGATGGATCCACTAGATTTTGTGTAGACTATCGGCGACTGAATGATATTACCAAGAAAGACAGTTATCCCCTACCAAGAATTGACGACACCCTGGACACGCTATCAGGTTCACAATGGTTCTCAACACTCGATCTAAAGAGTGGATACTGGCAGGTAAATATGCACCCAGAAGATAAGGAAAAGACCGCATTCTCGACTGGAACAGGACTTTGGCAGTTTACAGTAATGCCCTTTGGACTCTGCAATGCTCCAGCTACCTTTGAGAGACTTATGGACACAGTTTTACGTGGAATGACTTGGGAATCATGTTTAGTTTATCTGGATGACGTTATCATACTGGGGAAAACATTTGAAGATCATTTGAAGAATATTCAAAAGGTATTTGTTAAACTGCGAGAGGCCAACCTGAAGCTAAGTCCTAAAAAATGTTGCTTATTTCAAAAAGAAGTTCGATACCTTGGCCATGTAATATCAGAAAAAGGTGTCAAGACTGATCCAGATAAAGTAGAGGCGATCGAAAAATGGCCACGACCCACTGACAAACACCAGTTAAGAAGCTTTCTGGGCCTTTGTACCTATTACAGAAGATTTGTAAGAAATTTCGCTAATCTTGCAAAGCCTCTACATAAGCTCACGGAGGACAAAGTGGTATTTAGTTGGTCAACAGACTGTGAAGAAGCATTTCAACAGTTAAAGAGAGCACTTTGCACATCTCCAATTTTAACATATCCGATTCCTGGACAAACTTTTATTTTGGATACCGATGCGAGTAATGTTGGAATTGGGGCCGTTCTATCACAAAAATATGAAGATGGCGAGCAAGTAATAGCTTATTTCAGTAAAACATTATCAAAACCAGAAAGAAACTATTGTGTCACTAGACGAGAGCTATTGTCAGCAGTAAAAGCTATTGAACATTTCCATAAATATTTGTATGGTCAACGATTTATCCTTAGAACCGACCATGCTTCGTTGAAATGGCTGTTTCAGTTTAAAAACCCCGAAGGACAAATAGCAAGGTGGCTTCAACGATTACAAGAGTATGACTTTACAATAGAACATAGGAAAGGCGCATATCACCAAAATGCCGATGCTTTATCGAGAAAACCCTGTATTGAAACATGTCAACATTGTTTTAAAAAGGAATCAAAACAGCATCCAGAGATATTTACTTGTAATCGTATTGGCCTTCACAGTTCTAAAGAGTGGGATGTAGCTAGTTTAATCCAAGATCAGTGTGATGACCCAGTATTTGGTCTTATTTACGAACTGAAATCTCGAGAAATTTCAAAACCTGAATGGAAAGACATTTCTGACAAATCTCCAGAACTTAAAGCTTATTGGTCTCAATGGAATTCATTGGTTATAAAAGATGGAGTATTAAAAAGAGTCTGGGAGAGCGTAGATGGAAAAGAAAAGACATATCTGACAGTCCTTCCTCGAAAACGTATTCCGGAAGTTCTTGAAGCTGTTCATGGCGGTGTCGGCGGAGGACATTTTGGAGTTAGTAAGACCTTGGCAAAAGTGAGAGAACGGTTTTACTGGCTGAACAGTCATCAAGATGTTGAACGCTGGTGCCGACAGTGTGAGCAGTGTTCGTCAAGCAAGGGACCAAAAACCCGGACAAGAGGAAAGATGATGCAGTATCTTGTTGGTGCACCTTTTGAACGAATTGCCATATACGTAGCAGGACCCTTTCCTACTAGTAGCTCCGGAAACCGATATGCTCTTGTTGCTATGGATTACTTTAGTAAGTGGCCCGAGGTTTATCCGATTCCAAACCAAGAAGCAACGACAGTAGCTGAAGTGCTGTTCCAGAACTGGATTTGTCGATTTGGTGTACCCAGAGAGATACATTCAGACCAAGGAAGGAACTTTGAGTCACAAATATTCCAACAAGTATGCCAGTTGCTGGGAATCAATAAGACCCGTACAACCCCACTACACCCTCAGTCTGATGGAATGGTTGAAAGATTTAACCGCACATTTGAAACCTATTTAAGGATGGTAGTAAACTCTAAGCAAACCGACTGGGATACCTGTATACAACCATTCCTATTGGCATATCGTTCTTCTATCCACAAGTCAACTGGAAAAAGCCCGGCAAAAGTTGTCTACGGTGATGAACTTCGTTTACCTTTGGACATTATTACTGGAAGACCCCATAAGTCTGAAACCCTGGAGGAGTACGTCGACCATTTACAAGAGCGTTTACAAATTGTTCACGAACAAGCACGGGATAAACTTCATCTAGAAAGTAACAGAATGAAATCACGTTATGACATAAAGGCAAATTCTACCGGTTTTAATCCTGGGGATAAAGTCTGGTTATACAATCCACGGAGGACGAAGGGCAAGTCACCAAAGCTCCAGAAGGATTGGGAAGGTCCATTCAATGTGGTCACCAGAATCAACGACGTGGTGTACCGTATCCAGCGACATCCGACAGCAAAGATGAAAATTGTAAACATCGTCCGGCTGGCGCCCTATCATGACTCAGGTGGTCCCATGTTTGATCGGGACGATCAAACTTGAGAGGGGAGCAGTATTATGAAAATGTAAATACGTTAATTATTCTGCTAGTTTTTGTACAATTTTATTAGTATTGTGTAGTTAAAGTTGATTCGTAGGGTTTCTTTAGGGTTCTACTTACGTTTGGTTTATTATTTTCATCTATAGTGTTTAGTTTTTAGGTAGTTCATCTTGTTCGAGAGCCCCATTTTGGCCCCAATTTAGGTTATTTAGGTTATATTATTGTAAATCCCTGTAGTTCTAATTTTCTAGAATTTGTATACTTGCTTGCTTTGACTGTCAGTATTCTCCTAAAATTATTGGTCTCTTTGGGCAAAAACAATGAAGATAATTCTAAATATTTCGAAACTGTTCCATCGGGTTTTAAAAAGGACGCGCTTCGTGACAAATCATTCAGTTTTAATTGTTTAGTCAGTTTTTACCTTGGAAACAATTAAACGACAGTCAAAGCGAGTTAGGTTAGTGTTTTTGACGTTGACAATAAAAGTGTGTTCCCGAATTTCGTTACATTATTATATTTTCTTAATTCTGGTTGTGTTCAAACCGTAAAAAACATCATTTGGCTATAGTAATGGTACTATGGAAATAGTAAATTTAAATTATATTCGAATAATAGATAACAGTAATAGTGTGAAATATAATTATTTTTTTTTTAAACAATACATCAGAAAAATTTTAAAAATAATTTACAAGACATCAAATGAACTTCAAAAATTAAATTGGAATGAAATCGGACAATGCTATAATGATTATTTGTTCTATTTTCTTAACCCTGGTTATGTCCAAAACTTAAAAAGGATTATTTGGGTCAGCTTGTATAACCTAAATATGAATTTTAAAATAAAATCGAATAATAGGTAACCGTAATTGAGTGAGATATGATTATTTTTTTTAAACACAATACATTAAAATATTTTTAAAGATCATATAGGGGTAATCAAATTATATCTAAAAATTTAATCGGAACAATCGTTAACGCTTTTAGTTATTATATTTTCTTAATTCTGGTTGTGTTCAAACCGTAAAAAACATCATTTGGCTATCTCGTATATGCGAAATAGTAAATTTAAATTATATTCGAATAATAGATAACAGTAATAGTGTGAAATATGATTATTTTTTTTAAAAACAATACATCAGAAAAATTTTAAAAATAATTTACAGGACATCAAATGAACTTCAAAAATTAAATTGGAATGAAATCGGACAATGCTATAATGATTAATTGTTCTATTTTCTTTACCCTGGTTATGTCCAAAACTTAAAAAGGATCGTTTGGGTCATCTTGTATAACCTAAATATTAATTTTAAAATAAATTTGAATGATAGATAACCGTAATTGAGTGAGAACTGACTATTTTTTAAAACACAACTCATAAAACTATTTTTAAAAATCATTTAGGGTTAATCAAATTATATCTAAAAATTGAATTAAAATTAAATCGGAACCATCGCCAACGCTATTAGTTATTATATTTTCTTAACTCTGGTTGTGTTCAAACCGTAAAAAACATCATTTGTCTATTTTGTATATGCGAAATAGTAAATTTAAATTATATTCGAATAATAGATAACAGTAATAGAGTGAGATATGACTATTTTTTTAAAACACAATACATAAAACTATTTTTAAAAATCATTTAGGGTTAAACAAATTAAATCTAAATATTGAATTAAAATTAAATCGGAACAATCGCCAACGCTATTAGTTATTATATTTTCTTAACTCTGGTTGTGTTCAAACCGTAAAAAACATCATTTGGCTATCTCGTATATGCGAAATAGTAAATTTAAATTATATTCGAATAATAGATAACAGTAATAGTGTGAAATATGATTATTTTTTTTAAAAACAATACATCAGAAAAATTTTAAAAATAATTTACAGGACATCAAATGAACTTCAAAAATTAAATTGGAATGAAATCGGACAATGCTATAATGATTAATTGTTCTATTTTCTTTACCCTGGTTATGTCCAAAACTTAAAAAGGATCAATTGGGTGATCTTGTATAATTTAAATATGAATTTTAAAATAAATTTGAATAATAGGTAACCGTAATTGAGTGAAATATGATTTTTTTTTTTAAACACAATACATTAAAAAATTTTAGAAAATTATTTAGGGTTAAACAAATTATATCTAAAAATTGAATTGAAATCATATCGGAACATTAGCTATAGGTAATAGTAATCGATTTTCTTTATCCTGGTTATGTCCAAAACATAAAAAGGATCATTTGAGTCATCTTGTATAACCTAAATAATAATTTTAATTTATATTTGAATAATAGATAACCGTAATTGAGTGAGATATTACTATTTTTTTAAAACACAATACATTAAACTATTTTTAAAAATCATTTAGGGTAAATCAAATTATATCTAAAAATTGAATTAAAATTAAATCGGAACAATCGCCAACGCTATTAGTTATTATATTTTCTTAACTCTGGTTGTGTTCAAACCGTAAAAAACATCATTTGGCTATCTCGTATATGCGAAATATTAAATTTAAATTATATTCGAATAATAGATACCAGTAATAGTGTGAAGTATGATTATTTTTTTAAAAACAATACATCAGAAAAATTTTAAAAATAATTTACAGGACATCAAATAAACTTCAAAAATTAAATTGGAATGAAATCGGACAATGCTATAATGATTAATTGTTCTATTTTCTTAACCCTGGTTATGTCCAAAACTTAAAAAGGATCAATTGGGTCATCTTGTATAATTTAAATATGAATTTTAAAATAAATTTGAAAAATAGGTAACCGTAATTGAGTGAAATATGATTATTTTTTTTAAACACAATACATTAAAAAATTTTAGAAAATTATTTAGGGTTAAACAAATTATATCTAAAAATTAAATTGAAATCATATCGGAAAATGTTCCGATCCGTATAGCTAATGAGCTATACGTAATAGTAAACGATTTTCTTTATCCTGCTTATGTCCAAAACATAAAAAGGATCATTTGAGTCATCTTGTATAACCTAAATAATAATTTTAATTTATATTTGAATAATAGATAACCGTAATTGAGTGAGATATGACTATTTTTTTAAAACACAACACAAAACTATTTTTAAAAATCATTTAGGGTTAATCAAATTATATCTAAAAATTAAATCGGAACAATCGTTAAGGCTATTAGTTAATATATTTTCTTAATTCTGGTTGTGTTCAAACCGTAAAAAACATCATTTGGCTATCTTGTATATGCGAAATAGTAAATTTAAATTATATTCGAATAATAGATAACAGTAATAGAGTAAAATATGATTTTTTTTTTAAAACAATACATCAGAAAAATTTCAAAAATAATTTACAGTACATTAAATGAACTACAAAAATTAAATTGGAATCAAATCGGACAATGCTATAATAATTAATTGTTCTATTTTCTTAACCCTGGTTATGTCCAAAACTTAAAAAGGATCATTTGGGTCATCTTGTATAACCTAAATATTAATTTTAATTTATATTTGAATAATAGATAACCGTAATTGAGTGAGATATGACTATTTTTTTTAAACACAATACATCAAAATATTTTAAAAATCATTTAGGGTTAATCAAATTATATCTAAAAATTGAATTAAAATTAAATCGGAACAATCGTTAACGCTATTAGTTATTATCTTTTCTTAATTCTGGTTGTGTTCAAACCATAAAAAACATCATTTGTCTATTTTGTATATGCGAAATAGTAAATTTAAATTATATTCGAATAATAGATAACAGTAATAGAGTGAGATATGACTATTTTTTTAAAACACAATACATAAAACTATTTTTAAAAATCATTTAGGGTTAATCAAATTAAATCTATAAATTGAATTAAAGTTAAATCGGAACAATCGCCAACGCTATTAGTTATTATATTTCCTTAACTCTGGTTGTGTTCAAACCGTAAAAAACATCATTTGGCTATCTCGTATATGCGAAATAGTAAATTTAAATTATATTCGAATAATAGATAACAGTAATAGTGTGAAATATGATTATTTTTTTTAAACAATACATCAAAAAAATTAAAAAACTAATTTACAGGACATCAAATGAACTTCAAAAATTAAATTGGAATGAAATCGGACAATGCTTTATTGTTATTAATTAATTGTTCTATTTTCTTAACCCTGGTTATGTCCAAAACTTAAAAAGGATTATTTGGGTCAGCTTGTATAACCTAAATATGAATTTTAAAATAAATTCGAATAATAGGTAACCGTAATTGAGTGAGATATGATTATTTTTTTAAACACAATACATTAAAAAATTTTAGAAAATTATTTAGGGTTAAACAAATTATATCTAAAAATTAAATTGAAATCATATCGGAACATTAGCTATACGTAATAGTAATCGATTTTCTTTATCCTGGTTATGTCCAAAACATAAAAAGGATCATTTGAGCCATCTTGTATAACCTAAATAATAATTTTAATTTATATTTGAATAATAGATAACCGTAATTGAGTGAGATATGACTATTTTTTTTAAACACAATACATCAAAATATTTTTAAAAATCATTTAGGGTTAATCAAATTATATCTAAAAATTAAATCGGAACAATCGTTAACGCTATTAGTTATTATCTTTTCTTAATTCTGGTTGTGTTCAAACCGTAAAAAACATCATTTGTCTATTTTGTATATGCGAAATAGTAAATTTAAATTATATTCGAATAATAGATAACAGTAATAGAGTGAGATATGACTATTTTTTTAAAACACAATACATAAAACTATTTTTAAAAATCATTTAGGGTTAATCAAATTAAATCTAAAAATTGAATTAAAATTAAATCGGAACAATCGTTAACGCTATTAGTTATTATCTTTTCTTAATTCTGGTTGTGTTCAAACCGTAAAAAAGATCATTTGTCTATTTTGTATACGCGAAATAGTAAATTTAAATTATATTCGAATAATAGATAACAGTAATAGAGTGAGGTATAATTATTTTTTTTAAAAACAATTCATAAGAAAAATTTTAAAAATAATTTACAGTACATCAAATGAACTTCAAAAATTAAATTGGAATCAAATCGGACAATGCTATAATAATTAATTGTTCTATTTTCTTAACACTGGTTATATCCAAAACTTAAAAAGGATCATTTGAGTAATGTTGTATAACCTAAATAATAATTTTAATTTATATTTGAATAATAGATAACCGTAATTGAGTGAGATATTACTATTTTTTTAAAACACAATACATTAAACTATTTTTAAAAATCATTTAGGGTTAATCAAATTATATCTAAAAATTGAATTAAAATTAAATGGGAACAATCACCAACGCTATTAGTTATTATATTTTCTTAACTCTGGTTGTGTTCAAACCGTAAAAAACATCATTTGGCTATCTCGTATATGCGAAATAGTAAATTTAAATTATATTCGAATAATAGATAACAGTAATAGTGTGAAATATGATTATTTTTTTTTAAAACAATACATCAGAAAAATTTTAAAAATAATTTACAGGACATCAAATGAACTTCAAAAATTAAATTGGAATGAAATCGGACAATGCTATAATGATTAATTGTTCTATTTTCTTAACCCTGGTTATGTCCAAAACTTAAAAAGGATCAATTGGGTCATCTTGTATAATTTAAATATGAATTTTAAAATAAATTTGAAAAATAGGTAACCGTAATTGAGTGAAATATGATTATTTTTTTTAAACACAATACATTAAAAAATTTTAGAAAATTATTTAGGGTTAAACAAATTATATCTAAAAATTAAATTAAAATCATATCGGAACATTAGCTATAGGTAATAGTAATCGATTTTCTTTATCCTGGTTATGTCCAAAACATAAAAAGGATCATTTGAGTCATCTTGTATAACCTAAATAATAATTTTAATTTATATTTGAATAATAGATAACCGTAATTGAGTGAGATATGACTATTTTTTTTAAACACAATACATAAAACTATTTTTAAAAATCATTTAGGGTTAATCAAATTATATCTAAAAAATAATTTAAAATTAAATCGGAACAATCGTTAATGCTATTAGTTATTATATTTTCTTAACTCTGGTTGTGTTCAAACCGTAAAAAACATCATTTGGCTATCTCGTATATGCGAAATAGTAAATTTAAATTATATTCGAATAATAGATAACAGTAATAGTGTGAATTATGATTATTTTTTTTTTAAACAATACATCAAAAAAATTTTAAAAATAATTTACAGGACATCAAATGAACTTCAAAAATTAAATTGGAATGAAATCGGACAATGCTATAATGATTAATTGTTCTATTTTCTTAACCCTGGTTATGTCCAAAACTTAAAAAGGATCAATTGGGTCGTCTTGTATAATTTAAATATGAATTTTAAAATAAATTTGAATAATAGGTAACCGTAATTGAGTGAAATATGATTATTTTTTTTAAACACAATACATAAAAAAATTTTAGAAAATTATTTAGGGTTTAACAAATTATATCTAAAAATTAGATTGAAATCATATCGGAACATTAGCTATAGGTAATAGTAATCGATTTTCTTTATCCTGGTTATGTCCAAAACATAAAAAGGATCATTTGAGTCATCTTGTATAACCTAAATAATAATTTTAATTTATATTTGAATAATAGATAACCGTAATTGAGTGAGATATTACTATTTTTTTAAAACACAATACATTAAACTATTTTTAAAAATCATTTAGGGTTAATCAAATTATATCTAAAAATTGAATTAAAATTAAATCGGAACAATCGGCAACGCTATTAGTTATTATAGTTTCTTAACTCTGGTTGTATTCAAACCGTAAAAAACATCATTTGGCTATCTCGTATATGCGAAATAGTAAATTTAAATTATATTCGAATAATAGATAACAGTAATAGTGTGAAATATGATTATTTTTTTTAAAAACAATACATCAGAAAAATTTTAAAAATAATTTACAGGACATCAAATGAACTTCAAAAATTAAATTGGAATGAAATCGGACAATGCTATAATGATTAATTGTTCTATTTTCTTAACCCTGGTTATGTCCAAAACTTAAAAAGGATTATTTGGGTCAGCTTGTATAACTTAAAAATATTCATTTTAAAATACATTTGAATAATAGATAACCGTAATTGAGTGAAATATGACTATTTTTTTTAAACACAATACATCAAAATATTTTTAAAAATAATTTAGGGTTAATCAAATTATATCTAAAAATTAAATTAAAATTAAATCGGAACAATCGTTAACGCTATTAGTTATTATCTTTTCTTAATTCTGGTTGTGTTTAAACCGTAAAAAACATCATTTGGCTATTTTGTATATGCGAAATAGTAAATTTAAATTATATTCGAATAATAGATAACAGTAATAGAGTGAGATATAATAATTTTTTTTTAAAAACAATTCATAAGAAAAATTTCAAAAATAATTTACAGTACATTAAATGAACTACAAAAAATAAATTGGAATCAAATCGGAGAATGCTATAATAATTAATTGTTCTATTTTCTTAACCCTGGTTATGTCCAAAACTTAAAAAGGATCAATTGGGTGATCTTGTATAATTTAAATATGAATTTTAAAATAAATTTGAATAATAGGTAACCGTAATTGAGTGAAATATGATTATTTTTTTTAAACACAATACATTAAAAAATTTTAGAAAATTATTTAGGGTTAAACAAATTATATCTAAAAATTGAATTGAAATCATATCGGAACATTAGCTGTAGGTAATAGTAATCGATTTTCTTTATCCTGGTTATGTCCAAAACATAAAAAGGATCATTTGAGTCATCTTGTATAACCTAAATAATAATTTTAATTTATATTTGAATAAAAGATAACCGTAATTGAGTGAAATATGACTATTTTTTTTAAACACAATACATCAAAATATTTTTAAAAATCATTTAGGGTTAATCAAATTATATCTAAAAATTGAATTAAAATTAAATCGGAACAATCGCCAACGCTATTAGTTATTATATTTTCTTAACTCTGGTTGTGTTCAAACCGTAAAAAACATCATTTGGCTATCTCGTATATGCGAAATATTAAATTTAAATTATATTCGAATAATAGATATCAGTAATAGTGTGAAGTATGATTATTTTTTTAAAAACAATACATCAGAAAAATTTTAAAAATAATTTACAGGACATCAAATAAACTTCAAAAATTAAATTGGAATGAAATCGGACAATGCTATAATGATTAATTGTTCTATTTTCTTAACCCTGGTTATGTCCAAAACTTAAAAAGGATCAATTGGGTCATCTTGTATAATTTAAATATGAATTTTAAAATAAATTTGAAAAATAGGTAACCGTAATTGAGTGAAATATGATTATTTTTTTTAAACACAATACATTAAAAAATTTTAGAAAATTATTTAGGGTTAAACAAATTATATCTAAAAATTAAATTGAAATCATATCGGAAAATGTTCCGATCCGTATAGCTAATGAGCTATACGTAATAGTAAACGATTTTCTTTATCCTGCTTATGTCCAAAACATTAAAAGGATCATTTGAGTCATCTTGTATAACCTAAATAATAATTTTAATTTATATTTGAATAATAGATAACCGTAATTGAGTGAGATATGACTATTTTTTTAAAACACAACACAAAACTATTTTTAAAAATCATTTAGGGTTAATCAAATTATATCTAAAAATTAAATCGGAACAATCGTTAAGGCTATTAGTTATTATATTTTCTTAATTCTGGTTGTGTTCAAACCGTAAAAAACATCATTTGGCTATCTTGTATATGCAAAATAGTAAATTTAAATTATATTCGAATAATAGATAACAGTAATAGAGTAAAATATGATTTTTTTTTTAAAACAATACATCAGAAAAATTTCAAAAATAATTTACAGTACATTAAATGAACTACAAAAATTAATTTGGAATCAAATCGGACAATGCTATAATAATTAATTGTTCTATTTTCTTAACCCTGGTTATGTCCAAAACTTAAAAAGGATCATTTGGGTCATCTTGTATAACCTAAATATTAATTTTAATTTATATTTGAATAATAGATAACCGTAATTGAGTGAGATATGACTATTTTTTTTAAACACAATACATCAAAATATTTTAAAAATCATTTAGGGTTAATCAAATTATATCTAAAAATTAAATCGGAACAATCGTTAAGGCTATTAGTTATTATATTTTCTTAATTCTGGTTGTGTTCAAACCGTAAAAAACATCATTTGGCTATCTTGTATATGCAAAATAGTAAATTTAAATTATATTCGAATAATAGATAACAGTAATAGAGTAAAATATGATTTTTTTTTTAAAACAATACATCAGAAAAATTTCAAAAATAATTTACAGTACATTAAATGAACTACAAAAATTAAATTGAAATCATATCGGAACATTAGCTATAGGTAATAGTAATCGATTTTCTTTATCCTGGTTATGTCCAAAACATAAAAAGGATCATTTGAGTCATCTTGTATAACCTAAATAATAATTTTAATTTATATTTGAATAATAGATAACCGTAATTGAGTGAGATATTACAATTTTTTTAAAACACAATACATTAAACTATTTTTATAAATCATTTAGGGTTAATCAAATTATATCTAAAAAATAATTTAAAATTAAATCGGAACAATCGTTAATGCTATTAGTTATTATATTTTCTTAACTCTGGTTGTGTTCAAACCGTAAAAAACATCATTTGGCTATCTCGTATATGCGAAATAGTAAATTTAAATTATATTCGAATAATAGATAACAGTAATAGTGTGAATTATGATTATTTTTTTTTTAAACAATACATCAAAAAAATTTTAAAAATAATTTACAGGACATCAAATGAACTTCAAAAATTAAATTGGAATGAAATCGGACAATGCTATAATGATTAATTGTTCTATTTTCTTAACCCTGGTTATGTCCAAAACTTGAAAGGATCATTTGGGTCATCTTGTATAACCTAAATATTCATTTTAAAATAAATTTGAATAATAGATAACCGTAATTGAGTGAGATATGACTATTTTTTTTAAACACAATACATCAAAATATTTTTAAAAATCATTTAGGGTTAATCAAATTATATCTAAAAATTAAATTAAAATTAAATCGGAACAATCGTTAATGCTATTAGTTATTATATTTTCTTAACGCTGGTTGTGTTCAAACCGTAAAAAACATCATTTGGCTATCTCGTATATGCGAAATAGTAAATTTAAATTATATTCGAATAATAGATAACAGTAATAGTGTGAAATATGATTATTTTTTTTAAAAACAATACATCAAAAAAATTTTAAAAATAATTTACAGGACATCAAATGAACTTCAAAAATTAAATTGGAATGAAATCGGACAATGCTATAATGATTAATTGTTCTATTTTCTTAACCCTGGTTATGTCCAAAACTTAAAAGGATCATTTGGGTCATCTTGTATAACCTAAATATTCATTTTAAAATAAATTTGAATAATAGATAACCGTAATTGAGTGAGATATGACTATTTTTTTTAAACACAATACATCAAAATATTTTTAAAAATCATTTAGGGTTAATCAAATTATATCTAAAAATGAAATTAAAATTAAATCGGAACAATCGTTAACGCTATTAGTTATTATCTTTTCTTAATTCTGGTTGTGTTCAAACCGTAAAAAACATCATTTGGCTATCTCGTATATGCGAAATAGTAAATTTAAATTATATTCGAATAATAGATAACAGTAATAGTGTGAAATATGATTACTTTTTTTAAAAACAATACATCAGAATAATTTTAAAAATAATTTACAGGACATCAAATGAACTTCAAAAATTAAATTGGAATGAAATCGGACAATGCTATAATGATTAATTGTTCTATTTTCTTAACCCTGGTTATGTCCAAAACTTAAAAAGGATCAATTGGGTCATCTTGTATAATTTAAATATGAATTTTAAAATAAATTTGAAAAATAGGTAACCGTAATTGAGTGAAATATGATTATTTTTTTTAAACACAATACATTAAAAAATTTTAGAAAATTATTTAGGGTTAAACAAATTATATCTAAAAATTAAATTAAAATCATATCGGAACATTAGCTATAGGTAATAGTAATCGATTTTCTTTATCCTGGTTATGTCCAAAACATAAAAAGGATCATTTGAGTCATCTTGTATAACCTAAATAATAATTTTAATTTATATTTGAATAATAGATAACCGTAATTGAGTGAGATATGACTATTTTTTTTAAACACAATACATCAAAATATTTTTAAAAATCATTTAGGGTTAATCAAATTATATCTAAAAATTGAATTAAAATTAAATCGGAACAATCGCCAACGCTATTAGTTATTATATTTTCTTAACTCTGTGTTCAAACCGTAAAAAACATCATTTGGCTATCTCGTATATGCGAAATAGTAAATTTAAATTATATTCGAATAATAGATAACAGTAATAGTGTAAAATATGATTAATTTTTTTAAAAACAATACATCAGAAAAATTTTAAAAATAATTTACAGGACATAAAATGAACTTCAAAAATTAAATTGGAATGAAATCGGACAATGCTATAATGATTAATTGTTCTATTTTCTTAACCCTGGTTATGTCCAAAACTTAAAAAGGATCAACTGGGTCGTCTTGTATAATTTAAATATGAATTTTAAAATAAATTTGAATAATAGGTAACCGTAATTGAGTGAAATATGATTATTTTTTTTAAACACAATACATTAAAAAATTTTAGAAAATTATTTAGGGTTAAACAAATTATATCTAAAAATTAAATTGAAATCATATCGGAACATTAGCTATAGGTAATAGTAATCAATTTTCTTTATCCTGGTTATGTCCAAAACATAAAAAGGATCATTTGAGTCATCTTGAATAACCTAAATAATAATTTTAATTTATATTTGAATAATAGATAACCGTAATTGAGTGAGATATTACTATTTTTTTAAAACACAATACATTAAACTATTTTTAAAAATCATTTAGGGTTAATCAAATTATATCTAAAAATTGAATTAAAATTAAATCGGAACAATTGGCAACGCTATTAGTTATTATATTTTCTTAACTCTGGTTGTATTCAAACCGTTAAAAACATCATTTGGCTATCTCGTATATGCGAAATAGTAAATTTAAATTATATTAGAATAATAGATAACAGTAATAGTGTGAAATATGATTATTTTTTTTAAAAACAATACATCAGAAAAATTTTAAAAATAATTTACAGGACATCAAATGAACTTCAAAAATTAAATTGGAATGAAATCGGACAATGCTATAATGATTAATTGTTCTATTTTCTTAACCCTGGTTATGTTCAAAACTTAAAAAGGATCAATTGGGTCATCTTGTATAATTTAAATATGAATTTTAAAATAAATTTGAAAAATAGGTAACCGTAATTGAGTGAAATATGATTATTTTTTTTAAACACAATACATTAAAAAATTTTAGAAAATTATTTAGGGTTAAACAAATTATAATTAAATTAAAATTAAATCGGAACAATCCCCAACGCTATTAGTTATTATATTTTCTTAACTCTGGTTGTGTTCAAACCGTAAAAAACATCATTTGTCTATTTTCTATATGCGAAATAGTAAATTTAAATTATATTCGAATAATAGATAACAGTAATAGAGTGAGATATGACTATTTTTTTAAAACACAATACATAAAACTATTTTTAAAAATCATTTAGGGTTAAACAAATTAAATCTAAAAATTGAATTAAAATTAAATCGGAACAATCGCCAACGCTATTAGTTATTATATTTTCTTAACTCTGGTTGTGTTCAAACCGTAAAAAACATCATTTGGCCATCTCGTATATGCGAAATAGTAAATTTAAATTATATTCGTTTAATAGATAACTGTAATAGTGTGAAATATGATTATTTTTTTTAAAAACAATACATCAAAATAATTTAAAAAATAATTTACAGGACATCAAATGAACTTCAAAAATTAAATTGGAATGAAATCGGACAATGCTATAATGATTAATTGTTCTATTTTCTTAACCCTGGTTATGTCCAAAACTTAAAAAGGATTATTTGGGTCAGCTTGTATAACCTAAATATGAATTTTAAAATAAATTCGAATAATAGGTAACGGTAATTGAGTGAGATATTATTATTTTTCTTAAACACAATACATTAAAATATTTTTAAAAATCATATAGGGGTAATCAAATTATATCTAAAAATTTAATCGGAACAATCGTTAACGCTATTAGTTATTATATTTTCTTAATTCTGGCTGTGTTCAAACCGTAAAAAACATCATTTGGCTATCTTGTAGATGCGAAATAGTAAATTTAAAATATATTCGAATAGTAGATAACAGTAATAGAGTGAGATATAATTAGTTTTTTAAAAAACAATTCATAAGAAAAATTTTAAAAATAATTTACAGTACATCAAATGAACTTCAAAAATTAAATTGGAATCAAATCGGACAATGCTATAATAATTAATTGTACTATTTTCTTAACCCTGGTTATGTCCAAAACTTAAAAAGGACCATTTGGGTCATCTTGTATATCCTAAATATTCATCTTAAAATAAATTTGAATAATAGATAACCGTAATTGAGTGAGATATGACTATTTTTTTAAAACACAATACATTAAAAAAATTTTAAAAATTATTTAGGGTTAAACAAATTATATCTAAAAATTAAATTGAAATCATATCGGAACATTACCTATAAGTAATAGTAATCGATGTTCTTTATCCTGGTTTTGTCCAAAACATAAAAAGGATCATTTGAGTCATCTTGTATAACCTAAATAATAATTTTAATTTATATTTGAATAATAGATAACCGTAATTGAGTGAGATATGACTATTTTTTAAAACACAACACATAAAACTATTTTTAAAAATCATTTAGGGTTAATCAAATTATATCTAAAAATTAATTTAAAATTAAATCGGAACAATCGTTAATGCTATTAGTTATTATATTTTCTTAACGCTGGTTGTGTTCAAACCGTAAAAAACATCATTTGGCTATCTCGTATATGCGAAATAGTAAATTTAAATTATATTCGAATAATAGATAACAGTAATAGTGTGAAATATGATTTTTTTTTTTTAAAAACAATACATCAAAAAAATTTTAAAAATAATTTACAGGACATCAAATGAACTTCAAAAATTAAATTGGAATGAAATCGGACAATGCTATAATGATTAATTGTTCTATTTTCTTAACCCTGGTTATGTCCAAAACTTAAAAGGATCATTTGGGTTATCTTGTATAACCTAAATATTCATTTTAAAATAAATTTGAATAATAGATAACCGTTATTGAGTGAGATATGACTATTTTTTTAAAACACAACACAAAACTATTTTTAAAAATCATTTAGGGTTAATCAAATTATATCTAAAAGTTAAATCGGAACATTCGTTAATGCTATTAGTTATTATATTTTCTTAATTCTGGTTGTGTTCAAACCGTAAAAAACATCATTTGGCTATCTTGTATATGCAAAATAGTAAATTTAAATTATATTCGAATAATAGATAACAGTAATAGAGTAAAATATGATTTTTTTTTTAAAACAATACATCAGACAAATTTCAAAAATAATTTACAGTACATTAAATGAACTACAAAAATTAAATTGGAATCAAATCGGACAATGCTATAATAATTAATTGTTATATTTTCTTAACCCTGGTTATGTCCAAAACTTAAAAAGGATCATTTGGGTCATCTTGTATAACCTAAATAATAATTTTAATTTTCATCTGAATAATAGATAACCGTAATTGAGTGAGATATGACTATTTTTTTTAAACACAATACATCAAAATATTTTTAAAAATCATTTAGGGTTAATCAAATTATATCTAAAAATTAAATTAAAATTAAATCGGAACAATCGCCAACGCTATTAGTTATTATTTTTTCTTAACTCTGGTTGTGTTCAAACCGTAAAAAACATCATTTGGCTATCACGTATATGCGAAATAGTAAATTTAAATTATATTCGAATAATAGATAACAGTAATAGTGTGAAATATGATTATTTTTTTTAAAAACAATACATCCAAATGACTATTTTTTAAAACACAACACATAAAACTATTTTTAAAAATCATTTAGGGTTAATCAAATTATATCTAAAAATGAATTTAAAATTAAATCGGAACAATCGTTAATGCTATTAGTTATTATATTTTCTTAACGCTGGTTGTGTTCAAACCGTAAAAAACATCATTTGGATATCTCGTATATGCGAAATAGTAAATTTAAATTATATTCGAATAATAGATAACAGTAATAGTGTGAAATATGATTATTTTTTTTAAAAACAATACATCAAAAAAATTTTAAAAATAATTTACAGGACATCAAATAAACTTCAAAAATTAAATTGGAATGAAATCGGACAATGCTATATATAATGATTAATTGTTCTATTTTCTTAACCCTGGTTATGTCCAAAACTTAAAAAGGATCAATTGGGTCGTCTTGTATAATTTAAATATGAATTTTAAAATAAATTTGAATAATAGGTAACCGTAATTGAGTGAAATATGATTATTTTTTTTAAACACAATACATTAAAAAATTATTTAGGGTTAAACAAATTATATCTAAAAATTAAATTGAAATCATATCGGAACATTAGCTATAGGTAATAGTAATCGATTTTCTTTATCCTGGTTATGTCCAAAACATAAAAAGGATCATTTGAGTCATCTTGTATAACCTAAATAATAATTTTAATTTATATTTGAATAATAGATAACCGTAATTGAGTGAGATATGACTATTTTTTTTAAACACAATACATCAAAATATTTTTAAAAATCATTTAGGGTTAATCAAATTATATCTAAAAATTAAATTAAAATTACATCGGAACAATCGTTAACGCTATTAGTTATTATCTTTTCTTAATTCTGGTTGTGTTCAAACCGTAAAAAACATCATTTGTCTATTTTGTATATGCGAAATAGTAAATTTAAATTATATTCGAATAATAGATAACAGTAATAGAGTGAGATATGACTATTTTTTTAAAACACAATACATAAAACTATTTTTAAAAATCATTTAGGGTTAATCAAATTAAATCTAAAAATTGAATTAAAATTAAATCGGAACAATCGCCAACGCTATTAGTTATTATCTTTTCTTAATTCTGGTTGTGTTTAAACCGTAAAAAACATAATTTGGCTATTTTGTATATGCGAAATAGTAAATTTAAATTATATTCAAATAATAGATAACAGTAATAGAGTGACATATAATAATTTTTTTTTAAAAACAATTCATAAGAAAAATTTCAAAAATAATTTACAGTACATTAAATGAACTACAAAAATTAAATTGGAATCAAATCGGACAATGCTATAATAATTAATTGTTCTATTTTCTTAACCCTGGTTATGTCCAAAACTTAAAAAGGATCATTTGGGTCATCTTGTATAACTTAAATATTAATTTTAAAATAAATTTGAATGATAGATAACCGTAATTGAGTGAGATATGACTATTTTTTAAAACACAACACATAAAACTATTTTTAAAAATCATTTAGGGTTAATCAAATTATATCTAAAAATGAATTTAAAATTAAATCGGAACAATCGTTAATGCTATTAGTTATTATATTTTCTTAACGCTGGTTGTGTTCAAACCGTAAAAAACATCATTTGGATATCTCGTATATGCGAAATAGTAAATTTAAATTATATTCGAATAATAGATAACAGTAATAGTGTGAAATATGATAATTTTTTTTAAAAACAATACATCAAAAAAATTTTAAAAATAATTTACAGGACATCAAATAAACTTCAAAAATTAAATTGGAATGAAATCGGACAATGCTATATATAATGATTAATTGTTCTATTTTCTTAACCCTGGTTATGTCCAAAACTTAAAAAGGATCAATTGGGTCGTCTTGTATAATTTAAATATGAATTTTAAAATAAATTTGAATAATAGGTAACCGTAATTGAGTGAAATATGATTATTTTTTTTAAACACAATACATTAAAAAATTATTTAGGGTTAAACAAATTATATCTAAAAATTAAATTGAAATCATATCGGAACATTAGCTATAGGTAATAGTAATCGATTTTCTTTATCCTGGTTATGTCCAAAACATAAAAAGGATCATTTGAGTCATCTTGTATAACCTAAATAATAATTTTAATTTATATTTGAATAATAGATAACCGTAATTGAGTGAGATATGACTATTTTTTTTAAACACAATACATCAAAATATTTTAAAAAATCATTTAGGGTTAATCAAATTATATCTAAAAATTAAATTAAAATTATATTCGAATAATAGATAACAGTAATAGAGTGAGATATGACTATTTTTTTAAAACACAATACATAAAACTATTTTTAAAAATCATTTAGGGTTAATCAAATTAAATCTAAAAATTGAATTAAAATTAAATCGGAACAATCGCCAACGCTATTAGTTATTATCTTTTCTTAATTCTGGTTGTGTTTAAACCGTAAAAAACATCATTTGGCTATTTTGTATATGCGAAATAGTAAATTTAAATTATATTCGAATAATAGATAACAGTAATAGAGTTAGATATAATAATTTTTTTTTAAAAACAATTCATAAGAAAAATTTCAAAAATAATTTACAGTACATTAAATGAACTACAAAAATTAAATTGGAATCAAATCGGACAATGCTATAATAATTAATTGTTCTATTTTCTTAACCCTGGTTATGTCCAAAACTTAAAAAGGATCATTTGGGTCATCTTGTATAACCTAAATATTAATTTTAAAATAAATTTGAATGATAGATAACCGTAATTGAGTGAGATATGACTATTTTTTAAAACACAACACATAAAACTATTTTTTAAAATCATTTAGGGTTAATCAAATTATATCTAAAAATTAATTTAAAATTAAATCGGAACAATCGTTAATGCTATTAGTTATTATATTTTCTTAACGCTGGTTGTGTTCAAACCGTAAAAAACATCATTTGGCTATCTCGTATATGCGAAATAGTAAATTTAAATTATATTCGAATAATAGATAACAGTAATAGTGTGAAATATGATTATTTTTTTTAAAAACAATACATCAAAAAAATTTTAATAATAATTTACAGGACATCAAATGAACCTCAAAAATTAAATTGGAATGAAATCGGACAATGCTATAATGATTAATTGTTCTATTTTCTTAACCCTGGTTATGTCCAAAACTTAAAAGGATCATTTGGGTCATCTTGTATAACCTAAATATTCATTTTAAAATAAATTTGAATAATAGATAACCGTAATTGAGTGAGATATGACTATTTTTTTAAACACAATACATCAAAATATTTTTAAAAATCATTTAGGGTTAATCAAATTATATCTAAAAATGAAATTAAAATTAAATCGGAACAATCGTTAACGCTATTAGTTATTATCTTTTCTTAATTCTGGTTGTGTTCAAACCGTAAAAAACATCATTTGGCTATTTTGTATATGCGAGATAGTAAATTTAAATTATATTCAAATAATAGATAACAGTAATAGAGTGAGGTATAATTATTTTTTTTAAAAACAATTCATAAGAAAAATTTTAAAAATAATTTACAGTACATCAAATGAACTTCAAAAATTTAATTGGAATCAAATCGGACAATGCTATAATAATTAATTGTTCAATTTTCTTAACACTGGTTATGTCCAAAACTTAAAAAGGATTATTTGGGTCATCTTGTATAACCTAAATATTAATTTTAAAATAAATTTGAATAATAGATAACCGTAATTGAGTGAGAACTGACTATTTTTTTAAAACACAATACATAAAACTATTTTTAAAAATCAATCAGGGTTAATCAATTTATATCTAAAAATTGAATTAAAATTAAATCGGAACAATCGCCAACACTATTAGTTATTATATTTTCTTAACTCTGTTTGTGTTCAAACCGTAAGAAACATCATTTGGCTATCTCGTATATGCGAAATAGTAAATTTAAATTATATTCGAATAATAGATAACAGTAATAGTGTGAATTATGATTATTTTTTTTAAAAACAATACATCAGAAAAATTTTAAAAATAATTTACAGGACATCAAATGAACTTCAAAAATTAAATTGGAATGAAATCGGACAATGCTATAAAGATTAATTGTTCTATTTTCTTAACCCTGGTTATGTCCAAAACTTAAAAAGGATCAATTGGGTCGTCTTGTATAATTTAAATATGAATTTTAAAATAAATTTGAATAATAGGTAACCGTAATTGAGTGAAATATGATTATTTTTTTTAAACACAATACATTAAAAAATTTTAGAAAATTATTTAGGGTTAAACAAATTATATCTAAAAATTAAATTAAAATCATATCGGAACATTAGCTATAGGTAATAGTAATCGATTTTTTTTATCCTGGTTATGTCCAAAACATAAAAAGGATCATTTGAGTCATCTTGTATAACCTAAATAATAATTTTAATTTATATTTGAATAATAGATAACCGTAATTGAGTGAGATATGACTATTTTTTTTAAACACAATACATCAAAATATTTTTAAAAATCATTTAGGGTTAATCAAATTATATCTAAAAATTGAATTAAAATTAAATCGGAACAATCGCCAACGCTATTAGTTATTATATTTTCTTAACTCTGTTTGTGTTCAAACCGTAAAAAACATCATTTGGCTATCTCGTATATGCGAAATAGTAAATTTAAATTATATTCGAATAATAGATAACAGTAATAGTGTAAAATATGATTATTTTTTTTAAAAACAATACATCAGAAAAATTTTAAAAATAATTTACAGGACATAAAATGAACTTCAAAAATTAAATTGGAATGAAATCGGACAATGCTATAATGATTAATTGTTCTATTTTCTTAACCCTGGTTATGTCCAAAACTTAAAAAGGATCAATTGGGTCGTCTTGTATAATTTAAATATGAATTTTAAAATAAATTTGAATAATAGGTAACCGTAATTGAGTGAAATATGATTATTTTTTTTAAACACAATACATTAAAAAATTTTAGAAAATTATTTAGGGTTAAACAAATTATATCTAAAAATTAAATTGAAATCATATCGGAACATTAGCTATAGGTAATAGTAATCGATTTTCTTTATCCTGGTTATGTCCAAAACATAAAAAGGATCATTTGAGTCATCTTGTATAACCTAAATAATAATTTTAATTTATATTTGAATAATAGATAACCGTAATTGAGTGAGATATGACTATTTTTTTTAAACACAATACATCAAAATATTTTTAAAAATCATTTAGGGTTAATCAAATTATATCTAAAAATTAAATTAAAATTAAATCGGAACAATCCCCAACGCTATTAGTTATTATATTTTCTTAACTCTGGTTGTGTTCAAACCGTAAAAAACATCATTTGTCTATTTTGTATATGCGAAATAGTAAATTTAAATTATATTCGAATAATAGATAACAGTAATAGAGTGAGATATGACTATTTTTTTAAAACACAATACATAAAACTATTTTTAAAAATCATTTAGGGTTAAACAAATTAAATCTAAAAATTGAATTAAAATTAAATCGGAACAATCGCCATCGCTATTAGTTATTATATTTTCTTAACTCTGGTTGTGTTCAAACCGTAAAAAACATCATTTGGCTATCTCGCATATGCGAAATAGTAAATTTAAATTATATTCGAATAATAGATAACAGTAATAGTGTGAAATATGATTATTTTTTTTAAAAACAATACATCAAAAAAATTTAAAAAATAATTTACAGGACATCAAATGAACTTCAAAAATTAAATTGGAATGAAATCGGACAATGCTATAATGATTAATTGTTCTATTTTCTTAACCCTGGTTATGTCCAAAACTTAAAAAGGAATTTGGGTCAGCTTGTATAACCTAAATATGAATTTTAAAATAAATTCGAATAATAGGTAACCGGAATTGAGTGAGATATGATTATTTTTCTTAAACACAATACATTAAAATATTTTTAAAAATTATATAGGGGTAATCAAATTATATCTAAAAATTTAATCGGAACAATCGTTAACGCTATTAGTTATTATATTTTCTTAATTCTGGTTGTGTTCAAACCGTAAAAAACATCATTTGGCTATCTTGTATATGCGAAATAGTAAATTTAAAATATATTCGAATAGTAGATAACAGTAATAGAGTGAGATATAATTAGTTTTTTAAAAAACAATTCATAAGAAAAATTTTAAAAATAATTTACAGTACATCAAATGAACTTCAAAAATTAAATTGGAATCAAATCGGACAATGCTATAATAATTAATTGTACTATTTTCTTAATCCTGGTTATGTCCAAAACTTAAAAAGGACCATTTGGGTCATCTTGTATATCCTAAATATTCATCTTAAAATAAATTTGAATAATAGATAACCGTAATTGAGTGAGAACTGACTACTTTTTTAAAACACAATACATAAAACTATTTTTAAAAATCAATCAGGGTTAATCAATTTATATCTAAAAATTGAATTAAAATTAAATCGGAACAATCGCGAACACTATTAGTTATTATATTTTCTTAACTCTGTGTTCAAACCGTAAAAAACATCATTTGGCTATCTCGTATATGCGAAATAGTAAATTTAAATTATATTCGAATAATAGATAACAGTAATAGTGTGAATTATGATTATTTTTTTTAAAAACAATACATCAGAAAAATTTTAAAAATAATTTACAGGACATCAAATGAACTTTAAAAATTAAATTGGAATGAAATCGGACAATGCTATAATGATTAATTGTTCTATTTTCTTAACCCTGGTTATGTCCAAAACTTAAAAAGGATCAATTGGGTCGTCTTGTATAATTTAAATATGAATTTTAAAATAAATTTGAATAATAGGTAACCGTAATTGAGTGAAATATGATTATTTTTTTTAAACACAATACATTAAAAAATTTTAGAAAATTATTTAGGGTTAAACAAATTATATCTAAAAATTAAATTAAAATCATATCGGAACATTAGCTATAGGTAATAGTAATCGATTTTCTTTATCCTGGTTATGTCCAAAACATAAAAAGGATCATTTGAGTCATCTTGTATAACCTAAATAATAATTTTAATTTATATTTGAATAATAGATAACCGTAATTGAGTGAGATATGACTATTTTTTTTAAACACAATACATCAAAATATTTTTAAAAATCATTTAGGGTTAATCAAATTATATCTAAAAATTGAATTAAAATTAAATCGGAACAATCGCCAACGCTATTAGTTATTATATTTTCTTAACTCTGTTTGTGTTCAAACCGTAAAAAACATCATTTGGCTATCTCGTATATGCGAAATAGTAAATTTAAATTATATTCGAATAATAGATAACAGTAATGGTGTAAAATATGATTATTTTTTTTAAAAACAATACATCAGAAAAATTTTAAAAATAATTTACAGGACATAAAATGAACTTCAAAAATTAAATTGGAATGAAATCGGACAATGCTATAATGATTAATTGTTCTATTTTCTTAACCCTGGTTATGTCCAAAACTTAAAAAGGATCAATTGGGTCGTCTTGTAAAATTTAAATATGAATTTTAAAATAAATTTGAATAATAGGTAACCGTAATTGAGTGAAATATGATTATTTTTTTTAAACACAATACATTAAAAAATTTTAGAAAATTATTTAGGGTTAAACAAATTATATCTAAAAATTAAATTGAAATCATATCGGAACATTAGCTATAGGTAATAGTAATCGATTTTCTTTATCCTGGTTATGTCCAAAACATAAAAAGGATCATTTGAGTCATCTTGTATAACCTAAATAATAATTTTAATTTATATTTGAATAATAGATAACCGTAATTGAGTGAGATATTACTATTTTTTTAAAACACAATACATTAAACTATTTTCAAAAATCATTTAGGGTTAATCAAATTATATCTAAAAATTGAATTAAAATTAAATCGGAACAATTGGCAACGCTATTAGTTATTATATTTTCTTAACTCTGGTTGTATTCAAACCGTTAAAAACATCATTTGGCTATCTCGTATATGCGAAATAGTAAATTTAAATTATATTCGAATAATAGATAACAGTAATAGTGTGAAATATGATTATTTTTTTTAAAAACAATACATCAGAAAAATTTTAAAAATAATTTACAGGACATCAAATGAACTTCAAAAATTAAATTGGAATGAAATCGGACAATGCTATAATGATTAATTGTTCTATTTTCTTAACCCTGGTTATGTCCAAAACTTAAAAAGGATCAATTGGGTCATCTTGTATAATTTAAATATGATTTTTAAAATAACCGGAAAAAAAAAACCGGAAAAATCCCCAAATTAAATAGGTAAATCGGAACAATCCCCAACGCTATTAGTTATTATATTTTCTTAGCTCTGGTTGTGTTCAAACCGTAAAAAACATCATTTGTCTATTTTGTATATGCGAAATAGTAAATTTAAATTATATTCGAATAATAGATAACAGTAATAGACTGAGATATGACTATTTTTTTAAAACACAATACATAAAACTATTTTTAAAAATCATTTAGGGTTAAACAAATTAAATCTAAAAATTGAATTAAAATTAAATCGGAACAATCGCCATCGCTATTAGTTATTATATTTTCTTAACTCTGGTTGTGTTCAAACCGTAAAAAACATCATTTGGCTATCTCGTATATGCGAAATAGTAAATTTAAATTATATTCGAATAATAGATAACAGTAATAGTGTGAAATATGATTATTTTTTTTAAAAACAATACATCAAAAAAATTTAAAAAATAATTTACAGGACATCAAATGAACTTCAAAAATTAAATTGGAATGAAATCGGACAATGCTATAATGATTAATTGTTCTATTTTCTTAACCCTGGTTATGTCCAAAACTTAAAAAGGATTATTTGGGTCAGCTTGTATAACCTAAATATGAATTTTAAAATAAATTCGAATAATAGGTAACCGTAATTGAGTGAGATATGATTATTTTTCTTAAACACAATACATTAAAATATTTTTAAAAATCATATAGGGGTAATCAAATTATATCTAAAAATTTAATCGGAACAATCGTTAACGCTATTAGTTATTATATTTTCTTAATTCTGGTTGTGTTCAAACCGTAAAAAACATCATTTGGCTATCTTGTATATGCGAAATAGTAAATTTAAAATATATTCGAATAGTAGATAACAGTAATAGAGTGAGATATAATTAGTTTTTTAAAAAACAATTCATAAGAAAAATTTTAAAAATAATTTACAGTACATCAAATGAACTTCAAAAATTAAATTGGAATCAAATCGGACAATGCTATAATAATTAATTGTACTATTTTCTTAACCCTGGTTATGTCCAAAACTTAAAAAGGACCATTTGGGTCATCTTGTATATCCTAAATATTCATCTTAAAATAAATTTGAATAATAGATAACCGTAATTGAGTGAGATATGACTATTTTTTTAAAACACAATACATTAAAAAAATTTTAAAAATTATTTAGGGTTAAACAAATTATATCTAAAAATTAAATTGAAATCATATCGGAACATTACCTATAAGTAATAGTAATCGATGTTCTTTATCCTGGTTTTGTCCAAAACATAAAAAGGATCATTTGAGTCATCTTGTATAACCTAAATAATAATTTTAATTTATATTTGAATAATAGATAACCGTAATTGAGTGAGATATGACTATTTTTTAAAACAGAACACATAAAACTATTTTTAAAAATCATTTAGGGTTAATCAAATTATATCTAAAAATTAATTTAAAATTAAATCGGAACAATCGTTAATGCTATTAGTTATTATATTTTCTTAACGCTGGTTGTGTTCAAACCGTAAAAAACATCATTTGGCTATCTCGTATATGCGAAATAGTAAATTTAAATTATATTCGAATAATAAATAACAGTAATAGTGTGAAATATGATTATTTTTTTTTAAAAACAATACATCAAAAAAATTTTAAAAATAATTTACAGGACATCAAATGAACTTCAAAAATTAAATTGGAATGAAATCGGACAATGCTATAATGATTAATTGTTCTATTTTCTTAACCCTGGTTATGTCCAAAACTTAAAAGGATCATTTGGGTTATCTTGTATAACCTAAATATTCATTTTAAAATAAATTTGAATAATAGATAACCGTAATTCAGTGAGATATGACTATTTTTTTAAAACACAACACAAAACTATTTTTAAAAATCATTTAGGGTTAATCAAATTATATCTAAAAGTTAAATCGGAACAATCGTTAATGCTATTAGTTATTATATTTTCTTAATTCTGGTTGTGTTCAAACCGTAAAAAACATCATTTGGCTATCTTGTATATGCGAAATAGTAAATTTAAATTATATTCGAATAATAGATACCAGTAATAGAGTAAAATATGATTTTTTTTTTTAAAACAATACATCAGACAAATTTCAAAAATAATTTACAGTACATTAAATGAACTACAAAAATTAAATTGGAATCAAATCGGACAACGCTATAATAATTAATTGTTCTATTTTCTTAACCCTGGTTATGTCCAAAACTTAAAAAGGATCATTTGGGTCATCTTGTATAACCTAAATAATAATTTTAATTTATATCTGAATAATAGATAACCGTAATTGAGTGAGATATGACTATTTTATTTAAACACAATACATCAAAATATTTTTAAAAATCATTTAGGGTTAATCAAATTATATCTAAAAATTAATTTAAAATTATATCGGAACAATCGTTAATGCTATTAGTTATTATATTTTCTTAACGCTGGTTGTGTTCAAACCGTAAAAAACATCATTTGGCTATCTCGTATATGCGAAATAGTAAATTTAAATTATATTCGAATAATAGATAACAGTAATAGTGTGAAATATGATTATTTTTTTTAAAAACAATACATCAAAAAAATTTAAAAAATAATTTACAGGACATCAAATGAACTTCAAAAATTAAATTGGAATGAAATCGGACAATGCTATAATGATTAATTGTTCTATTTTCTTAACCCTGGTTATGTCCAAAACTTAAAAAGGATTATTTGGGTCAGCTTGTTAAAAATATTCATTTTAAAATAAATTTGAATAATAGATAACCGTAATTGAGTGAAATATGACTATTTTTTTTAAACACAATAAATCAAAATATTTTTAAAAATCATTTAGGGTTAATCAAATTATATCTAAAAATTAAATTAAAATTAAATCGGAACAATCGTTAACGCTATTAGTTATTATCTTTTCTTAATTCTGGTTGTGTTTAAACCGTAAAAAACATCATTTGGCTATTTTGTATATGCGAAATAGTAAATTTAAATTATATTTAAATAATAGATAACAGTAATAGAGTGAGATATAATAATTTTTTTTTAAAAACAATTCATAAGAAAAATGTTAAAAATAATTTACAGTACATTAAATGAACTACAAAAATTAAATTGGAATCAAATCGGACAATGCTATAATAATTAATTGTTCTATTTTCTTAACCCTGGTTATGTCCAAAACTTAAAAAGGATCATTTGGGTCATCTTGTATAACCTAAATATTAATTTTAAAATAAATTTGAATGATAGATAACCGTAATTGAGTGAGATATGACTATTTTTTAAAACACAACACATAAAACTATTTTTAAAAATCATTTAGGGTTAATCAAATTATATCTAAAAATGAAATTAAAATTAAATCGGAACAATCGTTAACGCTATTAGTTATTATCTTTTCTTAATTCTGGTTGTGTTCAAACCGTAAAAAACATCATTTGGCTATTTTGTATATGCGAAATAGTAAATTTAAATTATATTCGAATAATAGATAACATTAATAGAGTGAGGTATAATTATTTTTTTTAAAAACAATTCATAAGAAAAATTTTAAAAATAATTTACAGTACATCAAATGAACTTCAAAAATTTAATTGGAATCAAATCGGACAATGCTATAATAATTAATTGTTCAATTTTCTTAACACTGGTTATGTCCAAAACTTAAAAAGGATTATTTGGGTCATCTTGTATAACCTAAATATTAATTTTAAAATAAATTTGAATAATAGATAACCGTAATTGAGTGAGAACTGACTATTTTTTTAAAACACAATACATAAAACTATTTTTAAAAATCATTCAGGGTTAATCAAATTATATCTAAAAATTGAATTAAAATTAAATCGGAACAATCGCCAACACTATTAGTTATTATATTTTCTTAACTCTGTGTTCAAACCGTAAAAAACATCATTTGGCTATCTCGTATATGCGAAATAGTAAATTTAAATTATATTCGAATAATAGATAACAGTAATAGTGTGAATTATGATTATTTTTTTTAAAAACAATACATCAGAAAAATTTTTAAAATAATTTACAGGACATCAAATGAACTTCAAAATTTAAATTGGAATGAAATCGGACAATGCTATAATGATTAATTGTTCTATTTTCTTAACCCTGGTTATGTCCAAAACTTAAAAGGATCATTTGGGTTATCTTGTATAACCTAAATATTCATTTTAAAATAAATTTGAATAATAGATAACCGTAATTCAGTGAGATATGACTATTTTTTTAAAACACAACACAAAACTATTTTAAAAATCATTTAGGGTTAATCAAATTATATCTTAAAGTTAAATCGGAACAATCGTTAATGCTATTAGTTATTATATTTTCTTAATTCTGGTTGTGTTCAAACCGTAAAAAACATCATTTGGCTATCTTGTATATGCGAAATAGTAAATTTAAATTATATTCGAATAATAGATAACAGTAATAGAGTAAAATATGATTTTTTTTTTAAAACAATACATAAGACAAATTTCAAAAATAATTTACAGTACATTAAATGAACTACAAAAATTAAATTGGAATCAAATCGGACAATGCTATAATAATTAATTGTTCTATTTTCTTAACCCTGGTTATATCCAAAACTTAAAAAGGATCATTTGGGTCATCTTGTATAACCTAAATAATAATTTTAATTTATATCTGAATAATAGATAACCGTAATTGAGTGAGATATGACTATTTTATTTAAACACAATACATCAAAATATTTTTAAAAATCATTCAGGGTTAATCAAATTATATCTAAAAATTGAATTAAAATTAAATCGGAACAATCGCCAACACTATTAGTTATTATATTTTCTTAACTCTGTTTGTGTTCAAACAGTAAAAAACATCATTTGGCTATCTCGTATATGCGAAATAGTAATTTTAAATTATATTCGAATAATAGATAACAGTAATAGTGTGAATTATGATTATTTTTTTTAAAAACAATACATCAGAAAAATTTTTAAAATAATTTACAGGACATCAAATGAACTTCAAAAATTAAATTGGAATGAAATCGGACAATGCTATAATGATTAATTGTTCTATTTTCTTAACCCTGGTTATGTCCAAAACTTAAAAAGGATCAATTGGGTCGTCTTGTATAATTTAAATATGAATTTTAAAATAAATTTGAATAATAGGTAACCGTAATTAAGTGAAATATGATTATTTTTTTTAAACACAATACATTAAAAAATTTTAGAAAATTATTTAGGGTTAAACAAATTATATCTAAAAATTAAATTGAAATCATATCGGAACATTAGCTATAGGTAATAGTAATCGATTTTCTTTATCCTGGTTATGTCCAAAACATAAAAAGGATCATTTGAGTCATCTTGTATAACCTAAATAATAATTTTAATTTATATCTGAATAATAGATAACCGTAATTGAGTGAGATATGACTATTTTATTTAAACACAATACATCAAAATATTTTTAAAAATCATTCAGGGTTAATCAAATTATATCTAAAAATTGAATTAAAATTAAATCGGAACAATCGCCAACACTATTAGTTATTATATTTTCTTAACTCTGTTTGTGTTCAAACCGTAAAAAACATCATTTGGCTATCTCGTATATGCGAAATAGTAAATTTAAATTATATTCGAATAATAGATAACAGTAATAGTGTGAATTATGATTATTTTTTTTAAAAACAATACATCAGAAAAATTTTTAAAATAATTTAAAGGACATCAAATGAACTTCAAAAATTAAATTGGAATGAAATCGGACAATGCTATAATGATTAATTGTTCTATTTTCTTAACCCTGGTTATGTCCAAAACTTAAAAAGGATCAATTGGGTCGTCTTGTATAATTTAAATATGAATTTTAAAATAAATTTGAATAATAGGTAACCGTAATTGAGTGAAATATGATTATTTTTTTTAAACACAATACATTAAAAAATTTTAGAAAATTATTTAGGGTTAAACAAATTATATCTAAAAATTAAATTGAAATCATATCGGAACATTAGCTATAGGTAATAGTAATCGATTTTCTTTATCCTGGTTATGTCCAAAACATAAAAAGGATCATTTGAGTCATCTTGTATAACCTAAATAATAATTTTAATTTATATTTGAATAATAGATAACCGTAATTGAGTGAGATATGACTATTTTTTTTAAACACAATACATCAAAATATTTTTAAAAATCATTTAGGGTTAATCAAATTACATCTAAAAATTAAATTAAAATTAAATCGGAACAATCCCCAACGCTATTAGTTATTATATTTTCTTAACTCTGGTTGTGTTCAAACCGTAAAAAAAAACATTTGTCTATTTTGTATATGCGAAATAGTAAATTTAAATTATATTCGAATAATAGATAACAGTAATAGAGTGAGATATGACTATTTTTTTAAAACACAATACATAAAACTATTTTTAAAAATCATTTAGGGTTAAACAAATTAAATTTAAAAATTGAATTAAAATTAAATCGGAACAATCGCCATCGCTATTAGTTATTATATTTTCTTAACTCTGGTTGTGTTCAAACCGTAAAAAACATCATTTGGCTATCTCGTATATGCGAAATAGTAAATTTAAATTATATTCGAATAATAGATAACAGTAATAGTGTGAAATATGATTATTTTTTTTAAAAACAATACATCAAAAAAATTTTAAAAATAATTTACAGGACATCAAATGAACTTCAAAAATTAAATTGGAATGAAATCGGACAATGCTATAATGATTAATTGTTCTATTTTCTTAACCCTGGTTATGTCCAAAACTTAAAAAGGATTATTTGGGTCAGCTTGTATAACCTAAATATGAATTTTAAAATAAATTCGAATAATAGGTAACCGTAATTGAGTGAGATATGATTATTTTTCTTAAACACAATACATTAAAATATTTTTAAAAATCATATAGGGGTAATCAAATTATATCTAAAAATTTAATCGGAACAATCGTTAACGCTATTAGTTATTATATTTTCTTATTTCTGGTTGTGTTCAAACCGTAAAAAACATCATTTGGCTATCTTGTATATGCGAAATAGTAAATTTAAAATATATTCGAATAGTAGATAACAGTAATAGAGTGAGATATAATTAGTTTTTTAAAAAACAATTCATAAGAAAAATTTTAAAAATAATTTACAGTACATCAAATGAACTTCAAAAATTAAATTGGAATCAAATCGGACAATGCTATAATAATTAATTGTACTATTTTCTTAACCCTGGTTATGTCCAAAACTTAAAAAGGACCATTTGGGTCATCTTGTATATTCTAAATATTCATCTTAAAATAAATTTGAATAATAGATAACCGTAATTGAGTGAGATATGACTATTTTTTTAAAACACAATACATTAAAAAAAATTTAAAAATTATTTAGGGTTAAACAAATTATATCTAAAAATTAAATTGAAATCATATCGGAACATTACCTATAAGTAATAGTAATCGATGTTCTTTATCCTGGTTTTGTCCAAAACATAAAAAGGATCATTTGAGTCATCTTGTATAACCTAAATAATAATTTTAATTTATATTTGAATAATAGATAACCGTAATTGAGTGAGATATGACTATTTTTTAAAACACAACACATAAAACTATTTTTAAAAATCATTTAGGGTTAATCAAATTATATCTAAAAATTAATTTAAAATTAAATCGGAACAATCGTTAATGCTATTAGTTATTATATTTTCTTAACGCTGGTTGTGTTCAAACCTTAAAAAACATCATTTGGCTATCTCGTATATGCGAAATAGTAAATTTAAAATATATTCGAATAATAAATAACAGTAATAGTGTGAAATATGATTATTTTTTTTTAAAAACAATACATCAAAAAAATTTTAAAAATAATTTACAGGACATCAAATGAACTTCAAAAATTAAATTGGAATGAAATCGGACAATGCTATAATGATTAATTGTTCTATTTTCTTAACCGTGGTTATGTCCAAAACTTAAAAGGATCATTTGGGTTATCTTGTATAACCTAAATATTCATTTTAAAATAAATTTAAATAATAGATAACCGTAACTCAGTGAGATATGACTATTTTTTTAAAACACAACACAAAACTATTTTAAAAATCATTTAGGGTTAATCAAATTATATCTAAAAGTTAAATCGGAACAATCGTTAATGCTATTAGTTATTATATTTTCTTAATTCTGGTTGTGTTCAAACCGTAAAAAACATCATTTGGCTATCTTGTATATGCGAAATAGTAAATTTAAATTATATTCGAATAATAGATAACAGTAATAGAGTAAAATATGATTTTTTTTTTAAAACAATACATCAAATTTCAAAAATAATTTACAGTACATTAAATGAACTACAAAAATTAAATTGGAATCAAATCGGACAATGCTATAATAATTAATTGTTCTATTTTCTTAACCCTGGTTATGTCCAAAACTTAAAAAGGATCATTTGGGTCATCTTGTATAACCTAAATAATAATTTTAATTTATATCTGAATAATAGATAACCGTAATTGAGTGAGATATGACTATTTTATTTAAACACAATACATCAAGATATTTTTAAAAATCATTTAGGGTTAATCAAATTATATCTAAAAATTAATTTAAAATTAAATCGGAACAATCGTTAATGCTATTAGTTATTATATTTTCTTAACGCTGGTTGTGTTCAAACCGTAAAAAACATCATTTGGCTATCTCGTATATGCGAAATAGTAAATTTAAATTATATTCGAATAATAGATAACAGTAATAGTGTGAAATATGATTATTTTTTTTAAAAACAATACATCAAAAAAATTTAAAAAATAATTTACAGGACATCAAATGAACTTCAAAAATTAAATTGGAATGAAATCGGACAATGCTATAATGATTAATTGTTCTATTTTCTTAACCCTGGTTATGTCCAAAACTTAAAAAGGATCAATTGGGTCGTCTTGTATAATTTAAATATGAATTTTAAAATAAATTTGAATAATAGGTAACCGTAATTGAGTGAAATATGATTATTTTTTTTAAACACAATACATTAAAAAATTTTAGAAAATTACTTAGGGTTAAACAAATTATATCTAAAAATTAAATTGAAATCGTATCGGAACATTAGCTATAGGTAATAGTAATCGATTTTCTTTATCCTGGTTATGTCCAAAACATAAAAAGGATCATTTGAGTCATCTTGTATAACCTAAATAATAATTTTAATTTATATTTGAATAATAGATAACCGTAATTGAGTGAGATATGACTATTTTTTTTAAACACAATACATCAAAATATTTTTAAAAATCATTTAGGGTTAATCAAATTATATCTAAAAATTAAATTAAAATTAAATCGGAACAATCCCCAACGCTATTAGTTATTATATTTTCTTAACTCTGGTTGTGTTCAAACCGTAAAAAAAAAACATTTGTCTATTTTGTATATGCGAAATAGTAAATTTAAATTATATTCGAATAATAGATAACAGTAATAGAGTGAGATATGACTATTTTTTTAAAACACAATACATAAAACTATTTTTAAAAATCATTTAGGGTTAAACAAATTAAATCTAAAAATTGAATTAAAATTAAATCGGAACAATCGCCATCGCTATTAGTTATTATATTTTCTTAACTCTGGTTGTGTTCAAACCGTAAAAAACATCATTTGGCTATCTCGTATATGCGAAATAGTAAATTTAAATTATATTCGAATAATAGATAACAGTAATAGTGTGAAATATGATTATTTTTTTTAAAAACAATACATCAAAAAAATTTTAAAAATAATTTACAGGACATCAAATGAACTTCAAAAATTAAATTGGAATGAAATCGGACAATGCTATAATGATTAATTGATCTATTTTCTTAACCCTGGTTATGTCCAAAACTTAAAAAGGATTATTTGGGTCAGCTTGTATAACCTAAATATGAATTTTAAAATAAATTCGAATAATAGGTAACCGTAATTGAGTGAGATATGATTATTTTTCTTAAACACAATACATTAAAATATTTTTAAAAATCATATAGGGGTAATCAAATTATATCTAAAAATTTAATCGGAACAATCGTTAACGCTATTAGTTATTATATTTTCTTAATTCTGGTTGTGTTCAAACCGTAAAAAACATCATTTGGCTATCTTGTATATGCGAAATAGTAAATTTAAAATATATTCGAATAGTAGATAACAGTAATAGAGTGAGATATAATTAGTTTTTTAAAAAACAATTCATAAGAAAAATTTTAAAAATAATTTACAGTACATCAAATGAACTTCAAAAATTAAATTGGAATCAAATCGGACAATGCTATAATAATTAATTGTACTATTTTCTTAACCCTGGTTATGTCCAAAACTTAAAAAGGACCATTTGGGTCATCTTGTATATTCTAAATATTCATCTTAAAATAAATTTGAATAATAGATAACCGTAATTGAGTGAGATATGACTATTTTTTTAAAACACAATACATTAAAAAAAACTTAAAAATTATTTAGGGTTAAACAAATTATATCTAAAAATTAAATTGAAATCATATCGGAACATTACCTATAAGTAATAGTAATCGATGTTCTTTATCCTGGTTTTGTCCAAAACATAAAAAGGATCATTTGAGTCATCTTGTATAACCTAAATAATAATTTTAATTTATATCTGAATAATAGATAACCGTAATTGAGTGAGATATGACTATTTTATTTAAACACAATACATCAAAATATTTTTAAAAATCATTCAGGGTTAATCAAATTATATCTAAAAATTGAATTAAAATTAAATCGGAACAATCGCCAACACTATTAGTTATTATATTTTCTTAACTCTGTTTGTGTTCAAACCGTAAAAAACATCATTTGGCTATCTCGTATATGCGAAATAGTAAATTTAAATTATATTCGAATAATAGATAACAGTAATAGTGTGAATTATGATTATTTTTTTTAAAAACAATACATCAGAAAATTTTTTAAAATAATTTAAAGGACATCAAATGAACTTCAAAAATTAAATTGGAATGAAATCGGACAATGCTATAATGATTAATTGTTCTATTTTCTTAACCCTGGTTATGTCCAAAACTTAAAAAGGATCAATTGGGTCATCTTGTATAATTTAAATATGAATTTTAAAATAAATTTGAAAAATAGGTAACCGTAATTGAGTGAAATATGATTATTTTTTTTAAACACAATACATTAAAAAATTTTTGAAAATTATTTAGGGTTAAACAAATTATATCTAAAAATTAAATTGAAATCATATCGGAAAATGTTCCGATCCGTATAGCTAATGAGCTATACGTAATAGTAAACGATTTTCTTTATCCTGCTTATGTCCAAAACATTAAAAGGATCATTTGAGTCATCTTGTATAACCTAAATAATAATTTTAATTTATATTTGAATAATAGATAACCGTAATTGAGTGAGATATGACTATTTTTTTAAAACACAACACAAAACTATTTTTAAAAATCATTTAGGGTTAATCAAATTATATCTAAAAATTAAATCGGAACAATCGTTAAGGCTATTAGTTATTATATTTTCTTAATTCTGGTTGTGTTCAAACCGTAAAAAACATCATTTGGCTATCTTGTATATGCAAAATAGTAAATTTAAATTATATTCGAATAATAGATAACAGTAATAGAGTAAAATATGATTTTTTTTTTTAAAACAATACATCAGAAAAATTTCAAAAATAATTTACAGTACATTAAATGAACTACAAAAATTAAATTGGAATCAAATCGGACAATGCTATAATAATTAATTGTTCTATTTTCTTAACCCTGGTTATGTCCAAAACTTAAAAAGGATCAATTGGGTCATCTTGTATAATTTAAATATGAATTTTAAAATAAATTTGAAAAATAGGTAACCGTAATTGAGTGAAATATGATTATTTTTTTTAAACACAATACATTAAAAAATTTTTGAAAATTATTTAGGGTTAAACAAATTATATCTAAAAATTAAATTGAAATCATATCGGAAAATGTTCCGATCCGTATAGCTAATGAGCTATACGTAATAGTAAACGATTTTCTTTATCCTGCTTATGTCCAAAACATTAAAAGGATCATTTGAGTCATCTTGTATAACCTAAATATTAATTTTAATTTATATTTGAATAATAGATAACCGTAATTGAGTGAGATATGACTATTTTTTTTAAACACAATACATCAAAATATTTTAAAAATCATTTAGGGTTAATCAAATTATATCTAAAAATTAAATCGGAACAATCGTTAAGGCTATTAGTTATTATATTTTCTTAATTCTGGTTGTGTTCAAACCGTAAAAAACATCATTTGGCTATCTTGTATATGCAAAATAGTAAATTTAAATTATATTCGAATAATAGATAACAGTAATAGAGTAAAATATGATTTTTTTTTTAAAACAATACATCAGAAAAATTTCAAAAATAATTTACAGTACATTAAATGAACTACAAAAATTAAATTGAAATCATATCGGAACATTAGCTATAGGTAATAGTAATCGATTTTCTTTATCCTGGTTATGTCCAAAACATAAAAAGGATCATTTGAGTCATCTTGTATAACCTAAATAATAATTTTAATTTATATTTGAATAATAGATAACCGTAATTGAGTGAGATATTACAATTTTTTTAAAACACAATACATTAAACTATTTTTATAAATCATTTAGGGTTAATCAAATTATATCTAAAAAATAATTTAAAATTAAATCGGAACAATCGTTAATGCTATTAGTTATTATATTTTCTTAACTCTGGTTGTGTTCAAACCGTAAAAAACATCATTTGGCTATCTCGTATATGCGAAATAGTAAATTTAAATTATATTCGAATAATAGATAACAGTAATAGTGTGAATTATGATTATTTTTTTTTTAAACAATACATCAAAAAAATTTTAAAAATAATTTACAGGACATCAAATGAACTTCAAAAATTAAATTGGAATGAAATCGGACAATGCTATAATGATTAATTGTTCTATTTTCTTAACCCTGGTTATGTCCAAAACTTGAAAGGATCATTTGGGTCATCTTGTATAACCTAAATATTCATTTTAAAATAAATTTGAATAATAGATAACCGTAATTGAGTGAGATATGACTATTTTTTTTAAACACAATACATCAAAATATTTTTAAAAATCATTTAGGGTTAATCAAATTATATCTAAAAATTAAATTAAAATTAAATCGGAACAATCGTTAATGCTATTAGTTATTATATTTTCTTAACGCTGGTTGTGTTCAAACCGTAAAAAACATCATTTGGCTATCTCGTATATGCGAAATAGTAAATTTAAATTATATTCGAATAATAGATAACAGTAATAGTGTGAAATATGATTATTTTTTTTAAAAACAATACATCAAAAAAATTTTAAAAATAATTTACAGGACATCAAATGAACTTCAAAAATTAAATTGGAATGAAATCGGACAATGCTATAATGATTAATTGTTCTATTTTCTTAATCCTGGTTATGTCCAAAACTTAAAAGGATCATTTGGGTCATCTTGTATAACCTAAATATTCATTTTAAAATAAATTTGAATAATAGATAACCGTAATTGAGTGAGATATGACTATTTTTTTTAAACACAATACATCAAAATATTTTTAAAAATCATTTAGGGTTAATCAAATTATATCTAAAAATGAAATTAAAATTAAATCGGAACAATCGTTAACGCTATTAGTTATTATCTTTTCTTAATTCTGGTTGTGTTCAAACCGTAAAAAACATCATTTGGCTATCTCGTATATGCGAAATAGTAAATTTAAATTATATTCGAATAATAGATAACAGTAATAGTGTGAAATATGATTACTTTTTTTAAAAACAATACATCAGAATAATTTTAAAAATAATTTACAGGACATCAAATGAACTTCAAAAATTAAATTGGAATGAAATCGGACAATGCTATAATGATTAATTGTTCTATTTTCTTAACCCTGGTTATGTCCAAAACTTAAAAAGGATCAATTGGGTCATCTTGTATAATTTAAATATGAATTTTAAAATAAATTTGAAAAATAGGTAACCGTAATTGAGTGAAATATGATTATTTTTTTTAAACACAATACATTAAAAAATTTTAGAAAATTATTTAGGGTTAAACAAATTATATCTAAAAATTAAATTAAAATCATATCGGAACATTAGCTATAGGTAATAGTAATCGATTTTCTTTATCCTGGTTATGTCCAAAACATAAAAAGGATCATTTGAGTCATCTTGTATAACCTAAATAATAATTTTAATTTATATTTGAATAATAGATAACCGTAATTGAGTGAGATATGACTATTTTTTTTAAACACAATACATCAAAATATTTTTAAAAATCATTTAGGGTTAATCAAATTATATCTAAAAATTGAATTAAAATTAAATCGGAACAATCGCCAACGCTATTAGTTATTATATTTTCTTAACTCTGTGTTCAAACCGTAAAAAACATCATTTGGCTATCTCGTATATGCGAAATAGTAAATTTAAATTATATTCGAATAATAGATAACAGTAATAGTGTAAAATATGATTAATTTTTTTAAAAACAATACATCAGAAAAATTTTAAAAATAATTTACAGGACATAAAATGAACTTCAAAAATTAAATTGGAATGAAATCGGACAATGCTATAATGATTAATTGTTCTATTTTCTTAACCCTGGTTATGTCCAAAACTTAAAAAGGATCAACTGGGTCGTCTTGTATAATTTAAATATGAATTTTAAAATAAATTTGAATAATAGGTAACCGTAATTAAGTGAAATATGATTATTTTTTTTAAACACAATACATTAAAAAATTTTAGAAAATTATTTAGGGTTAAACAAATTATATCTAAAAATTAAATTGAAATCATATCGGAACATTAGCTATAAGTAATAGTAATCGATGTTCTTTATCCTGGTTTTGTCCAAAACATAAAAAGGATCATTTGAGTCATCTTGTATAACCTAAATAATAATTTTAATTTATATTTGAATAATAGATAACCGTAATTGAGTGAGATATGACTATTTTTTTTAAACACAATACATCAAAATATTTTTAAAAATCATTTAGGGTTAATCAAATTATATCTAAAAATTGAATTAAAATTAAATCGGAACAATCGCCAACACTATTAGTTATTATATTTTCTTAACTCTGTTTGTGTTCAAACCGTAAAAAACATCATTTGGCTATCTTGTATATGCGAAATAGTAAATTTAAAATATATTCGAATAGTAGATAACAGTAATAGAGTGAGATATAATTAGTTTTTTAAAAAACAATTCATAAGAAAAATTTTAAAAATAATTTACAGTACATCAAATGAACTTCAAAAATTAAATTGGAATCAAATCGGACAATGCTATAATAATTAATTGTACTATTTTCTTAACCCTGGTTATGTCCAAAACTTAAAAAGGACCATTTGCGTCATCTTGTATATTCTAAATATTCATCTTAAAATAAATTTGAATAATAGATAACCGTAATTGAGTGAGATATGACTATTTTTTTAAAACACAATACATTAAAAAAAATTTAAAAATTATTTAGGGTTAAACAAATTATATCTAAAAATTAAATTGAAATCATATCGGAACATTACCTATAAGTAATAGTAATCGATGTTCTTTATCCTGGTTTTGTCCAAAACATAAAAAGGATCATTTGAGTCATCTTGTATAACCTAAATAATAATTTTAATTTATATTTGAATAATAGATAACCGTAATTGAGTGAGATATGACTATTTTTTTTAAACACAATACATCAAAATATTTTTAAAAATCATTTAGGGTTAATCAAATTATATCTAAAAATTGAATTAAAATTAAATCGGAACAATCGCCAACACTATTAGTTATTATATTTTCTTAACTCTGTTTGTGTTCAAACCGTAAAAAACATCATTTGGCTATCTTGTATATGCGAAATAGTAAATTTAAAATATATTCGAATAGTAGATAACAGTAATAGAGTGAGATATAATTAGTTTTTTAAAAAACAATTCATAAGAAAAATTTTAAAAATAATTTATAGTACATCAAATGAACTTCAAAAATTAAATTGGAATCAAATCGGACAATGCTATAATAATTAATTGTACTATTTTCTTAACCCTGGTTATGTCCAAAACTTAAAAAGGACCATTTGGGTCATCTTGTATATTCTAAATATTCATCTTAAAATAAATTTGAATAATAGATAACCGTAATTGAGTGAGATATGACTATTTTTTTAAAACACAATACATTAAAAAAAATTTAAAAATTATTTAGGGTTAAACAAATTATATCTAAAAATTAAATTGAAATCATATCGGAACATTACCTATAAGTAATAGTAATCGATGTTCTTTATCCTGGTTTTGTCCAAAACATAAAAAGGATCATTTGAGTCATCTTGTATAACCTAAATAATAATTTTAATTTATATTTGAATAATAGATAACCGTAATTGAGTGAGATATGACTATTTTTTTTAAACACAATATATCAAAATATTTTTAAAAATCATTTAGGGTTAATCAAATTATATCTAAAAACTAAATTAAAATTAAATCGGAACAATCCCCAACGCTATTAGTTATTATATTTTCTTAACTCTGGTTGTGTTCAAACCGTAAAAAAAAACATTTGTCTATTTTGTATATGCGAAATAGTAAATTTAAATTATATTCGAATAATAGATAACAGTAATAGAGTGAGATATGACTATTTTTTTAAAACACAATACATAAAACTATTTTTAAAAATCATTTAGGTTTAAACAAATTAAATCTAAAAATTGAATTAAAATTAAATCGGAACAATCGCCATCGCTATTAGTTATTAGATTTTCTTAACTCTGGTTGTGTTCAAACCGTAAAAAACATCATTTGGCTATCTCGTATATGCGAAATAGTAAATTTAAATTATATTCGAATAATAGATAACAGTAATAGTGTGAAATATGATTTTTTTTTTTAAAAACAATACATCAAAAAAATTTTAAAAATAATTTACAGGACATCAAATGAACTTCAAAAATTAAATTGGAATGAAATCGGACAATGCTATAATGATTAATTGTTCTATTTTCTTAACCCTGGTTATGTCCAAAACTTAAAAAGGATTATTTGGGTCAGCTTGTATAACCTAAATATGAATTTTAAAATAAATTCGAATAATAGGTAACCGTAATTGAGTGAGATATGATTATTTTTCTTAAACACAATACATTAAAATATTTTTAAAAATCATATAGGGGTAATCAAATTATATCTAAAAATTTAATCGGAACAATCGTTAACGCTATTAGTTATTATATTTTCTTAATTCTGGTTGTGTTCAAACCGTAAAAAACATCATTTGGCTATCTTGTATATGCGAAATAGTAAATTTAAAATATATTCGAATAGTAGATAACAGTAATAGAGTGAGATATAATTAGTTTTTTAAAAAACAATTCATAAGAAAAATTTTAAAAATAATTTACAGTACATCAAATGTTCAAAAATTAAATTGGAATCAAATCGGACAATGCTATAATAATTAATTGTACTATTTTCTTAACCCTGGTTATGTCCAAAACTTAAAAAGGACCATTTGGGTCATCTTGTATATTCTAAATATTCATCTTAAAATAAATTTGAATAATAGATAACCGTAATTGAGTGAGATATGACTATTTTTTTAAAACACAATACATTAAAAAAAACTTAAAAATTATTTAGGGTTAAACAAATTATATCTAAAAATTAAATTGAAATCATATCGGAACATTACCTATAAGTAATAGTAATCGATGTTCTTTATCCTGGTTTTGTCCAAAACATAAAAAGGATCATTTGAGTCATCTTGTATAACCTAAATAATAATTTTAATTTATATTTGAATAATAGATAACCGTAATTGAGTGAGATATGACTATTTTTTTTAAACACAATACATCAAAATATTTTTAAAAATCATTTAGGGTTAATCAAATTATATCTAAAAATTGAATTAAAATTAAATCGGAACAATCGCCAACACTATTAGTTATTATATTTTTTTAACTCTGTTTGTGTTCAAACCGTAAAAAACATCATTTGGCTATCTTGTATATGCGAAATAGTAAATTTAAAATATATTCGAATAGTAGATAACAGTAATAGAGTGAGATATAATTAGTTTTTTAAAAAACAATTCATAAGAAAAATTTTAAAAATAATTTACAGTACATCAAATGAACTTCAAAAATTAAATTGGAATCAAATCGGACAATGCTATAATAATTAATTGTACTATTTTCTTAACCCTGGTTATGTCCAAAACTTAAAAAGGACCATTTGGGTCATCTTGTATATTCTAAATATTCATCTTAAAATAAATTTGAATAATAGATAACCGTAATTGAGTGAGATATGACTATTTTTTTAAAACACAATACATTAAAAAAAATTTAAAAATTATTTAGGGTTAAACAAATTATATCTAAAAATTAAATTGAAATCATATCGGAACATTACCTATAAGTAATAGTAATCGATGTTCTTTATCCTGGTTTTGTCCAAAACATAAAAAGGATCATTTGAGTCATCTTGTATAACCTAAATAATAATTTTAATTTATATTTGAATAATAGATAACCGTAATTGAGTGAGATATGACTATTTTTTTTAAACACAATACATCAAAATATTTTTAAAAATCATTTAGGGTTAATCAAATTATATCTAAAAATTGAATTAAAATTAAATCGGAACAATCGCCAACACTATTAGTTATTATATTTTCTTAACTCTGTTTGTGTTCAAACCGTAAAAAACATCATTTGGCTATCTTGTATATGCGAAATAGTAAATTTAAAATATATTCGAATAGTAGATAACAGTAATAGAGTGAGATATAATTAGTTTTTTAAAAAACAATTCATAAAAAAAATTTTAAAAATAATTTACAGTACATCAAATGAACTTTAAAAATTAAATTGGAATCAAATCGGACAATGCTATAATAATTAATTGTACTATTTTCTTAACCCTGGTTATGTCCAAAACTTAAAAAGGACCATTTGGGTCATCTTGTATATTCTAAATATTCATCTTAAAATAAATTTGAATAATAGATAACCGTAATTGAGTGAGATATGACTATTTTTTTAAAACACAATACATTAAAAAAAATTTAAAAATTATTTAGGGTTAAACAAATTATATCTAAAAATTAAATTGAAATCATATCGCAACATTACCTATAAGTAATAGTAATCGATGTTCTTTATCCTGGTTTTGTCCAAAACATAAAAAGGATCATTTGAGTCATCTTGTATAACCTAAATAATAATTTTAATTTATATTTGAATAATAGATAACCGTAATTGAGTGAGATATGACTATTTTTTAAAACACAACACATAAAACTATTTTTAAAAATCATTTAGGGTTAATCAAATTATATCTAAAAATTAATTTAAAATTAAATCGGAACAATCGTTAATGCTATTAGTTATTATATTTTCTTAACGCTGGTTGTGTTCAAACCTTAAAAAACATCATTTGGCTATCTCGTATATGCGAAATAGTAAATTTAAAATATATTCGAATAATAAATAACAGTAATAGTGTGAAATATGATTATTTTTTTTTAAAAACAATACATCAAAAAAATTTTAAAAATAATTTACAGGACATCAAATGAACTTCAAAAATTAAATTGGAATGAAATCGGACAATGCTATAATGATTAATTGTTCTATTTTCTTAACCCTGGTTATGTCCAAAACTTAAAAGGATCATTTGGGTTATCTTGTATAACCTAAATATTCATTTTAAAATAAATTTGAATAATAGATAACCGTAATTCAGTGAGATATGACTATTTTTTTAAAACACAACACAAAACTATTTTAAAAATCATTTAGGGTTAATCAAATTATATCTTAAAGTTAAATCGGAACAATCGTTAATGCTATTAGTTATTATATTTTCTTAATTCTGGTTGTGTTCAAACCGTAAAAAACATCATTTGGCTATCTTGTATATGCGAAATAGTAAATTTAAATTATATTCGAATAATAGATAACAGTAATAGAGTAAAATATGATTTTTTTTTTAAAACAATACATAAGACAAATTTCAAAAATAATTTACAGTACATTAAATGAACTACAAAAATTAAATTGGAATCAAATCGGACAATGCTATAATAATTAATTGTTCTATTTTCTTAACCCTGGTTATGTCCAAAACTTAAAAAGGATCATTTGGGTCATCTTGTATAACCTAAATAATAATTTTAATTTATATCTGAATAATAGATAACCGTAATTGAGTGAGATATGACTATTTTATTTAAACACAATACATCAAAATATTTTTAAAAATCATTCAGGGTTAATCAAATTATATCTAAAAATTGAATTAAAATTAAATCGGAACAATCGCCAACACTATTAGTTATTATATTTTCTTAACTCTGTTTGTGTTCAAACCGTAAAAAACATCATTTGGCTATCTGGTATATGCGAAATAGTAAATTTAAATTATATTCGAATAATAGATAACAGTAATAGTGTGAATTATGATTATTTTTTTTAAAAACAATACATCAGAAAAATTTTTAAAATAATTTACAGGACATCAAATGAACTTCAAAAATTAAATTGGAATGAAATCGGACAATGCTATAATGATTAATTGTTCTATTTTCTTAACCCTGGTTATGTCCAAAACTTAAAAAGGATCAATTGGGTCGTCTTGTATAATTTAAATATGAATTTTAAAATAAATTTGAATAATAGGTAACCGTAATTGAGTGAAATATGATTATTTTTTTTAAACACAATACATTAAAAAATTTTAGAAAATTATTTAGGGTTAAACAAATTATATCTAAAAATTAAATTGAAATCATATCGGAACATTAGCTATAGGTAATAGTAATCGATTTTCTTTATCCTGGTTATGTCCAAAACATAAAAAGGATCATTTGAGTCATCTTGTATAACCTAAATAATAATTTTAATTTATATCTGAATAATAGATAACCGTAATTGAGTGAGATATGACTATTTTATTTAAACACAATACATCAAAATATTTTTAAAAATCATTCAGGGTTAATCAAATTATATCTAAAAATTGAATTAAAATTAAATCGGAACAATCGCCAACACTATTAGTTATTATATTTTCTTAACTCTGTTTGTGTTCAAACCGTAAAAAACATCATTTGGCTATCTCGTATATGCGAAATAGTAAATTTAAATTATATTCGAATAATAGATAACAGTAATAGTGTGAATTATGATTATTTTTTTTTAAAAACAATACATCAGAAAAATTTTTAAAATAATTTACAGGACATCAAATGAACTTCAAAAATTAAATTGGAATGAAATCGGACAATGCTATAATGATTAATTGTTCTATTTTCTTAACCCTGGTTATGTCCAAAACTTAAAAAGGATCTATTGGGTCGTCTTGTATAATTTAAATATGAATTTTAAAATAAATTTGAATAATAGGTAACCGTAATTGAGTGAAATATGATTATTTTTTTTAAACACAATACATTAAAAAATTTTAGAAAATTATTTAGGGTTAAACAAATTATATCTAAAAATTAAATTGAAATCATATCGGAACATTAGCTATAGGCAATAGTAATCGATTTTCTTTATCCTGGTTATGTCCAAAACATAAAAAGGATCATTTGAGTCATCTTGTATAACCTAAATAATAATTTTAATTTATATTTGAATAATAGATAACCGTAATTGAGTGAGATATTACTATTTTTTTAAAACACAATACATTAAACTATTTTTAAAAATCATTTAGGGTTAATCAAATTATATCTAAAAATTGAATTAAAATTAAATCGGAACAATCGGCAACGCTATTAGTTATTATATTTTCTTAACTCTGGTTGTATTCAAACCGTAAAAAACATCATTTGGCTATCTCGTATATGCGAAATAGTAAATTTAAATTATATTCGAATAATAGATAACAGTAATAGTGTGAAATATGATTGCTTTTTTTAAAAACAATACATCAGAAAAATTTTAAAAATAATTTACAGGACATCAAATGAACTTCAAAAATTAAATTGGAATGAAATCGGACAATGCTATAATGATTAATTGTTTTATTTTCTTAACCCTGGTTATGTCCAAAACTTAAAAAGGATCAATTGGGTCATCTTGTATAATTTAAATATGAATTTTAAAATAAATTTGAAAAATAGGTAACCGTAATTGAGTGAAATATGATTATTTTTTTTAAACACAATACATTAAAAAATTTTAGAAAATTATTTAGGGTTAAACAAATTATATCTAAAAATTAAATTAAAATCATATCGGAACATTAGCTATAGGTAATAGTAATCGATTTTCTTTATCCTGGTTATGTCCAAAAAATAAAAAGGATCATTTGAGTCATCTTGTATAACCTAAATAATAATTTTAATTTATATTTGAATAATAGATAACCGTAATTGAGTGAGATATGACTATTTTTTTTAAACACAATACATCAAAATATTTTTAAAAATCATTTAGGGTTAATCAAATTATATCTAAAAATTGAATTAAAATTAAATCGGAACAATCGCCAACGCTATTAGTTATTATATTTTCTTAACTCTGTTTGTGTTCAAACCGTAAAAAACATCATTTGGCTATCTCGTATATGCGAAATAGTAAATTTAAATTATATTCGAAAAATAGATAACAGTAATAGTGTAAAATATGATTATTTTTTTTAAAAACAATACATCAGAAAAATTTTAAAAATAATTTACAGGACATAAAATGAACTTCAAAAATTAAATTGGAATGAAATCGGACAATGCTATAATAATTAATTGTTCTATTTTCTTAACCCTGGTTATGTCCAAAACTTAAAAAGGATTATTTGGGTCAGCTTGTATAACTTAAAAATATTCATTTTAAAATAAATTTGAATAATAGATAACCGTAATTGAGTGAAATATGACTATTTTTTTTAAACACAATACATCAAAATATTTTTAAAAATCATTTAGGGTTAATCAAATTATATCTAAAAATTAAATTAAAATTAAATCGGAACAATCGTTAACGCTATTAGTTATTATCTTTTCTTAATTCTGGTTGTGTTTAAACCGTTAAAAACATCATTTGGCTATTTTGTATATGCGAAATAGTAAATTTAAATTATATTCGAATAATAGATAACAGTAATAGAGTGAGATATAATATTTTTTTTTTAAAAACAATTCATAAGAAAAATTTCAAAAATAATTTACAGTACATTAAATGAACTACAAAAATTAAATTGGAATCAAATCGGACAATGCTATAATAATTAATTGTTCTATTTTCTTAACCCTGGTTATGTCCAAAACTTAAAAAGGATCATTTGGGTCATCTTGTATAACCTAAATATTACTTTTAAAATAAATTTGAATGATAGATAACCGTAATTGAGTGAGATATGACTATTTTTTAAAACACAACACATAAAAACATTTTTAAAAATCATTTAGGGTTAATCAAATTATATCTAAAAATGAAATTAAAATTAAATCGGAACAATCGTTAACGCTATTAGTTATTATCTTTTCTTAATTCTGGTTGTGTTCAAACCGTAAAAAACATCATTTGGCTATTTTGTATATGCGAAATAGTAAATTTAAATTATATTCGAATAATAGATAACAGTAATAGAGTGAGGTATAATTATTTTTTTTAAAAACAATTCATAAGAAAAATTTTAAAAATAATTTACAGTACATCAAATGAACTTCAAAAATTTAATTGGAATCAAATCGGACAATGCTATAATAATTAATTGTTCAATTTTCTTAACACTGGTTATGTCCAAAACTTAAAAAGGATTATTTGGGTCATCTTGTATAACCTAAATATTAATTTTAAAATAAATTTGAATAATAGATAACCGTAATTGAGTGAGAACTGACTATTTTTTTAAAACACAATACATAAAACTATTTTTAAAAATCATTCAGGGTTAATCAAATTATATCTAAAAATTGAATTAAAATTAAATCGGAACAATCGCCAACACTATTAGTTATTATATTTTCTTAACTCTGTTTGTGTTCAAACCGTAAAAAACATCATTTGGCTATCTCGTATATGCGAAATAGTAAATTTAAATTATATTCGAATAATAGATAACAGTAATAGTGTGAATTATGATTATTTTTTTTAAAAACAATACATCAGAAAAATTTTAAAAATAATTTACAGGACATCAAATGAACTTCAAAAATTAAATTGGAATGAAATCGGACAATGCTATAATGATTAATTGTTCTATTTTCTTAACCCTGGTTATGTCCAAAACTTAAAAAGGATCAATTGGGTCGTCTTGTATAATTTAAATATGAATTTTAAAATAAATTTGAATAATAGGTAACCGTAATTGAGTGAAATATGATTATTTTTTTTAAACACAATACATTAAAAAATTTTAGAAAATTATTTAGGGTTAAACAAATTATATCTAAAAATTAAATTGAAATCATATCGGAACATTAGCTATAGGTAATAGTAATCGATTTTCTTTATCCTGGTTATGTCCAAAACATAAAAAGGATCATTTGAGTCATCTTGTATAACCTAAATAATAATTTTAATTTATATTTGAATAATAGATAACCGTAATTGAGTGAGATATTACTATTTTTTTAAAACACAATACATTAAACTATTTTTAAAAATCATTTAGGGTTAATCAAATTATATCTAAAAATTGAATTAAAATTAAATCGGAACAATCGGCAACGCTATTAGTTATTATATTTTCTTAACTCTGGTTGTATTCAAACCGTAAAAAGCATCATTTGGCTATCTCGTATATGCGAAATAGTAAATTTAAATTATATTCGAATAATAGATAACAGTAATAGTGTGAAATATGATTACTTTTTTTAAAAACAATACATCAGAAAAATTTTAAAAATAATTTACAGGACATCAAATGAACTTCAAAAATTAAATTGGAATGAAATCGGACAATGCTATAATGATTAATTGTTCTATTTTCTTAACCCTGGTTATGTCCAAAACTTAAAAAGGATCAATTGGGTCATCTTGTATAATTTAAATATGAATTTTAAAATAAATTTGAAAAATAGGTAACCGTAATTGAGTGAAATATGATTATTTTTTTTAAACACAATACATTAAAAAATTTTAGAAAATTATTTAGGGTTAAACAAATTATATCTAAAAATTAAATTGAAATCATATCGGAACATTAGCTATAGGTAATAGTAATCGATTTTCTTTATCCTGGTTATGTCCAAAACATAAAAAGGATCATTTGAGTCATCTTGTATAACCTAAATAATAATTTTAATTTATATTTGAATAATAGATAACCGTAATTGAGTGAGATATGACTATTTTTTTTAAACACAATACATCAAAATATTTTTAAAAATCATTTAGGGTTAATCAAATTATATCTAAAAATTGAATTAAAATTAAATCGGAACAATCGGCAACGCTATTAGTTATTATATTTTCTTAACTCTGGTTGTATTCAAACCGTAAAAAACATCATTTGGCTATCTCGTATATGCGAAATAGTAAATTTAAATTATATTCGAATAATACATAACAGTAATAGTGTGAAATATGATTACTTTTTTTAAAAACAATACATCAGAAAAATTTTAAAAATAATTTACAGGACATCAAATGAACTTCAAAAATTAAATTGGAATGAAATCGGACAATGCTATAATAATTAATTGTACTATTTTCTTAACCCTGGTTATGTCCAAAACTTAAAAAGGACCATTTGGGTCATCTTGTATATTCTAAATATTCATCTTAAAATAAATTTGAATAATAGATAACCGTAATTGAGTGAGATATGACTATTTTTTTTAAACACAATACATCAAAATATTTTTAAAAATCATTTAGGGTTAATCAAATTATATCTAAAAATTGAATTACAATTAAATCGGAACAATCGCCAACACTATTAGTTATTATATTTTTTTAACTCTGTTTGTGTTCAAACCGTAAAAAACATCATTTGGCTATCTTGTATATGCGAAATAGTAAATTTAAAATATATTCGAATAGTAGATAACAGTAATAGAGTGAGATATAATTAGTTTTTTAAAAAACAATTCATAAGAAAAATTTTAAAAATAATTTACAGTACATCAAATGAACTTCAAAAATTAAATTGGAATCAAATCGGACAATGCTATAATAATTAATTGTACTATTTTCTTAACCCTGGTTATGTCCAAAACTTAAAAAGGACCATTTGGGTCATCTTGTATATTCTAAATATTCATCTTAAAATAAATTTGAATAATAGATAACCGTAATTGAGTGAGATATGACTATTTTTTTAAAACACAATACATTAAAAAAAATTTAAAAATTATTTAGGGTTAAACAAATTATATCTAAAAATTAAATTGAAATCATATCGGAACATTACCTATAAGTAATAGTAATCGATGTTCTTTATCCTGGTTTTGTCCAAAACATAAAAAGGATCATTTGAGTCATCTTGTATAACCTAAATAATAATTTTAATTTATATTTGAATAATAGATAACCGTAATTGAGTGAGATATGACTATTTTTTTTAAACACAATACATCAAAATATTTTAAAAAATCATTTAGGGTTAATCAAATTATATCTAAAAATTGAATTAAAATTAAATCGGAACAATCGCCAACACTATTAGTTATTATATTTTCTTAACTCTGTTTGTGTTCAAACCGTAAAAAACATCATTTGGCTATCTTGTATATGCAAAATAGTAAATTTAAAATATATTCGAATAGTAGATAACAGTAATAGAGTGAGATATAATTAGTTTTTTAAAAAACAATTCATAAGAAAAATTTTAAAAATAATTTACAGTACATCAAATGAACTTTAAAAATTAAATTGGAATCAAATCGGACAATGCTATAATAATTAATTGTACTATTTTCTTAACCCTGTTTATGTCCAAAACTTAAAAAGGACCATTTGGGTCATCTTGTATATTCTAAATATTCATCTTAAAATAAATTTGAATAATAGATAACCGTAATTGAGTGAGATATGACTATTTTTTTAAAACACAATACATTAAAAAAAATTTAAAAATTATTTAGGGTTAAACAAATTATATCTAAAAATTAAATTGAAATCATATCGGAACATTACCTATAAGTAATAGTAATCGATGTTCTTTATCCTGGTTTTGTCCAAAACATAAAAAGGATCATTTGAGTCATCTTGTATAACCTAAATAATAATTTTAATTTATATTTGAATAATAGATAACCGTAATTGAGTGAGATATGACTATTTTTTAAAACACAACACATAAAACTATTTTTAAAAATCATTTAGGGTTAATCAAATTATATCTAAAAATTAATTTAAAATTAAATCGGAACAATCGTTAATGCTATTAGTTATTATATTTTCTTAACGCTGGTTGTGTTCAAACCTTAAAAAACATCATTTGGCTATCTCGTATATGCGAAATAGTAAATTTAAAATATATTCGAATAATAAATAACAGTAATAGTGTGAAATATGATTATTTTTTTTTAAAAACAATACATCAAAAAAATTTTAAAAATAATTTACAGGACATCAAATGAACTTCAAAAATTAAATTGGAATGAAATCGGACAATGCTATAATGATTAATTGTTCTATTTTCTTAACCCTGGTTATGTCCAAAACTTAAAAGGATCATTTGGGTTATCTTGTATAACCTAAATATTCATTTTAAAATAAATTTGAATAATAGATAACCGTAATTCAGTGAGATATGACTATTTTTTTAAAACACAACACAAAACTATTTTAAAAATCATTTAGGGTTAATCAAATTATATCTTAAAGTTAAATCGGAACAATCGTTAATGCTATTAGTTATTATATTTTCTTAATTCTGGTTGTGTTCAAACCGTAAAAAACATCATTTGGCTATCTTGTATATGCGAAATAGTAAATTTAAATTATATTCGAATAATAGATAACAGTAATAGAGTAAAATATGATTTTTTTTTTAAAACAATACATAAGACAAATTTCAAAAATAATTTACAGTACATTAAATGAACTACAAAAATTAAATTGGAATCAAATCGGACAATGCTATAATAATTAATTGTTCTATTTTCTTAACCCTGGTTATGTCCAAAACTTAAAAAGGATCATTTGGGTCATCTTGTATAACCTAAATAATAATTTTAATTTATATCTGAATAATAGATAACCGTAATTGAGTGAGATATGACTATTTTATTTAAACACAATACATCAAAATATTTTTAAAAATCATTCAGGGTTAATCAAATTATATCTAAAAATTGAATTAAAATTAAATCGGAACAATCGCCAACACTATTAGTTATTATATTTTCTTAACTCTGTTTGTGTTCAAACCGTAAAAAACATCATTTGGCTATCTCGTATATGCGAAATAGTAAATTTAAATTATATTCGAATAATAGATAACAGTAATAGTGTGAATTATGATTATTTTTTTTAAAAACAATACATCAGAAAAATTTTTAAAATAATTTACAGGACATCAAATGAACTTCAAAAATTAAATTGGAATGAAATCGGACAATGCTATAATGATTAATTGTTCTATTTTCTTAACCCTGGTTATGTCCAAAACTTAAAAAGGATCAATTGGGTCGTCTTGTATAATTTAAATATGAATTTTAAAATAAATTTGAATAATAGGTAACCGTAATTAAGTGAAATATGATTATTTTTTTTAAACACAATACATTAAAAAATTTTAGAAAATTATTTAGGGTTAAACAAATTATATCTAAAAATTAAATTGAAATCATATCGGAACATTAGCTATAGGTAATAGTAATCGATTTTCTTTATCCTGGTTATGTCCAAAACATAAAAAGGATCATTTGAGTCATCTTGTATAACCTAAATAATAATTTTAATTTATATCTGAATAATAGATAACCGTAATTGAGTGAGATATGACTATTTTATTTAAACACAATACATCAAAATATTTTTAAAAATCATTCAGGGTTAATCAAATTATATCTAAAAATTGAATTAAAATTAAATCGGAACAATCGCCAACACTATTAGTTATTATATTTTCTTAACTCTGTTTGTGTTCAAACCGTAAAAAACATCATTTGGCTATCTCGTATATGCGAAATAGTAAATTTAAATTATATTCGAATAATAGATAACAGTAATAGTGTGAATTATGATTATTTTTTTTTAAAAACAATACATCAGAAAAATTTTTAAAATAATTTACAGGACATCAAATGAACTTCAAAAATTAAATTGGAATGAAATCGGACAATGCTATAATGATTAATTGTTCTATTTTCTTAACCCTGGTTATGTCCAAAACTTAAAAAGGATCTATTGGGTCGTCTTGTATAATTTAAATATGAATTTTAAAATAAATTTGAATAATAGGTAACCGTAATTGAGTGAAATATGATTATTTTTTTTAAACACAATACATTAAAAAATTTTAGAAAATTATTTAGGGTTAAACAAATTATATCTAAAAATTAAATTGAAATCATATCGGAACATTAGCTATAGGTAATAGAAATCGATTTTCTTTATCCTGGTTATGTCCAAAACATAAAAAGGATCATTTGAGTCATCTTGTATGACCTAAATAATAATTTTAATTTATATTTGAATAATAGATAACCGTAATTGAGTGAGATATTACTATTTTTTTAAAACACAATACATTAAACTATTTTTAAAAATCATTTAGGGTTAATCAAATTATATCTAAAAATTAATTTAAAATTAAATCGGAACAATCGTTAATGCTATTAGTTATTATATTTTCTTAACGCTGGTTGTGTTCAAACCTTAAAAAACATCATTTGGCTATCTCGTATATGCGAAATAGTAAATTTAAAATATATTCGAATAATAAATAACAGTAATAGTGTGAAATATGATTATTTTTTTTTAAAAACAATACATCAAAAAAATTTTAAAAATAATTTACAGGACATCAAATGAACTTCAAAAATTAAATTGGAATGAAATCGGACAATGCTATAATGATTAATTGTTCTATTTTCTTAACCCTGGTTATGTCCAAAACTTAAAAGGATCATTTGGGTTATCTTGTATAACCTAAATATTCATTTTAAAATAAATTTGAATAATAGATAACCGTAATTCAGTGAGATATGACTATTTTTTTAAAACACAACACAAAACTATTTTAAAAATCATTTAGGGTTAATCAAATTATATCTTAAAGTTAAATCGGAACAATCGTTAATGCTATTAGTTATTATATTTTCTTAATTCTGGTTGTGTTCAAACCGTAAAAAACATCATTTGGCTATCTTGTATATGCGAAATAGTAAATTTAAATTATATTCGAATAATAGATAACAGTAATAGAGTAAAATATGATTTTTTTTTTAAAACAATACATAAGACAAATTTCAAAAATAATTTACAGTACATTAAATGAACTACAAAAATTAAATTGGAATCAAATCGGACAATGCTATAATAATTAATTGTTCTATTTTCTTAACCCTGGTTATGTCCAAAACTTAAAAAGGATCATTTGGGTCATCTTGTATAACCTAAATAATAATTTTAATTTATATCTGAATAATAGATAACCGTAATTGAGTGAGATATGACTATTTTATTTAAACACAATACATCAAAATATTTTTAAAAATCATTCAGGGTTAATCAAATTATATCTAAAAATTGAATTAAAATTAAATCGGAACAATCGCCAACACTATTAGTTATTATATTTTCTTAACTCTGTTTGTGTTCAAACCGTAAAAAACATCATTTGGCTATCTCGTATATGCGAAATAGTAAATTTAAATTATATTCGAATAATAGATAACAGTAATAGTGTGAATTATGATTATTTTTTTTAAAAACAATACATCAGAAAAATTTTTAAAATAATTTACAGGACATCAAATGAACTTCAAAAATTAAATTGGAATGAAATCGGACAATGCTATAATGATTAATTGTTCTATTTTCTTAACCCTGGTTATGTCCAAAACTTAAAAAGGATCAATTGGGTCGTCTTGTATAATTTAAATATGAATTTTAAAATAAATTTGAATAATAGGTAACCGTAATTAAGTGAAATATGATTATTTTTTTTAAACACAATACATTAAAAAATTTTAGAAAATTATTTAGGGTTAAACAAATTATATCTAAAAATTAAATTGAAATCATATCGGAACATTAGCTATAGGTAATAGTAATCGATTTTCTTTATCCTGGTTATGTCCAAAACATAAAAAGGATCATTTGAGTCATCTTGTATAACCTAAATAATAATTTTAATTTATATCTGAATAATAGATAACCGTAATTGAGTGAGATATGACTATTTTATTTAAACACAATACATCAAAATATTTTTAAAAATCATTCAGGGTTAATCAAATTATATCTAAAAATTGAATTAAAATTAAATCGGAACAATCGCCAACACTATTAGTTATTATATTTTCTTAACTCTGTTTGTGTTCAAACCGTAAAAAACATCATTTGGCTATCTCGTATATGCGAAATAGTAAATTTAAATTATATTCGAATAATAGATAACAGTAATAGTGTGAATTATGATTATTTTTTTTTAAAAACAATACATCAGAAAAATTTTTAAAATAATTTACAGGACATCAAATGAACTTCAAAAATTAAATTGGAATGAAATCGGACAATGCTATAATGATTAATTGTTCTATTTTCTTAACCCTGGTTATGTCCAAAACTTAAAAAGGATCTATTGGGTCGTCTTGTATAATTTAAATATGAATTTTAAAATAAATTTGAATAATAGGTAACCGTAATTGAGTGAAATATGATTATTTTTTTTAAACACAATACATTAAAAAATTTTAGAAAATTATTTAGGGTTAAACAAATTATATCTAAAAATTAAATTGAAATCATATCGGAACATTAGCTATAGGTAATAGAAATCGATTTTCTTTATCCTGGTTATGTCCAAAACATAAAAAGGATCATTTGAGTCATCTTGTATGACCTAAATAATAATTTTAATTTATATTTGAATAATAGATAACCGTAATTGAGTGAGATATTACTATTTTTTTAAAACACAATACATTAAACTATTTTTAAAAATCATTTAGGGTTAATCAAATTATATCTAAAAATTGAATTAAAATTAAATCGGAACAATCGGCAACGCTATTAGTTATTATATTTTCTTAACTCTGGTTGTATTCAAACCGTAAAAAACATCATTTGGCTATCTCGTATATGCGAAATAGTAAATTTAAATTATATTCGAATAATAGATAACAGTAATAGTGTGAAATATGATTGCTTTTTTTAAAAACAATACATCAGAAAAATTTTAAAAATAATTTACAGGACATCAAATGAACTTCAAAAATTAAATTGGAATGAAATCGGACAATGCTATAATGATTAATTGTTTTATTTTCTTAACCCTGGTTATGTCCAAAACTTAAAAAGGATCAATTGGGTCATCTTGTATAATTTAAATATGAATTTTAAAATAAATTTGAAAAATAGGTAACCGTAATTGAGTGAAATATGATTATTTTTTTTAAACACAATACATTAAAAAATTTTAGAAAATTATTTAGGGTTAAACAAATTATATCTAAAAATTAAATTAAAATCATATCGGAACATTAGCTATAGGTAATAGTAATCGATTTTCTTTATCCTGGTTATGTCCAAAATATAAAAAGGATCATTTGAGTCATCTTGTATAACCTAAATAATAATTTTAATTTATATTTGAATAATAGATAACCGTAATTGAGTGAGATATGACTATTTTTTTTAAACACAATACATCAAAATATTTTTAAAAATCATTTAGGGTTAATCAAATTATATCTAAAAATTGAATTAAAATTAAATCGGAACAATCGCCAACGCTATTAGTTATTATATTTTCTTAACTCTGTTTGTGTTCAAACCGTAAAAAACATCATTTGGCTATCTCGTATATGCGAAATAGTAAATTTAAATTATATTCGAAAAATAGATAACAGTAATAGTGTAAAATATGATTATTTTTTTTAAAAACAATACATCAGAAAAATTTTAAAAATAATTTACAGGACATAAAATGAACTTCAAAAATTAAATTGGAATGAAATCGGACAATGCTATAATAATTAATTGTTCTATTTTCTTAACCCTGGTTATGTCCAAAACTTAAAAAGGATTATTTGGGTCAGCTTGTATAACTTAAAAATATTCATTTTAAAATAAATTTGAATAATAGATAACCGTAATTGAGTGAAATATGACTATTTTTTTTAAACACAATACATCAAAATATTTTTAAAAATCATTTAGGGTTAATCAAATTATATCTAAAAATTAAATTAAAATTAAATCGGAACAATCGTTAACGCTATTAGTTATTATCTTTTCTTAATTCTGGTTGTGTTTAAACCGTTAAAAACATCATTTGGCTATTTTGTATATGCGAAATAGTAAATTTAAATTATATTCGAATAATAGATAACAGTAATAGAGTGAGATATAATAATTTTTTTTTAAAAACAATTCATAAGAAAAATTTCAAAAATAATTTACAGTACATTAAATGAACTACAAAAATTAAATTGGAATCAAATCGGACAATGCTATAATAATTAATTGTTCTATTTTCTTAACCCTGGTTATGTCCAAAACTTAAAAAGGATCATTTGGGTCATCTTGTATAACCTAAATATTAATTTTAAAATAAATTTGAATGATAGATAACCGTAATTGAGTGAGATATGACTATTTTTTAAAACACAACACATAAAAACATTTTTAAAAATCATTTAGGGTTAATCAAATTATATCTAAAAATGAAATTAAAATTAAATCGGAACAATCGTTAACGCTATTAGTTATTATCTTTTCTTAATTCTGGTTGTGTTCAAACCGTAAAAAACATCATTTGGCTATTTTGTATATGCGAAATAGTAAATTTAAATTATATTCGAATAATAGATAACAGTAATAGAGTGAGGTATAATTATTTTTTTTAAAAACAATTCATAAGAAAAATTTTAAAAATAATTTACAGTACATCAAATGAACTTCAAAAATTTAATTGGAATCAAATCGGACAATGCTATAATAATTAATTGTTCAATTTTCTTAACACTGGTTATGTCCAAAACTTAAAAAGGATTATTTGGGTCATCTTGTATAACCTAAATATTAATTTTAAAATAAATTTGAATAATAGATAACCGTAATTGAGTGAGAACTGACTATTTTTTTAAAACACAATACATAAAACTATTTTTAAAAATCATTCAGGGTTAATCAAATTATATCTAAAAATTGAATTAAAATTAAATCGGAGCAATCGCCAACACTATTAGTTATTATATTTTCTTAACTCTGTTTGTGTTCAAACCGTAAAAAACATCATTTGGCTATCTCGTATATGCGAAATAGTAAATTTAAATTATATTCGAATAATAGATAACAGTAATAGTGTGAATTATGATTATTTTTTTTAAAAACAATACATCAGAAAAATTTTAAAAATAATTTACAGGACATCAAATGAACTTCAAAAATTAAATTGGAATGAAATCGGACAATGCTATAATGATTAATTGTTCTATTTTCTTAACCCTGGTTATGTCCAAAACTTAAAAAGGATCAATTGGGTCGTCTTGTATAATTTAAATATGAATTTTAAAATAAATTTGAATAATAGGTAACCGTAATTGAGTGAAATATGATTATTTTTTTTAAACACAATACATTAAAAAATTTTAGAAAATTATTTAGGGTTAAACAAATTATATCTAAAAATTAAATTGAAATCATATCGGAACATTAGCTATAGGTAATAGTAATCGATTTTCTTTATCCTGGTTATGTCCAAAACATAAAAAGGATCATTTGAGTCATCTTGTATAACCTAAATAATAATTTTAATTTATATTTGAATAATAGATAACCGTAATTGAGTGAGATATTACTATTTTTTTAAAACACAATACATTAAACTATTTTTAAAAATCATTCAGGGTTAATCAAATTATATCTAAAAATTGAATTAAAATTAAATCGGAACAATCGCCAACACTATTAGTTATTATATTTTCTTAACTCTGTTTGTGTTCAAACCGTAAAAAACATCATTTGGCTATCTCGTATATGCGAAATAGTAAATTTAAATTATATTCGAATAATAGATAACAGTAATAGTGTGAATTATGATTATTTTTTTTAAAAACAATACATCAGAAAAATTTTAAAAATAATTTACAGGACATCAAATGAACTTCAAAAATTAAATTGGAATGAAATCGGACAATGCTATAATGATTAATTGTTCTATTTTCTTAACCCTGGTTATGTCCAAAACTTAAAAAGGATCAATTGGGTCGTCTTGTATAATTTAAATATGAATTTTAAAATAAATTTGAATAATAGGTAACCGTAATTGAGTAAAATATGATTATTTTTTTTAAACACAATACATTAAAAAATTTTAGAAAATTATTTAGGGTTAAACAAATTATATCTAAAAATTAAATTGAAATCATATCGGAACATTAGCTATAGGTAATAGTAATCGATTTTCTTTATCCTGGTTATGTCCAAAACATAAAAAGGATCATTTGAGTCATCTTGTATAACCTAAATAATAATTTTAATTTATATTTGAATAATAGATAACCGTAATTGAGTGAGATATGACTATTTTTTTTAAACACAATACATCAAAATATTTTTAAAAATCATTTAGGGTTAATCAAATTATATCTAAAAATTGAATTAAAATTAAATCGGAACAATCGGCAACGCTATTAGTTATTATATTTTCTTAACTCTGGTTGTATTCAAACCGTAAAAAACATCATTTGGCTATCTCGTATATGCGAAATAGTAAATTTAAATTATATTCGAATAATAGATAACAGTAATAGTGTGAAATATGATTACTTTTTTTAAAAACAATACATCAGAAAAATTTTAAAAATAATTTACAGGACATCAAATGAACTTCAAAAATTAAATTGGAATGAAATCGGACAATGCTATAATGATTAATTGTTCTATTTTCTTAACCCTGGTTATGTCCAAAACTTAAAAAGGATCAATTGGGTCATCTTGTATAATTTAAATATGAATTTTAAAATAAATTTGAAAAATAGGTAACCGTAATTGAGTGAAATATGATTATTTTTTTTAAACACAATACATTAAAAAATTTTAGAAAATCATTTAGGGTTAAACAAATTATATCTAAAAATTAAATTAAAATCATATCGGAACATTAGCTATAGGTAATAGTAATCAATTTTCTTTATCCTGGTTATGTCCAAAACATAAAAAGGATCATTTGAGTCATCTTGTATAACCTAAATAATAATTTTAATTTATATTTGAATAATAGATAACCGTAATTGAGTGAGATATGACTATTTTTTTTAAACACAATACATCAAAATATTTTTAAAAATCATTTAGGGTTAATCAAATTATATCTAAAAATTGAATTAAAATTAAATCGGAACAATCGCCAACGCTATTAGTTATTATATTTTCTTAACTCTGTTTGTGTTCAAACCGTAAAAAACATCATTTGGCTATCTCGTATATGCGAAATAGTAAATTTAAATTATATTCGAATAATAGATAACAGTAATAGTGTAAAATATGATTATTTTTTTTAAAAACAATACATCAGAAAAATTTTTAAAATAATTTACAGGACATAAAATGAACTTCAAAAATTAAATTGGAATGAAATCGGACAATGCTATAATGATTAATTGTTCTATTTTCTTAACCCTGGTTATGTCCAAAACTTAAAAAGGATCAATTGGGTCGTCTTGTATAATTTAAATATGAATTTTAAAATAAATTTGAATAATAGGTAACCGTAATTGAGTGAAATATGATTATTTTTTTTAAACACAATACATTAAAAAATTTTAGAAAATTATTTAGGGTTAAACAAATTATATCTAAAAATTAAATTGAAATCATATCGGAACATTAGCTATAGGTAATAGTAATCGATTTTCTTTATCCTGGTTATGTCCAAAACATAAAAAGGATCATTTGAGTCATCTTGTATAACCTAAATAATAATTTTAATTTATATTTGAATAATAGATAACCGTAATTGAGTGAGATATGACTATTTTTTTTAAACACAATACATCAAAATATTTTTAAAAATCATTTAGGGTTAATCAAATTATATCTAAAAATTGAATTAAAATTAAATCGGAACAATCGGCAACGCTATTAGTTATTATATTTTCTTAACTCTGGTTGTATTCAAACCGTAAAAAACATCATTTGGCTATCTCGTATATGCGAAATAGTAAATTTAAATTATATTCGAATAATACATAACAGTAATAGTGTGAAATATGATTACTTTTTTTAAAAACAATACATCAGAAAAATTTTAAAAATAATTTACAGGACATCAAATGAACTTCAAAAATTAAATTGGAATGAAATCGGACAATGCTATAATGATTAATTGTTCTATTTTCTTAACCCTGGTTATGTCCAAAACTTAAAAAGGATCAATTGGGTCATCTTGTATAATTTAAATATGAATTTTAAAATAAATTTGAAAAATAGGTAACCGTAATTGAGTGAAATATGATTATTTTTTTTAAACACAATACATTAAAAAATTTTAGAAAATTATTTAGGGTTAAACAAATTATATCTAAAAATTAAATTGAAATCAAATCGGAACATTAGCTATAGGTAATAGTAATCGATTTTCTTTATCCTGGTTATGTCCAAAACATAAAAAGGATCATTTGAGTCATCTTGTATAACCTAAATAATAATTTTAATTTATATTTGAATAATAGATAACCGTAATTAAGTGAGATATGACTATTTTTTTTAAACACAATACATCAAAATATTTTTAAAAATCATTTAGGGTTAATCAAATTATATCTAAAAATTAAATTAAAATTAAATCGGAACAATCCCCAACGCTATTAGTTATTATATTTTCTTAACTCTGGTTGTGTTCAAACCGTAAAAAACATCATTTGTCTATTTTGTATATGCGAAATAGTAAATTTAAATTATATTCGAATAATAGATAACAGTAATAGAGTGAGATATGACTATTTTTTTAAAACACAATACATAAAACTATTTTTAAAAATCATTTAGGGTTAAACAAATTAAATCTAAAAATTGAATTAAAATTAAATCGGAACAATCGCCAACGCTATTAGTTATTATATTTTCTTAACTCTGGTTGTGTTCAAACCGTAAAAAACATCATTTGGCTATCTCGTATATGCGAAATAGTAAATTTAAATTATATTCGAATAATAGATAACAGTAATAGTGTGAAATATGATTATTTTTTTTTTAAACAATACATCAGAAAAATTTTAAAAATAATTTACAGGACATCAAATGAACTTCAAAAATTAAATTGGAATTAAATCGGACAATGCTATAATGATTAATTGTTCTATTTTCTTAACCCTGGTTATGTCCAAAACTTAAAAAGGATTATTTGGGTCAGCTTGTATAACCTAAATATGAATTTTAAAATAAATTCGAATAATAGGTAACCGTAATTGAGTGAGATATGATTATTTTTTTTAAACACAATACATTAAAATATTTTTAAAAATCATATAGGGGTAATCAAATTATATCTAAAAATTTAATCGGAACAATCGTTAACGCTATTAGTTATTATATTTTCTTAATTCTGGTTGTGTTCAAACCGTAAAAAACATCATTTGGCTATCTTGTATATGCGAAATAGTAAATTTAAAATATATTCGAATAGTAGATAACAGTAATAGAGTGAGATATAATTAGTTTTTTAAAAAACAATTCATAAGAAAAATTTTAAAAATAATTTACAGTACATCAAATGAATTTCAAAAATTAAATTGGAATCAAATCGGACAATGCTATAATAATTAATTGTACTATTTTCTTAACCCTGGTTATGTCCAAAACTTAAAAAGGACCATTTGGGTCATCTTGTATATCCTAAATATTCATCTTAAAATAAATTTGAATAATAGATAACCGTAATTGAGTGAGATATGACTATTTTTTTAAAACACAATACATTAAAAAAATTTTAAAAATTATTTAGGGTTAAACAAATTATATCTAAAAATTAAATTGAAATCATAACGGAACATTACCTATAAGTAATAGTAATCGATGTTCTTTATCCTGGTTTTGTCCAAAACATAAAAAGGATCATTTGAGTCATCTTGTATAACCTAAATAATAATTTTAATTTATATTTGAATAATAGATAACCGTAATTGAGTGAAATATGACTATTTTTTTTAAACACAATACATCAAAATATTTTTAAAAATCATTTAGGGTTAATCAAATTATATCTAAAAATTAATTTAAAATTAAATCGGAACAATCGTTAATGCTATTAGTTATTATATTTTCTTAACGCTGGTTGTGTTCAAACCGTAAAAAACATCATTTGGCTATCTCGTATATGCGAAATAGTAAATTTAAATTATATTCGAATAATAGATAACAGTAATAGTGTAAAATATGATTATTTTTTTTTAAAACAATACATCAAAAAAATTAAAAAAATAATTTACAGGACATCAAATGAACTTCAAAAATTAAATTGGAATGAAATCGGACAATGCTATAATGATTAATTGTTCTATTTTCATAACCCTGGTTATGTCCAAAACTTAAAAAGGATTATTTGGGTCAGCTTGTATAACCTAAATATGAATTTTAAAATAAATTCGAATAATAGGTAACCGTAATTGAGTGAGATATGATTATTTTTTTTAAACACAATCCATTAAAATATTTTTAAAAATCATATAGGGGTAATCAAATTATATCTAAAAATTTAATCGGAACAATCGTTAACGCTATTAGTTATTATATTTTCTTAATTCTGGTTGTGTTCAAACCGTAAAAAACATCATTTGGCTATCTTGTATATGCGAAATAGTAAATTTAAAATATATTCGAATAGTAGATAACAGTAATAGAGTGAGATATAATTAGTTTTTTAAAAAACAATTCATAAGAAAAATTTTAAAAATAATTTACAGTACATCAAATGAACTTCAAAAATTAAATTGGAATCAAATCGGACAATGCTATAATAATTAATTGTACTATTTTCTTAACCCTGGTTATGTCCAAAACTTAAAAAGGACCATTTGGGTCATCTTGTATATCCTAAATATTCATCTTAAAATAAATTTGAATAATAGATAACCGTAATTGAGTGAGATATGACTATTTTTTTAAAACACAATACATTAAAAAAATTTTAAAAATTATTTAGGGTTAAACAAATTATATCTAAAAATTAAATTGAAATCATATCGGAACATTACCTATAAGTAATAGTAATCGATGTTCTTTATCCTGGTTTTGTCCAAAACATAAAAACGATCATTTGAGTCATCTTGTATAACCTAAATAATAATTTTAATTTATATTTGAATAATAGATAACCGTAATTGAGTGAGATATGAGTATTTTATTTAAACACAATACATCAAAATAATTTTAAAAATCATTTAGGGTTAATCAAATTATATCTAAAAATTGAATTAAAATTAAATCTAACCGTAATTGAGTGAGATATGACTATTTTTTAAAACACAACACATAAAACTATTTTTAAAAATCATTTAGGGTTAATCAAATTATATCTAAAAATTAATTTAAAATTAAATCGGAACAATCGTTAATGCTATTAGTTATTATATTTTCTTAACGCTGGTTTTGTTCAAACCGTAAAAAACATCATTTGGCTATCTCGTATATGCGAAATAGTAAATTTAAATTATATTCGAATAATAGATAACAGTAATAGTGTGAAATATGATTATTTTTTTTTAAAACAATACATCAAAAAAATTTTAAAAATAATTTACAGGACATCAAATGAACTTCAAAAATTAAATTGGAATGAAATCGGACAATGCTATAATGATTAATTGTTCTATTTTCTTAACCCTGGTTATGTCCAAAACTTAAAAGGATCATTTGGGTTATCTTGTATAACCTAAATATTCATTTTAAAATAAATTTGAATAATAGATAACCGTAATTGAGTGAGATATGACTATTTTTTTAAAACACAACACAAAACTATTTTAAAAATCATTTAGGGTTAATCAAATTATATCTAAAAATTAAATTAAAATTAAATCGGAACAATCGTTAACGCTATTAGTTATTATCTTTTATTAATTCTGGTTGTGTTCAAACCGTAAAAAACATCATTTGGCTATTTTGTATATGCGAAATAGTAAATTTAAATTATATTTGAATAATAGATAACAGTAATAGAGTGAGGTATAATTATTTTTTTTAAAAACAATTCATAAGAAAAATTTTAAAAATAATTTACAGTACATCAAATGAACTTCAAAAATTAAATTGGAATCAAATCGGACAATGCTATAATAATTAATTGTTCTATTTTCTTAACACTGGTTATGTCCAAAACTTAAAAAGGATTATTTATCATCTTGTATAACCTAAATATTAATTTTAAAGTAAATTTGAATAATAGATAACCGTAATTGAGTAAGAACTGACTATTTTTTTAAAACACAATACATAAAACTATTTTTAAAAATCATTCAGGGTTAATCAAATTATATCTAAAAATTGAATTAAAATTAAATCGAAACAATCGCCAACGCTATTAGTTATTATATTTTCTTAACTCTGGTTGTGTTCAAACCGTAAAAAACATCATTTGGCTATCTCGTATATGCGAAATAGTAAATTTAAATTATATTCAAATAATAGATAACAGTAATAGTGTGAAATATGATTATTTTTTTTAAAAACAATACATCAGAAAAATTTTTAAAATAATTTACAGGACATAAAATGAACTTCAAAAATTAAATTGGAATGAAATCGGACAATGCTATAATGATTAATTGTTCTATTTTCTTAACCCTGGTTATGTCCAAAACTTAAAAAGGATCAATTGGGTCGTCTTGTATAATTTAAATATGAATTTTAAAATAAATTTGAATAATAGGTAACCGTAATTGAGTGAAATATGATTATTTTATTTAAACACAATACATTAAAAAATTTTAGAAAATTATTTAGGGTTAAACAAATTATATCTAAAAATTAAATTGAAATCATATCGGAACATTACCTATAAGTAATAGTAATCCATGTTCTTTATCCTGGTTTTGTCCAAAACATAAAAAGGATCATTTGAGTCATCTTGTATAACCTAAATAATAATTTTAATTTATATTTGAATAATAGATAACCGTAATTGAGTGAGATATGACTATTTTTTTTAAACACAATACATCAAAATATTTTTAAAAATCATTTAGGGTTAATCAAATTATATCTAAAAATTGAATTAAAATTAAATCGGAACAATCGCCAACACTATTAGTTATTATATTTTTTTAACTCTGTTTGTGTTCAAACCGTAAAAAACATCATTTGGCTATCTTGTATATGCGAAATAGTAAATTTAAAATATATTCGAATAGTAGATAACAGTAATAGAGTGAGATATAATTAGTTTTTTAAAAAACAATTCATAAGAAAAATTTTAAAAATAATTTACAGTACATCAAATGAACTTCAAAAATTAAATTGGAATCAAATCGGACAATGCTATAATAATTAATTGTACTATTTTCTTAACCCTGGTTATGTCCAAAACTTAAAAAGGACCATTTGGGTCATCTTGTATATTCTAAATATTCATCTTAAAATAAATTTGAATAATAGATAACCGTAATTGAGTGAGATATGACTATTTTTTTAAAACACAATACATTAAAAAAAATTTAAAAATTATTTAGGGTTAAACAAATTATATCTAAAAATTAAATTGAAATCATATCGGAACATTACCTATAAGTAATAGTAATCGATGTTCTTTATCCTGGTTTTGTCCAAAACATAAAAAGGATCATTTGAGTCATCTTGTATAACCTAAATAATAATTTTAATTTATATTTGAATAATAGATAACCGTAATTGAGTGAGATATGACTATTTTTTTTAAACACAATACATCAAAATATTTTTAAAAATCATTTAGGGTTAATCAAATTATATCTAAAAATTGAATTAAAATTAAATCGGAACAATCGCCAACACTATTAGTTATTATATTTTCTTAACTCTGTTTGTGTTCAAACCGTAAAAAACATCATTTGGCTATCTTGTATATGCGAAATAGTAAATTTAAAATATATTCGAATAGTAGATAACAGTAATAGAGTGAGATATAATTAGTTTTTTAAAAAACAATTCATAAGAAAAATTTTAAAAATAATTTACAGTACATCAAATGAACTTTAAAAATTAAATTGGAATCAAATCGGACAATGCTATAATAATTAATTGTACTATTTTCTTAACCCTGGTTATGTCCAAAACTTAAAAAGGACCATTTGGGTCATCTTGTATATTCTAAATATTCATCTTAAAATAAATTTGAATAATAGATAACCGTAATTGAGTGAGATATGACTATTTTTTTAAAACACAATACATTAAAAAAAATTTTAAAATTATTTAGGGTTAAACAAATTATATCTAAAAATTAAATTGAAATCATATCGGAACATTACCTATAAGTAATAGTAATCGATGTTCTTTATCCTGGTTTTGTCCAAAACATAAAAAGGATCATTTGAGTCATCTTGTATAACCTAAATAATAATTTTAATTTATATTTGAATAATAGATAACCGTAATTGAGTGAGATATGACTATTTTTTAAAACACAACACATAAAACTATTTTTAAAAATCATTTAGGGTTAATCAAATTATATCTAAAAATTAATTTAAAATTAAATCGGAACAATCGTTAATGCTATTAGTTATTATATTTTCTTAACGCTGGTTGTGTTCAAACCTTAAAAAACATCATTTGGCTATCTCGTATATGCGAAATATTAAATTTAAAATATATTCGAATAATAAATAACAGTAATAGTGTGAAATATGATTATTTTTTTTTAAAAACAATACATCAAAAAAATTTTAAAAATAATTTACAGGACATCAAATGAACTTCAAAAATTAAATTGGAATGAAATCGGACAATGCTATAATGATTAATTGTTCTATTTTCTTAACCCTGGTTATGTCCAAAACTTAAAAGGATCATTTGGGTTATCTTGTATAACCTAAATATTCATTTTAAAATAAATTTGAATAATAGATAACCGTAATTCAGTGAGATATGACTATTTTTTTAAAACACAACACAAAACTATTTTAAAAATCATTTAGGGTTAATCAAATTATATCTTAAAGTTAAATCGGAACAATCGTTAATGCTATTAGTTATTATATTTTCTTAATTCTGGTTGTGTTCAAACCGTAAAAAACATCATTTGGCTATCTTGTATATGCGAAATAGTAAATTTAAATTATATTCGAATAATAGATAACAGTAATAGAGTAAAATATGATTTTTTTTTTAAAACAATACATAAGACAAATTTCAAAAATAATTTACAGTACATTAAATGAACTACAAAAATTAAATTGGAATCAAATCGGACAATGCTATAATAATTAATTGTTCTATTTTCTTAACCCTGGTTATGTCCAAAACTTAAAAAGGATCATTTGGGTCATCTTGTATAACCTAAATAATAATTTTAATTTATATCTGAATAATAGATAACCGTAATTGAGTGAGATATGACTATTTTATTTAAACACAATACATCAAAATATTTTTAAAAATCATTCAGGGTTAATCAAATTATATCTAAAAATTGAATTAAAATTAAATCGGAACAATCGCCAACACTATTAGTTATTATATTTTCTTAACTCTGTTTGTGTTCAAACCGTAAAAAACATCATTTGGCTATCTCGTATATGCGAAATAGTAAATTTAAATTATATTCGAATAATAGATAACAGTAATAGTGTGAATTATGATTATTTTTTTTAAAAACAATACATCAGAAAAATTTTTAAAATAATTTACAGGACATCAAATGAACTTCAAAAATTAAATTGGAATGAAATCGGACAATGCTATAATGATTAATTGTTCTATTTTCTTAACCCTGGTTATGTCCAAAACTTAAAAAGGATCAATTGGGTCGTCTTGTATAATTTAAATATGAATTTTAAAATAAATTTGAATAATAGGTAACCGTAATTGAGTGAAATATGATTATTTTTTTTAAACACAATACATTAAAAAATTTTAGAAAATTATTTAGGGTTAAACAAATTATATCTAAAAATTAAATTGAAATCATATCGGAACATTAGCTATAGGTAATAGTAATCGATTTTCTTTATCCTGGTTATGTCCAAAACATAAAAAAGATCATTTGAGTCATCTTGTATAACCTAAATAATAATTTTAATTTATATCTGAATAATAGATAACCGTAATTGAGTGAGATATGACTATTTTATTTAAACACAATACATCAAAATATTTTTAAAAATCATTCAGGGTTAATCAAATTATATCTAAAAATTGAATTAAAATTAAATCGGAACAATCGCCAACACTATTAGTTATTATATTTTCTTAACTCTGTTTGTGTTCAAACCGTAAAAAACATCATTTGGCTATCTCGTATATGCGAAATAGTAAATTTAAATTATATTCAAATAATAGATAACAGTAATAGTGTGAATTATGATTATTTTTTTTTAAAAACAATACATCAGAAAAATTTTTAAAATAATTTACAGGACATCAAATGAACTTCAAAAATTAAATTGGAATGAAATCGGACAATGCTATAATGATTAATTGTTCTATTTTCTTAACCCTGGTTATGTCCAAAACTTAAAAAGGATCTATTGGGTCGTCTTGTATAATTTAAATATGAATTTTAAAATAAATTTGAATAATAGGTAACCGTAATTGAGTGAAATATGATTATTTTTTTTAAACACAATACATTAAAAAATTTTAGAAAATTATTTAGGGTTAAACAAATTATATCTAAAAATTAAATTGAAATCATATCGGAACATTAGCTATAGGTAATAGTAATCGATTTTCTTTATCCTGGTTATGTCCAAAACATAAAAAGGATCATTTGAGTCATCTTGTATGACCTAAATAATAATTTTAATTTATATTTGAATAATAGATAACCGTAATTGAGTGAGATATTACTATTTTTTTAAAACACAATACATTAAACTATTTTTAAAAATCATTTAGGGTTAATCAAATTATATCTAAAAATTGAATTAAAATTAAATCGGAACAATCGGCAACGCTATTAGTTATTATATTTTCTTAACTCTGGTTGTATTCAAACCGTAAAAAACATCATTTGGCTATCTCGTATATGCGAAATAGTAAATTTAAATTATATTCGAATAATAAATAACAGTAATAGTGTGAAATATGATTATTTTTTTTTAAAAACAATACATCAAAAAAATTTTAAAAATAATTTACAGGACATCAAATGAACTTCAAAAATTAAATTGGAATGAAATCGGACAATGCTATAATGATTAATTGTTCTATTTTCTTAACCCTGGTTATGTCCAAAACTTAAAAGGATCATTTGGGTTATCTTGTATAACCTAAATATTCATTTTAAAATAAATTTGAATAATAGATAACCGTAATTCAGTGAGATATGACTATTTTTTTAAAACACAACACAAAACAATTTTAAAAATCATTTAGGGTTAATCAAATTATATCTTAAAGTTAAATCGGAACAATCGTTAATGCTATTAGTTATTATATTTTCTTAATTCTGGTTGTGTTCAAACCGTAAAAAACATCATTTGGCTATCTTGTATATGCGAAATAGTAAATTTAAATTATATTCGAATAATAGATAACAGTAATAGAGTAAAATATGATTTTTTTTTTAAAACAATACATAAGACAAATTTCAAAAATAATTTACAGTACATTAAATGAACTACAAAAATTAAATTGGAATCAAATCGGACAATGCTATAATAATTAATTGTTCTATTTTCTTAACCCTGGTTATGTCCAAAACTTAAAAAGGATCATTTGGGTCATCTTGTATAACCTAAATAATAATTTTAATTTATATCTGAATAATAGATAACCGTAATTGAGTGAGATATGACTATTTTATTTAAACACAATACATCAAAATATTTTTAAAAATCATTCAGGGTTAATCAAATTATATCTAAAAATTGAATTAAAATTAAATCGGAACAATCGCCAACACTATTAGTTATTATATTTTCTTAACTCTGTTTGTGTTCAAACCGTAAAAAACATCATTTGGCTATCTCGTATATGCGAAATAGTAAATTTAAATTATATTCGAATAATAGATAACAGTAATAGTGTGAATTATGATTATTTTTTTTAAAAACAATACATCAGAAAAATTTTTAAAATAATTTACAGGACATCAAATGAACTTCAAAAATTAAATTGGAATGAAATCGGACAATGCTATAATGATTAATTGTTCTATTTTCTTAACCCTGGTTATGTCCAAAACTTAAAAAGGATCAATTGGGTCGTCTTGTATAATTTAAATATGAATTTTAAAATAAATTTGAATAATAGGTAACCGTAATTGAGTGAAATATGATTATTTTTTTTAAACACAATACATTAAAAAATTTTAGAAAATTATTTAGGGTTAAACAAATTATATCTAAAAATTAAATTGAAATCATATCGGAACATTAGCTATAGGTAATAGTAATCGATTTTCTTTATCCTGGTTATGTCCAAAACATAAAAAAGATCATTTGAGTCATCTTGTATAACCTAAATAATAATTTTAATTTATATCTGAATAATAGATAACCGTAATTGAGTGAGATATGACTATTTTATTTAAACACAATACATCAAAATATTTTTAAAAATCATTCAGGGTTAATCAAATTATATCTAAAAATTGAATTAAAATTAAATCGGAACAATCGCCAACACTATTAGTTATTATATTTTCTTAACTCTGTTTGTGTTCCAACCGTAAAAAACATCATTTGGCTATCTCGTATATGCGAAATAGTAAATTTAAATTATATTCAAATAATAGATAACAGTAATAGTGTGAATTATGATTATTTTTTTTTAAAAACAATACATCAGAAAAATTTTTAAAATAATTTACAGGACATCAAATGAACTTCAAAAATTAAATTGGAATGAAATCGGACAATGCTATAATGATTAATTGTTCTATTTTCTTAACCCTGGTTATGTCCAAAACTTAAAAAGGATCTATTGGGTCGTCTTGTATAATTTAAATATGAATTTTAAAATAAATTTGAATAATAGGTAACCGTAATTGAGTGAAATATGAATATTTTTTTTAAACACAATACATTAAAAAATTTTAGAAAATTATTTAGGGTTAAACAAATTATATCTAAAAATTAAATTGAAATCATATCGGAACATTAGCTATAGGTAATAGTAATCGATTTTCTTTATCCTGGTTATGTCCAAAACATAAAAAGGATCATTTGAGTCATCTTGTATGACCTAAATAATAATTTTAATTTATATTTGAATAATAGATAACCGTAATTGAGTGAGATATTACTATTTTTTTAAAACACAATACATTAAACTATTTTTAAAAATCATTTAGGGTTAATCAAATTATATCTAAAAATTGAATTAAAATTAAATCGGAACAATCGGCAACGCTATTAGTTATTATATTTTCTTAACTCTGGTTGTATTCAAACCGTAAAAAACATCATTTGGCTATCTCGTATATGCGAAATAGTAAATTTAAATTATATTCGAATAATAGATAACAGTAATAGTGTGAAATATGATTGCTTTTTTTAAAAACAATACATCAGAAAAATTTTAAAAATAATTTACAGGACATCAAATGAACTTCAAAAATTAAATTGGAATGAAATCGGACAATGCTATAATGATTAATTGTTTTATTTTCTTAACCCTGGTTATGTCCAAAACTTAAAAAGGATTAATTGGGTCATCTTGTATAATTTAAATATGAATTTTAAAATAAATTTGAAAAATAGGTAACGGTAATTGAGTGAAATATGATTATTTTTTTTAAACACAATACATTAAAAAATTTTAGAAAATTATTTAGGGTTAAACAAATTATATCTAAAAATTAAATTAAAATCATATCGGAACATTAGCTATAGGTAATAGTAATCGATTTTCTTTATCCTGGTTATGTCCAAAAAATAAAAAGGATCATTTGAGTCATCTTGTATAACCTAAATAATAATTTTAATTTATATTTGAATAATAGATAACCGTAATTGAGTGAGATATGACTATTTTTTTTAAACACAGTACATCAAAATATTTTTAAAAATCATTTAGGGTTAATCAAATTATATCTAAAAATTGAATTAAAATTAAATCGGAACAATCGCCAACGCTATTAGTTATTATATTTTCTTAACTCTGTTTGTGTTCAAACCGTAAAAAACATCATTTGGCTATCTCGTATATGCGAAATAGTAAATTTAAATTATATTCGAAAAATAGATAACAGTAATAGTGTAAAATATGATTATTTTTTTTAAAAACAATACATCAGAAAAATTTTAAAAATAATTTACAGGACATAAAATGAACTTCAAAAATTAAATTGGAATGAAATCGGACAATGCTATAATAATTAATTGTTCTATTTTCTTAACCCTGGTTATGTCCAAAACTTAAAAAGGATTATTTGGGTCAGCTTGTATAACTTAAAAATATTCATTTTAAAATAAATTTGAATAATAGATAACCGTAATTGAGTGAAATATGACTATTTTTTTTAAACACAATACATCAAAATATTTTTAAAAATCATTTAGGGTTAATCAAATTATATCTAAAAATTAAATTAAAATTAAATCGGAACAATCGTTAACGCTATTAGTTATTATCTTTTCTTAATTCTGGTTGTGTTTAAACCGTTAAAAACATCATTTGGCTATTTTGTATATGCGAAATAGTAAATTTAAATTATATTCGAATAATAGATAACAGTAATAGAGTGAGATATAATAATTTTTTTTTAAAAACAATTCATAAGAAAAATTTCAAAAATAATTTACAGTACATTAAATGAACTACAAAAATTAAATTGGAATCAAATCGGACAATGCTATTATAATTAATTGTTCTATTTTCTTAACCCTGGTTATGTCCAAAACTTAAAAAGGATCATTTGGGTCATCTTGTATAACCTAAATATTAATTTTAAAATAAATTTGAATGATAGATAACCGTAATTGAGTGAGATATGACTATTTTTTAAAACACAACACATAAAAACATTTTTAAAAATCATTTAGGGTTAATCAAATTATATCTAAAAATGAAATTAAAATTAAATCGGAACAATCGTTAACGCTATTAGTTATTATCTTTTCTTAATTCTGGTTGTGTTCAAACCGTAAAAAACATCATTTGGCTATTTTGTATATGCGAAATAGTAAATTTAAATTATATTCGAATAATAGATAACAGTAATAGAGTGAGGTATAATTATTTTTTTTAAAAACAATTCATAAGAAAAATTTTAAAAATAATTTACAGTACATCAAATGAACTTCAAAAATTTAATTGGAATCAAATCGGACAATGCTATAATAATTAATTGTTCAATTTTCTTAACACTGGTTATGTCCAAAACTTAAAAAGGATTATTTGGGTCATCTTGTATAACCTAAATATTAATTTTAAAATAAATTTGAATAATAGATAACCGTAATTGAGTGAGAACTGACTATTTTTTTAAAACACAATACATAAAACTATTTTTAAAAATCATTCAGGGTTAATCAAATTATACCTAAAAATTGAATTAAAATTAAATCGGAACAATCGCCAACACTATTAGTTATTATATTTTTTTAACTCTGTTTGTGTTCAAACCGTAAAAAACATCATTTGGCTATCTTGTATATGCGAAATAGTAAATTTAAAATATATTCGAATAGTAGATAACAGTAATAGAGTGAGATATAATTAGTTTTTTAAAAAACAATTCATAAGAAAAATTTTAAAAATAATTTACAGTACATCAAATGAACTTCAAAAATTAAATTGGAATCAAATCGGACAATGCTATAATAATTAATTGTACTATTTTCTTAACCCTGGTTATGTCCAAAACTTAAAAAGGACCATTTGGGTCATCTTGTATATTCTAAATATTCATCTTAAAATAAATTTGAATAATAGATAACCGTAATTGAGTGAGATATGACTATTTTTTTAAAGCACAATACATTAAAAAAAATTTAAAAATTATTTAGGGTTAAACAAATTATATCTAAAAATTAAATTGAAATCATATCGGAACATTACCTATAAGTAATAGTAATCGATGTTCTTTATCCTGGTTTTGTCCAAAACATAAAAAGGATCATTTGAGTCATCTTGTATAACCTAAATAATAATTTTAATTTATATTTGAATAATAGATAACCGTAATTGAGTGAGATATGACTATTTTTTTTAAACACAATACATCAAAATATTTTTAAAAATCATTTAGGGTTAATCAAATTATATCTAAAAATTGAATTAAAATTAAATCGGAACAATCGCCAACACTATTAGTTATTATATTTTCTTAACTCTGTTTGTGTTCAAACCGTAAAAAACATCATTTGGCTATCTTGTATATGCGAAATAGTAAATTTAAAATATATTCGAATAGTAGATAACAGTAATAGAGTGAGATATAATTAGTTTTTTAAAAAACAATTCATAAGAAAAATTTTAAAAATAATTTACAGTACATCAAATGAACTTTAAAAATTAAATTGGAATCAAATCGGACAATGCTATAATAATTAATTGTACTATTTTCTTAACCCTGGTTATGTCCAAAACTTAAAAAGGACCATTTGGGTCATCTTGTATATTCTAAATATTCATCTTAAAATAAATTTGAATAATAGATAACCGTAATTGAGTGAGATATGACTATTTTTTTAAAACACAATACATTAAAAAAAATTTTAAAATTATTTAGGGTTAAACAAATTATATCTAAAAATTAAATTGAAATCATATCGGAACATTACCTATAAGTTTAATAGTAATCGATGTTCTTTATCCTGGTTTTGTCCAAAACATAAAAAGGATCATTTGAGTCATCTTGTATAACCTAAATAATAATTTTAATTTATATTTGAATAATAGATAACCGTAATTGAGTGAGATATGACTATTTTTTAAAACACAACACATAAAACTATTTTTAAAAATCATTTAGGGTTAATCAAATTATATCTAAAAATTAATTTAAAATTAAATCGGAACAATCGTTAATGCTATTAGTTATTATATTTTCTTAACGCTGGTTGTGTTCAAACCTTAAAAAACATCATTTGGCTATCTCGTATATGCGAAATATTAAATTTAAAATATATTCGAATAATAAATAACAGTAATAGTGTGAAATATGATTATTTTTTTTTAAAAACAATACATCAAAAAAATTTTAAAAATAATTTACAGGACATCAAATGAACTTCAAAAATTAAATTGGAATGAAATCGGACAATGCTATAATGATTAATTGTTCTATTTTCTTAACCCTGGTTATGTCCAAAACTTAAAAGGATCATTTGGGTTATCTTGTATAACCTAAATATTCATTTTAAAATAAATTTGAATAATAGATAACCGTAATTCAGTGAGATATGACTATTTTTTTAAAACACAACACAAAACTATTTTAAAAATCATTTAGGGTTAATCAAATTATATCTTAAAGTTAAATCGGAACAATCGTTAATGCTATTAGTTATTATATTTTCTTAATTCTGGTTGTGTTCAAACCGTAAAAAACATCATTTGGCTATCTTGTATATGCGAAATAGTAAATTTAAATTATATTCGAATAATAGATAACAGTAATAGAGTAAAATATGATTTTTTTTTTAAAACAATACATAAGACAAATTTCAAAAATAATTTACAGTACATTAAATGAACTACAAAAATTAAATTGGAATCAAATCGGACAATGCTATAATAATTAATTGTTCTATTTTCTTAACCCTGGTTATGTCCAAAACTTAAAAAGGATCATTTGGGTCATCTTGTATAACCTAAATAATAATTTTAATTTATATCTGAATAATAGATAACCGTAATTGAGTGAGATATGACTATTTTATTTAAACACAATACATCAAAATATTTTTAAAAATCATTCAGGGTTAATCAAATTATATCTAAAAATTGAATTAAAATTAAATCGGAACAATCGCCAACACTATTAGTTATTATATTTTCTTAACTCTGTTTGTGTTCAAACCGTAAAAAACATCATTTGGCTATCTCGTATATGCGAAATAGTAAATTTAAATTATATTCGAATAATAGATAACAGTAATAGTGTGAATTATGATTATTTTTTTTAAAAACAATACATCAGAAAAATTTTTAAAATAATTTACAGGACATCAAATGAACTTCAAAAATTAAATTGGAATGAAATCGGACAATGCTATAATGATTAATTGTTCTATTTTCTTAACCCTGGTTATGTCCAAAACTTAAAAAGGATCTATTGGGTCGTCTTGTATAATTTAAATATGAATTTTAAAATAAATTTGAATAATAGGTAACCGTAATTGAGTGAAATATGATTATTTTTTTTAAACACAATACATTAAAAAATTTTAGAAAATTATTTAGGGTTAAACAAATTATATCTAAAAATTAAATTGAAATCATATCGGAACATTAGCTATAGGTAATAGTAATCGATTTTCTTTATCCTGGTTATGTCCAAAACATAAAAAGGATCATTTGAGTCATCTTGTATGACCTAAATAATAATTTTAATTTATATTTGAATAATAGATAACCGTAATTGAGTGAGATATTACTATTTTTTTAAAACACAATACATTAAACTATTTTTAAAAATCATTTAGGGTTAATCAAATTATATCTAAAAATTGAATTAAAATTAAATCGGAACAATCGGCAACGCTATTAGTTATTATATTTTCTTAACTCTGGTTGTATTCAAACCGTAAAAAACATCATTTGGCTATCTCGTATATGCGAAATAGTAAATTTAAATTATATTCGAATAATAGATAACAGTAATAGTGTGAAATATGATTGCTTTTTTTAAAAACAATACATCAGAAAAATTTTAAAAATAATTTACAGGACATCAAATGAACTTCAAAAATTAAATTGGAATGAAATCGGACAATGCTATAATGATTAATTGTTTTATTTTCTTAACCCTGGTTATGTCCAAAACTTAAAAAGGATTAATTGGGTCATCTTGTATAATTTAAATATGAATTTTAAAATAAATTTGAAAAATAGGTAACCGTAATTGAGTGAAATATGATTATTTTTTTTAAACACAATACATTAAAAAATTTTAGAAAATTATTTAGGGTTAAACAAATTATATCTAAAAATTAAATTAAAATCATATCGGAACATTAGCTATAGGTAATAGTAATCGATTTTCTTTATCCTGGTTATGTCCAAAAAATAAAAAGGATCATTTGAGTCATCTTGTATAACCTAAATAATAATTTTAATTTATATTTGAATAATAGATAACCGTAATTGAGTGAGATATGACTATTTTTTTTAAACACAATACATCAAAATATTTTTAAAAATCATTTAGGGTTAATCAAATTATATCTAAAAATTGAATTAAAATTAAATCGGAACAATCGCCAACGCTATTAGTTATTATATTTTCTTAACTCTGTTTGTGTTCAAACCGTAAAAAACATCATTTGGCTATCTCGTATATGCGAAATAGTAAATTTAAATTATATTCGAAAAATAGATAACAGTAATAGTGTAAAATATGATTATTTTTTTTAAAAACAATACATCAGAAAAATTTTAAAAATAATTTACAGGACATAAAATGAACTTCAAAAATTAAATTGGAATGAAATCGGACAATGCTATAATAATTAATTGTTCTATTTTCTTAACCCTGGTTATGTCCAAAACTTAAAAAGGATTATTTGGGTCAGCTTGTATAACTTAAAAATATTCATTTTAAAATAAATTTGAATAATAGATAACCGTAATTGAGTGAAATATGACTATTTTTTTTAAACACAATACATCAAAATATTTTTAAAAATCATTTAGGGTTAATCAAATTATATCTAAAAATTAAATTAAAATTAAATCGGAACAATCGTTAACGCTATTAGTTATTATCTTTTCTTAATTCTGGTTGTGTTTAAACCGTTAAAAACATCATTTGGCTATTTTGTATATGCGAAATAGTAAATTTAAATTATATTCGAATAATAGATAACAGTAATAGAGTGAGATATAATAATTTTTTTTTAAAAACAATTCATAAGAAAAATTTCAAAAATAATTTACAGTACATTAAATGAACTACAAAAATTAAATTGGAATCAAATCGGACAATGCTATAATAATTAATTGTTCTATTTTCTTAACCCTGGTTATGTCCAAAACTTAAAAAGGATCATTTGGGTCATCTTGTATAACCTAAATATTAATTTTAAAATAAATTTGAATGATAGATAACCGTAATTGAGTGAGATATGACTATTTTTTAAAACACAACACATAAAAACATTTTTCAAAATCATTTAGGGTTAATCAAATTATATCTATAAATGAAATTAAAATTAAATCGGAACAATCGTTAACGCTATTAGTTATTATCTTTTCTTAATTCTGGTTGTGTTCAAACCGTAAAAAACATCATTTGGCTATTTTGTATATGCGAAATAGTAAATTTAAATTATATTCGAATAATAGATAACAGTAATAGAGTGAGGTATAATTATTTTTTTTAAAAACAATTCATAAGAAAAATTTTAAAAATAATTTACAGTACATCAAATGAACTTCAAAAATTTAATTGGAATCAAATCGGACAATGCTATAATAATTAATTGTTCAATTTTCTTAACACTGGTTATGTCCAAAACTTAAAAAGGATTATTTGGGTCATCTTGTATAACCTAAATATTAATTTTAAAATAAATTTGAATAATAGATAACCGTAATTGAGTGAGAACTGACTATTTTTTTAAAACACAATACATAAAACTATTTTTAAAAATCATTCAGGGTTAATCAAATTATATCTAAAAATTGAATTAAAATTAAATCGGAACAATCGCCAACACTATTAGTTATTATATTTTCTTAACTCTGTTTGTGTTCAAACCGTAAAAAACCTCATTTGGCTATCTCGTATATGCGAAATAGTAAATTTAAATTATATTCGAATAATAGATAACAGTAATAGTGTGAATTATGATTATTTTTTTTAAAAACAATACATCAGAAAAATTTTAAAAATAATTTACAGGACATCAAATGAACTTCAAAAATTAAATTGGAATGAAATCGGACAATGCTATAATGATTAATTGTTCTATTTTCTTAACCCTGGTTATGTCCAAAACTTAAAAAGGATCAATTGGGTCGTCTTGTATAATTTAAATATGAATTTTAAAATAAATTTGAATAATAGGTAACCGTAATTGAGTGAAATATGATTATTTTTTTTAAACACAATACATTAAAAAATTTTAGAAAATTATTTAGGGTTAAACAAATTAAATTGAAATCATATCGGAACATTAGCTATAGGTAATAGTAATCGATTTTCTTTATCCTGGTTATGTCCAAAACATAAAAAGGATCATTTGAGTCATCTTGTATAACCTAAATAATAATTTTAATTTATATTTGAATAATAGATAACCGTAATTGAGTGAGATATTACTATTTTTTTAAAACACAATACATTAAACTATTTTTAAAAATCATTTAGGGTTAATCAAATTATATCTAAAAATTGAATTAAAATTAAATCGGAACAATCGGCAACGCTATTAGTTATTATATTTTCTTAACTCTGGTTGTATTCAAACCGTAAAAAGCATCATTTGGCTATCTCGTATATGCGAAATAGTAAATTTAAATTATATTCGAATAATAGATAACAGTAATAGTGTGAAATATGATTACTTTTTTTAAAAACAATACATCAGAAAAATTTTAAAAATAATTTACAGGACATCAAATGAACTTCAAAAATTAAATTGGAATGAAATCGGACAATGCTATAATGATTAATTGTTCTATTTTCTTAACCCTGGTTATGTCCAAAACTTAAAAAGGATCAATTGGGTCATCTTGTATAATTTAAATATGAATTTTAAAATAAATTTGAAAAATAGGTAACCGTAATTGAGTGAAATATGATTATTTTTTTTAAACACAATACATTAAAAAATTTTAGAAAATTATTTAGGGTTAAACAAATTATATCTAAAAATTAAATTGAAATCATATCGGAACATTAGCTATAGGTAATAGTAATCGATTTTCTTTATCCTGGTTATGTCCAAAACATAAAAAGGATCATTTGAGTCATCTTGTATAACCTAAATAATAATTTTAATTTATATTTGAATAATAGATAACCGTAATTGAGTGAGATATGACTATTTTTTTTAAACACAATACATCAAAATATTTTTAAAAATCATTTAGGGTTAATCAAATTATATCTAAAAATTGAATTAAAATTAAATCGGAACAATCGGCAACGCTATTAGTTATTATATTTTCTTAACTCTGGTTGTATTCAAACCGTAAAAAACATCATTTGGCTATCTCGTATATGCGAAATAGTAAATTTAAATTATATTCGAATAATACATAACAGTAATAGTGTGAAATATGATTACTTTTTTTAAAAACAATACATCAGAAAAATTTTAAAAATAATTTACAGGACATCAAATGAACTTCAAAAATTAAATTGGAATGAAATCGGACAATGCTATAATGATTAATTGTTCTATTTTCTTAACCCTGGTTATGTCCAAAACTTAAAAAGGATCAATTGGGTCATCTTGTATAATTTAAATATGAATTTTAAAATAAATTTGAAAAATAGGTAACCGTAATTGAGTGAAATATGATTATTTTTTTTAAACACAATACATTAAAAAATTTTAGAAAATCATTTAGGGTTAAACAAATTATATCTAAAAATTAAATTAAAATCATATCGGAACATTAGCTATAGGTAATAGTAATCGATTTTCTTTATCCTGGTTATGTCCAAAACATAAAAAGGATCATTTGAGTCACCTTGTATAACCTAAATAATAATTTTAATTTATATTTGAATAATAGGTAACCGTAATTGAGTGAGATATGACTATTTTTTTTAAACACAATACATCAAAATATTTTTAAAAATCATTTAGGGTTAATCAAATTATATCTAAAAATTGAATTAAAATTAAATCGGAACAATCGCCAACGCTATTAGTTATTATATTTTCTTAACTCTGTTTGTGTTCAAACCGTAAAAAACATCATTTGGCTATCTCGTATATGCGAAATAGTAAATTTAAATTATATTCGAATAATAGATAACAGTAATAGTGTAAAATATGATTATTTTTTTTAAAAACAATACATCAGAAAAATTTTTAAAATAATTTACAGGACATAAAATGAACTTCAAAAATTAAATTGGAATGAAATCGGACAATGCTATAATGATTAATTGTTCTATTTTCTTAACCCTGGTTATGTCCAAAACTTAAAAAGGATTATTTGGGTCAGCTTGTATAACTTAAAAATATTCATTTTAAAATAAATTTGAATAATAGATAACCGTAATTGAGTGAAATATGACTATTTTTTTTAAACACAATACATCAAAATATTTTTAAAAATCATTTAGGGTTAATCAAATTATATCTAAAAATTAAATTAAAATTAAATCGGAACAATCGTTAACGCTATTAGTTATTATCTTTTCTTAATTCTGGTTGTGTTTAAACCGTAAAAAACATCATTTGGCTATTTTGTATATGCGAAATAGTAAATTTAAATTATATTCGAATAATAGATAACAGTAATAGAGTGAGGTATAATTATTTTTTTTAAAAACAATTCATAAGAAAAATTTTAAAAATAATTTACAGTACATCAAATGAACTTCAAAAATTTAATTGGAATCAAATCGGACAATGCTATAATAATTAATTGTTCAATTTTCTTAACACTGGTTATGTCCAAAACTTAAAAAGGATTATTTGGGTCATCTAGTATAACCTAAATATTAATTTTAAAATAAATTTGAATAATAGATAACCGTAATTGAGTGAGAACTGACTATTTTTTTAAAACACAATACATAAAACTATTTTTAAAAATCATTCAGGGTTAATCAAATTATATCTAAAAATTGAATTAAAATTAAATCGGAACAATCGCCAACACTATTAGTTATTATATTTTCTTAACTCTGTTTGTGTTCAAACCGTAAAAAGCATCATTTGGCTATCTCGTATATGCGAAATAGTAAATTTAAATTATATTCGAATAATAGATAACAGTAATAGTGTGAAATATGATTACTTTTTTTAAAAACAATACATCAGAAAAATTTTAAAAATAATTTACAGGACATCAAATGAACTTCAAAAATTAAATTGGAATGAAATCGGACAATGCTATAATGATTAATTGTTCTATTTTCTTAACCCTGGTTATGTCCAAAACTTAAAAAGGATCAATTGGGTCATCTTGTATAATTTAAATATGAATTTTAAAATAAATTTGAAAAATAGGTAACCGTAATTGAGTGAAATATGATTATTTTTTTTAAACACAATACATTAAAAAATTTTAGAAAATCATTTAGGGTTAAACAAATTATATCTAAAAATTAAATTAAAATCATATCGGAACATTAGCTATAGGTAATAGTAATCAATTTTCTTTATCCTGGTTATGTCCAAAACATAAAAAGGATCATTTGAGTCATCTTGTATAACCTAAATAATAATTTTAATTTATATTTGAATAATAGATAACCGTAATTGAGTGAGATATGACTATTTTTTTTAAACACAATACATCAAAATATTTTTAAAAATCATTTAGGGTTAATCAAATTATATCTAAAAATTGAATTAAAATTAAATCGGAACAATCGCCAACGCTATTAGTTATTATATTTTCTTAACTCTGTTTGTGTTCAAACCGTAAAAAACATCATTTGGCTATCTCGTATATGCGAAATAGTAAATTTAAATTATATTCGAATAATAGATAACAGTAATAGTGTAAAATATGATTATTTTTTTTAAAAACAATACATCAGAAAAATTTTTAAAATAATTTACAGGACATAAAATGAACTTCAAAAATTAAATTGGAATGAAATCGGACAATGCTATAATGATTAATTGTTCTATTTTCTTAACCCTGGTTATGTCCAAAACTTAAAAAGGATCAATTGGGTCGTCTTGTATAATTTAAATATGAATTTTAAAATAAATTTGAATAATAGGTAACCGTAATTGAGTGAAATATGATTATTTTTTTTAAACACAATACATTAAAAAATTTTAGAAAATTATTTAGGGTTTAACAAATTATATCTAAAAATTAAATTGAAATCATATCGGAACATTAGCTATAGGTAATAGTAATCGATTTTCTTTATCCTGGTTATGTCCAAAACATAAAAAGGATCATTTGAGTCATCTTGTATAACCTAAATAATAATTTTAATTTATATTTGAATAATAGATAACCGTAATTGAGTGAGATATGACTATTTTTTTTAAACACAATACATCAAAATATTTTTAAAAATCATTTAGGGTTAATCAAATTATATCTAAAAATTGAATTAAAATTAAATCGGAACAATCGGCAACGCTATTAGTTATTATATTTTCTTAACTCTGGTTGTATTCAAACCGTAAAAAACATCATTTAGCTATCTCGTATATGCGAAATAGTAAATTTAAATTATATTCGAATAATACATAACAGTAATAGTGTGAAATATGATTACTTTTTTTAAAAACAATACATCAGAAAAATTTTAAAAATAATTTACAGGACATCAAATGAACTTCAAAAATTAAATTGGAATGAAATCGGACAATGCTATAATGATTAATTGTTCTATTTTCTTAACCCTGGTTATGTCCAAAACTTAAAAAGGATCAATTGGGTCATCTTGTATAATTTAAATATGAATTTTAAAATAAATTTGAAAAATAGGTAACCGTAATTGAGTGAAATATGATTATTTTTTTTAAACACAATACATTAAAAAATTTTAGAAAATTATTTAGGGTTAAACAAATTATATCTAAAAATTAAATTGAAATCATATCGGAACATTAGCTATAGGTAATAGTAATCGATTTTCTTTATCCTGGTTATGTCCAAAACATAAAAAGGATCATTTGAGTCATCTTGTATAACCTAAATAATAATTTTAATTTATATTTGAATAATAGATAACCGTAATTGAGTGAGATATTACTATTTTTTTAAAACACAATACATTAAACTATTTTTAAAAATCATTTAGGGTTAATCAAATTATATCTAAAAATTGAATTAAAATAAATCGGAACAATCGGCAACGCTATTAGTTATTATATTTTCTTAACTCTGGTTGTATTCAAACCGTAAAAAACATCATTTGGCTATCTCGTATATGCGAAATAGTAAATTTAAATTATATTCGAATAATAGATAACAGTAATAGTGTGAAATATGATTACTTTTTTTAAAAACAATACATAAGAAAAATTTTAAAAATAATTTACAGGACATCAAATGAACTTCAAAAATTAAATTGGAATGAAATCGGACAATGCTATAATGATTAATTGTTCTATTTTCTTAACCCTGGTTATGTCCAAAACTTAAAAAGGATTATTTGGGTCAGCTTGTATAACTTAAAAATATTCATTTTAAAATAAATTTGAATAATAGATAACCGTAATTGAGTGAAATATGACTATTTTTTTTAAACACAATACATCAAAATATTTTTAAAAATCATTTAGGGTTAATCAAATTATATCTAAAAATTAAATTAAAATTAAATCGGAACAATCGTTAACGCTATTAGTTATTATCTTTTCTTAATTCTGGTTGTGTTTAAACCGTAAAAAACATCATTTGGCTATTTTGTATATGCGAAATAGTAAATTTAAATTATATTCGAATAATAGATAACAGTAATAGAGTGAGGTATAATTATTTTTTTTAAAAACAATTCATAAGAAAAATTTTAAAAATAATTTACAGTACATCAAATGAACTTCAAAAATTTAATTGGAATCAAATCGGACAATGCTATAATAATTAATTGTTCAATTTTCTTAACACTGGTTATGTCCAAAACTTAAAAAGGATTATTTGGGTCATCTAGTATAACCTAAATATTAATTTTAAAATAAATTTGAATAATAGATAACCGTAATTGAGTGAGAACTGACTATTTTTTTAAAACACAATACATAAAACTATTTTTAAAAATCATTCAGGGTTAATCAAATTATATCTAAAAATTGAATTAAAATTAAATCGGAACAATCGCCAACACTATTAGTTATTATATTTTCTTAACTCTGTTTGTGTTCAAACCGTAAAAAGCATCATTTGGCTATCTCGTATATGCGAAATAGTAAATTTAAATTATATTCGAATAATAGATAACAGTAATAATGTGAAATATGATTACTTTTTTTAAAAACAATACATCAGAAAAATTTTAAAAATAATTTACAGGACATCAAATGAACTTCAAAAATTAAATTGGAATGAAATCGGACAATGCTATAATGATTAATTGTTCTATTTTCTTAACCCTGGTTATGTCCAAAACTTAAAAAGGATCAATTGGGTCATCTTGTATAATTTAAATATGAATTTTAAAATAAATTTGAAAAATAGGTAACCGTAATTGAGTGAAATATGATTATTTTTTTTAAACACAATACATTAAAAAATTTTAGAAAATCATTTAGGGTTAAACAAATTATATCTAAAAATTAAATTAAAATCATATCGGAACATTAGCTATAGGTAATAGTAATCAATTTTCTTTATCCTGGTTATGTCCAAAACATAAAAAGGATCATTTGAGTCATCTTGTATAACCTAAATAATAATTTTAATTTATATTTGAATAATAGATAACCGTAATTGAGTGAGATATGACTATTTTTTTTAAACACAATACATCAAAATATTTTTAAAAATCATTTAGGGTTAATCAAATTATATCTAAAAATTGAATTAAAATTAAATCGGAACAATCGCCAACGCTATTAGTTATTATATTTTCTTAACTCTGTTTGTGTTCAAACCGTAAAAAACATCATTTGGCTATCTCGTATATGCGAAAGAGTAAATTTAAATTATATTCGAATAATAGATAACAGTAATAGTGTAAAATATGATTATTTTTTTTAAAAACAATACATCAGAAAAATTTTTAAAATAATTTACAGGACATAAAATGAACTTCAAAAATTAAATTGGAATGAAATCGGACAATGCTATAATGATTAATTGTTCTATTTTCTTAACCCTGGTTATGTCCAAAACTTAAAAAGGATCAATTGGGTCGTCTTGTATAATTTAAATATGAATTTTAAAATAAATTTGAATAATAGGTAACCGTAATTGAGTGAAATATGATTATTTTTTTTAAACACAATACATTAAAAAATTTTAGAAAATTATTTAGGGTTTAACAAATTATATCTAAAAATTAAATTGAAATCATATCGGAACATTAGCTATAGGTAATAGTAATCGATTTTCTTTATCCTGGTTATGTCCAAAACATAAAAAGGATCATTTGAGTCATCTTGTATAACCTAAATAATAATTTTAATTTATATTTGAATAATAGATAACCGTAATTGAGTGAGATATGACTATTTTTTTTAAACACAATACATCAAAATATTTTTAAAAATCATTTAGGGTTAATCAAATTATATCTAAAAATTGAATTAAAATTAAATCGGAACAATCGGCAACGCTATTAGTTATTATATTTTCTTAACTCTGGTTGTATTCAAACCGTAAAAAACATCATTTGGCTATCTCGTATATGCGAAATAGTAAATTTAAATTATATTCGAATAATACATAACAGTAATAGTGTGAAATATGATTACTTTTTTTAAAAACAATACATCAGAAAAATTTTAAAAATAATTTACAGGACATCAAATGAACTTCAAAAATTAAATTGGAATGAAATCGGACAATGCTATAATGATTAATTGTTCTATTTTCTTAACCCTGGTTATGTCCAAAACTTAAAAAGGATCAATTGGGTCATCTTGTATAATTTAAATATGAATTTTAAAATAAATTTGAAAAATAGGTAACCGTAATTGAGTGAAATATGATTATTTTTTTTAAACACAATACATTAAAAAATTTTAGAAAATTATTTAGGGTTAAACAAATTATATCTAAAAATTAAATTGAAATCATATCGGAACATTAGCTATAGGTAATAGTAATCGATTTTCTTTATCCTGGTTATGTCCAAAACATAAAAAGGATCATTTGAGTCATCTTGTATAACCTAAATAATAATTTTAATTTATATTTGAATAATAGATAACCGTAATTGAGTGAGATATTACTATTTTTTTAAAACACAATACATTAAACTATTTTTAAAAATCATTTAGGGTTAATCAAATTATATCTAAAAATTGAATTAAAATTAAATCGGAACAATCGGCAACGCTATTAGTTATTATATTTTCTTAACTCTGGTTGTATTCAAACCGTAAAAAACATCATTTGGCTATCTCGTATATGCGAAATAGTAAATTTAAATTATATTCGAATAATACATAACAGTAATAGTGTGAAATATGATTACTTTTTTTAAAAACAATACATCAGAAAAATTTTAAAAATAATTTACAGGACATCAAATGAACTTCAAAAATTAAATTGGAATGAAATCGGACAATGCTATAATGATTAATTGTTCTATTTTCTTAACCCTGGTTATGTCCAAAACTTAAAAAGGATCAATTGGGTCATCTTGTATAATTTAAATATGAATTTTAAAATAAATTTGAAAAATAGGTAACCGTAATTGAGTGAAATATGATTATTTTTTTTAAACACAATACATTAAAAAATTTTAGAAAATTATTTAGGGTTAAACAAATTATATCTAAAAATTAAATTGAAATCATATCGGAACATTAGCTATAGGTAATAGTAATCGATTTTCTTTATCCTGGTTATGTCCAAAACATAAAAAGGATCATTTGAGTCATCTTGTATAACCTAAATAATAATTTTAATTTATATTTGAATAATAGATAACCGTAATTGAGTGAGATATTACTATTTTTTTAAAACACAATACATTAAACTATTTTTAAAAATCATTTAGGGTTAATCAAATTATATCTAAAAATTGAATTAAAATTAAATCGGAACAATCGGCAACGCTATTAGTTATTATATTTTCTTAACTCTGGTTGTATTCAAACCGTAAAAAACATCATTTGACTATCTCGTATATGCGAAATAGTAAATTTAAATTATATTCGAATAATAGATAACAGTAATAGTGTGAAATATGATTACTTTTTTTAAAAACAATACATCAGAAAAATTTTAAAAATAATTTACAGGACATCAAATGAACTTCAAAAATTAAATTGGAATGAAATCGGACAATGCTATAATGATTAATTGTTCTATTTTCTTAACCCTGGTTATGTCCAAAACTTAAAAAGGATCATTTGAGTCATCTTGTATAACCTAAATAATAATTTTAATTTATATTTGAATAATAGATAACCGTAATTGAGTGAGATATTACTATTTTTTTAAAACACAATACATTAAACTATTTTTAAAAATCATTTAGGGTTAATCAAATTATATCTAAAAATTGAATTAAAATTAAATCGGAACAACCGGCAACGCTATTAGTTATTATATTTTCTTAACTCTGGTTGTATTCAAACCGTAAAAAACATCATTTGGCTATCTCGTATATGCGAAATAGTAAATTTAAATTATATTCGAATAATAGATAACAGTAATAGTGTGAAATATGATTACTTTTTTTAAAAACAATACATCAGAAAAATTTTAAAAATAATTTACAGGACATCAAATGAACTTCAAAAATTAAATTGGAATGAAATCGGACAATGCTATAATGATTAATTGTTCTATTTTCTTAACCCTGGTTATGTCCAAAACCTAAAAAGGATCAATTGGGTCATCTTGTATAATTTAAATATGAATTTTAAAATAAATTTGAAAAATAGGTAACCGTAATTGAGTGAAATATGATTATTTTTTTTAAACACAATACATTAAAAAATTTTAGAAAATCATTTAGGGTTAAACAAATTATATCTAAAAATTAAATTAAAATCATATCGGAACATTAGCTATAGGTAATAGTAATCGATTTTCTTTATCCTGGTTATGTCCAAAACATAAAAAGGATCATTTGAGTCACCTTGTATAACCTAAATAATAATTTTAATTTATATTTGAATAATAGATAACCGTAATTGAGTGAGATATGACTATTTTTTTTAAACACAATACATCAAAATATTTTTAAAAATCATTTAGGGTTAATCAAATTATATCTAAAAATTGAATTAAAATTAAATCGGAACAATCGCCAACGCTATTAGTTATTATATTTTCTTAACTCTGTTTGTGTTCAAACCGTAAAAAACATCATTTGGCTATCTCGTATATGCGAAATAGTAAATTTAAATTATATTCGAATAATAGATAACAGTAATAGTGTAAAATATGATTATTTTTTTTAAAAACAATACATCAGAAAAATTTTTAAAATAATTTACAGGACATAAAATGAACTTCAAAAATTAAATTGGAATGAAATCGGACAATGCTATAATGATTAATTGTTCTATTTTCTTAACCCTGGTTATGTCCAAAACTTAAAAAGGATCAATTGGGTCGTCTTGTATAATTTAAATATGAATTTTAAAATAAATTTGAATAATAGGTAACCGTAATTGAGTGAAATATGATTATTTTTTTTAAACACAATACATTAAAAAATTTTAGAAAATTATTTAGGGTTAAACAAATTATATCTAAAAATTAAATTGAAATCATATCGGAACATTAGCTATAGGTAATAGTAATCGATTTTCTTTATCCTGGTTATGTCCAAAACATAAAAAGGATCATTTGAGTCATCTTGTATAACCTAAATAATAATTTTAATTTATATTTGAATAATAGATAACCGTAATTGAGTGAGATATTACTATTTTTTTAAAACACAATACATTAAACTATTTTTAAAAATCATTTAGGGTTAATCAAATTATATCTAAAAATTGAATTAAAATTAAATCGGAACAATCGCCAACGCTATTAGTTATTATATTTTCTTAACTCTGTTTGTGTTCAAACCGTAAAAAACATCATTTGGCTATCTCGTATATGCGAAATAGTAAATTTAAATTATATTCGAATAATAGATAACAGTAATAGTGTGAAATATAATTACTTTTTTTAAAAACAATACATCAAAATATTTTTAAAAATCATTTAGGGTTAATCAAATTATATCTAAAAATTGAATTAAAATTAAATCGGAACAATCGCCAACGCTATTAGTTATTATATTTTCTTAACTCTGTTTGTGTTCAAACCGTAAAAAACATCATTTGGCTATCTCGTATATGCGAAATAGTAAATTTAAATTATATTCGAATAATAGATAACAGTAATAGTGTAAAATATGATTATTTTTTTTAAAAACAATACATCAGAAAAATTTTTAAAATAATTTACAGGACATAAAATGAACTTCAAAAATTAAATTGGAATGAAATCGGACAATGCTATAATGATTAATTGTTCTATTTTCTTAACCCTGGTTATGTCCAAAACTGAAAAAGGATTATTTGGGTCAGCTTGTATAACTTAAAAATATTCATTTTAAAATAAATTTGAATAATAGATAACCGTAATTGAGTGAAATATGACTATTTTTTTTAAACACAATACATCAAAATATTTTTAAAAATCATTTAGGGTTAATCAAATTATATCTAAAAATTAAATTAAAATTAAATCGGAACAATTGGCAACGCTATTAGTTATTATATTTTCTTAACTCTGGTTGTATTCAAACCGTTAAAAACATCATTTGGCTATCTCGTATATGCGAAATAGTAAATTTAAATTATATTCGAATAATAGATAACAGTAATAGTGTGAAATATGATAATTTTTTTAAAAACAATACATCAGAAAAATTTTAAAAATAATTTACAGGACATCAAATGAACTTCAAAAATTAAATTGGAATGAAATCGGACAATGCTATAATGATTAATTGTTCTATTTTCTTAACCCTGGTTATGTCCAAAACTTAAAAAGGATCAATTGGGTCATCTTGTATAATTTAAATATGAATTTTAAAATAAATTTGAAAAATAGGTAACCGTAATTGAGTGAAATATGATTATTTTTTTTAAACACAATATATTAAAAAATTTTAGAAAATTATTTAGGGTTAAACAAATTATATCTAAAAATTAAATTAAAATCATATCGGAACATTAGCTATAGGTAATAGTAATCGATTTTCTTTATCCTGGTTATGTCCAAAACATAAAAAGGATCATTTGAGTCATCTTGTATAACCTAAATAATAATTTTAATTTATATTTGAATAATAGATAACCGTAATTAAGTGAGATATGACTATTTTTTTTAAACACAATACATAAAAATATTTTTAAAAATCATTTAGGGTTAATCAAATTATATCTAAAAATGAAATTAAAATTAAATCGGAACAATCGTTAACGCTATTAGTTATTATCTTTTCTTAATTCTGGTTGTGTTCAAACCGTAAAAAACATCATTTGGCTATTTTGTATATGCGAAATAGTAAATTTAAATTATATTCGAATAATAGATAACAGTAATAGAGTGAGGTATAATTATTTTTTTTAAAAACAATTCATAAGAAAAATTTTAAAAATAATTTACAGTACATCAAATGAACTTCAAAAATTTAATTGGAATCAAATCGGACAATGCTATAATAATTAATTGTTCAATTTTCTTAACACTGGTTATGTCCAAAACTTAAAAAGGATTATTTGGGTCATCTAGTATAACCTAAATATTAATTTTAAAATAAATTTGAATAATAGATAACCGTAATTGAGTGAGAACTGACTATTTTTTTAAAACACAATACATAAAACTATTTTTAAAAATCATTCAGGGTTAATCAAATTATATCTAAAAATTGAATTAAAATTAAATCGGAACAATCGCCAACACTATTAGTTATTATATTTTCTTAACTCTGTTTGTGTTCAAACCGTAAAAAACATCATTTGGCTATCTCGTATATGCGAAATAGTAAATTTAAATTATATTCGAATAATAGATAACAGTAATAGTGTGAAATATGATTACTTTTTTTAAAAACAATACATCAGAAAAATTTTAAAAATAATTTACAGGACATCAAATGAACTTCAAAAATTAAATTGGAATGAAATCGGACAATGCTATAATGATTAATTGTTCTATTTTCTTAACCCTGGTTATGTCCAAAACCTAAAAAGGATCAATTGGGTCATCTTGTATAATTTAAATATGAATTTTAAAATAAATTTGAAAAATAGGTAACCGTAATTGAGTGAAATATGATTATTTTTTTTAAACACAATACATTAAAAAATTTTAGAAAATCATTTAGGGTTAAACAAATTATATCTAAAAATTAAATTAAAATCATATCGGAACATTAGCTATAGGTAATAGTAATCGATTTTCTTTATCCTGGTTATGTCCAAAACATAAAAAGGATCATTTGAGTCACCTTGTATAACCTAAATAATAATTTTAATTTATATTTGAATAATAGATAACCGTAATTGAGTGAGATATGACTATTTTTTTTAAACACAATACATCAAAATATTTTTAAAAATCATTTAGGGTTAATCAAATTATATCTAAAAATTGAATTAAAATTAAATCGGAACAATCGCCAACGCTATTAGTTATTATATTTTCTTAACTCTGTTTGTGTTCAAACCGTAAAAAACATCATTTGGCTATCTCGTATATGCGAAATAGTAAATTTAAATTATATTCGAATAATAGATAACAGTAATAGTGTAAAATATGATTATTTTTTTTAAAAACAATACATCAGAAAAATTTTTAAAATAATTTACAGGACATAAAATGAACTTCAAAAATTAAATTGGAATGAAATCGGACAATGCTATAATGATTAATTGTTCTATTTTCTTAACCCTGGTTATGTCCAAAACTTAAAAAGGATCAATTGGGTCGTCTTGTATAATTTAAATATGAATTTTAAAATAAATTTGAATAATAGGTAACCGTAATTGAGTGAAATATGATTATTTTTTTTAAACACAATACATTAAAAAATTTTAGAAAATTATTTAGGGTTAAACAAATTATATCTAAAAATTAAATTGAAATCATATCGGAACATTAGCTATAGGTAATAGTAATCGATTTTCTTTATCCTGGTTATGTCCAAAACATAAAAAGGATCATTTGAGTCATCTTGTATAACCTAAATAATAATTTTAATTTATATTTGAATAATAGATAACCGTAATTGAGTGAGATATTACTATTTTTTTAAAACACAATACATTAAACTATTTTTAAAAATCATTTAGGGTTAATCAAATTATATCTAAAAATTGAATTAAAATTAAATCGGAACAATCGCCAACGCTATTAGTTATTATATTTTCTTAACTCTGTTTGTGTTCAAACCGTAAAAAACATCATTTGGCTATCTCGTATATGCGAAATAGTAAATTTAAATTATATTCGAATAATAGATAACAGTAATAGTGTGAAATATAATTACTTTTTTTAAAAACAATACATCAAAATATTTTTAAAAATCATTTAGGGTTAATCAAATTATATCTAAAAATTGAATTAAAATTAAATCGGAACAATCGCCAACGCTATTAGTTATTATATTTTCTTAACTCTGTTTGTGTTCAAACCGTAAAAAACATCATTTGGCTATCTCGTATATGCGAAATAGTAAATTTAAATTATATTCGAATAATAGATAACAGTAATAGTGTAAAATATGATTATTTTTTTTAAAAACAATACATCAGAAAAATTTTTAAAATAATTTACAGGACATAAAATGAACTTCAAAAATTAAATTGGAATGAAATCGGACAATGCTATAATGATTAATTGTTCTATTTTCTTAACCCTGGTTATGTCCAAAACTGAAAAAGGATTATTTGGGTCAGCTTGTATAACTTAAAAATATTCATTTTAAAATAAATTTGAATAATAGATAACCGTAATTGAGTGAAATATGACTATTTTTTTTAAACACAATACATCAAAATATTTTTAAAAATCATTTAGGGTTAATCAAATTATATCTAAAAATTAAATTAAAATTAAATCGGAACAATTGGCAACGCTATTAGTTATTATATTTTCTTAACTCTGGTTGTATTCAAACCGTTAAAAACATCATTTGGCTATCTCGTATATGCGAAATAGTAAATTTAAATTATATTCGAATAATAGATAACAGTAATAGTGTGAAATATGATAATTTTTTTAAAAACAATACATCAGAAAAATTTTAAAAATAATTTACAGGACATCAAATGAACTTCAAAAATTAAATTGGAATGAAATCGGACAATGCTATAATGATTAATTGTTCTATTTTCTTAACCCTGGTTATGTCCAAAACTTAAAAAGGATCAATTGGGTCATCTTGTATAATTTAAATATGAATTTTAAAATAAATTTGAAAAATAGGTAACCGTAATTGAGTGAAATATGATTATTTTTTTTAAACACAATATATTAAAAAATTTTAGAAAATTATTTAGGGTTAAACAAATTATATCTAAAAATTAAATTAAAATCATATCGGAACATTAGCTATAGGTAATAGTAATCGATTTTCTTTATCCTGGTTATGTCCAAAACATAAAAAGGATCATTTGAGTCATCTTGTATAACCTAAATAATAATTTTAATTTATATTTGAATAATAGATAACCGTAATTAAGTGAGATATGACTATTTTTTTTAAACACAATACATAAAAATATTTTTAAAAATCATTTAGGGTTAATCAAATTATATCTAAAAATGAAATTAAAATTAAATCGGAACAATCGTTAACGCTATTAGTTATTATCTTTTCTTAATTCTGGTTGTGTTCAAACCGTAAAAAACATCATTTGGCTATTTTGTATATGCGAAATAGTAAATTTAAATTATATTCGAATAATAGATAACAGTAATAGAGTGAGGTATAATTATTTTTTTTAAAAACAATTCATAAGAAAAATTTTAAAAATAATTTACAGTACATCAAATGAACTTCAAAAATTTAATTGGAATCAAATCGGACAATGCTATAATAATTAATTGTTCAATTTTCTTAACACTGGTTATGTCCAAAACTTAAAAAGGATTATTTGGGTCATCTAGTATAACCTAAATATTAATTTTAAAATAAATTTGAATAATAGATAACCGTAATTGAGTGAGAACTGACTATTTTTTTAAAACACAATACATAAAACTATTTTTAAAAATCATTCAGGGTTAATCAAATTATATCTAAAAATTGAATTAAAATTAAATCGGAACAATCGCCAACACTATTAGTTATTATATTTTCTTAACTCTGTTTGTGTTCAAACCGTAAAAAACATCATTTGGCTATCTCGTATATGCGAAATAGTAAATTTAAATTATATTCGAATAATAGATAACAGTAATAGTGTGAATTATGATTATTTTTTTTAAAAACAATACATCAGAAAAATTTTAAAAATAATTTACAGGACATCAAATGAACTTCAAAAATTAAATTGGAATGAAATCGGACAATGCTATAATGATTAATTGTTCTATTTTCTTAACCCTGGTTATGTCCAAAACTTAAAAAGGATCAATTGGGTCGTCTTGTATAATTTAAATATGAATTTTAAAATAAATTTGAATAATAGGTAACCGTAATTGAGTGAAATATGATTATTTTTTTTAAACACAATACATTAAAAAATTTTAGAAAATTATTTAGGGTTAAACAAATTATATCTAAAAATTAAATTGAAATCATATCGGAACATTAGCTATAGGTAATAGTAATCGATTTTCTTTATCCTGGTTATGTCCAAAACATAAAAAGGATCATTTGAGTCATCTTGTATAACCTAAATAATAATTTTAATTTATATTTGAATAATAGATAACCGTAATTGAGTGAGATATGACTATTTTTTTTAAACACAATACATCAAAATATTTTTAAAAATCATTTAGGGTTAATCAAATTATATCTAAAAATTGAATTAAAATTAAATCGGAACAATCGGCAACGCTATTAGTTATTATATTTTCTTAACTCTGGTTGTATTCAAACCGTAAAAAACATCATTTGGCTATCTCGTATATGCGAAATTATATTATTATTATATATTATTTTTTTTAAACACAATACATAAAAATATTTTTAAAAATCATTTAGGGTTAATCAAATTATATCTAAAAATGAAATTAAAATTAAATCGGAACAATCGTTAACGCTATTAGTTATTATCTTTTCTTAATTCTGGTTGTGTTCAAACCGTAAAAAACATCATTTGGCTATTTTGTATATGCGAAATAGTAAATTTAAATTATATTCGAATAATAGATAACAGTAATAGAGTGAGGTATAATTATTTTTTTTAAAAACAATTCATAAGAAAAATTTTAAAAATAATTTACAGTACATCAAATGAACTTCAAAAATTTAATTGGAATCAAATCGGACAATGCTATAATAATTAATTGTTCAATTTTCTTAACACTGGTTATGTCCAAAACTTAAAAAGGATTATTTGGGTCATCTAGTATAACCTAAATATTAATTTTAAAATAAATTTGAATAATAGATAACCGTAATTGAGTGAGAACTGACTATTTTTTTAAAACACAATACATAAAACTATTTTTAAAAATCATTCAGGGTTAATCAAATTATATCTAAAAATTGAATTAAAATTAAATCGGAACAATCGCCAACACTATTAGTTATTATATTTTCTTAACTCTGTTTGTGTTCAAACCGTAAAAAACATCATTTGGCTATCTCGTATATGCGAAATAGTAAATTTAAATTATATTCGAATAATAGATAACAGTAATAGTGTGAATTATGATTATTTTTTTTAAAAACAATACATCAGAAAAATTTTAAAAATAATTTACAGGACATCAAATGAACTTCAAAAATTAAATTGGAATGAAATCGGACAATGCTATAATGATTAATTGTTCTATTTTCTTAACCCTGGTTATGTCCAAAACTTAAAAAGGATCAATTGGGTCGTCTTGTATAATTTAAATATGAATTTTAAAATAAATTTGAATAATAGGTAACCGTAATTGAGTGAAATATGATTATTTTTTTTAAACACAATACATTAAAAAATTTTAGAAAATTATTTAGGGTTAAACAAATTATATCTAAAAATTAAATTGAAATCATATCGGAACATTAGCTATAGGTAATAGTAATCGATTTTCTTTATCCTGGTTATGTCCAAAACATAAAAAGGATCATTTGAGTCATCTTGTATAACCTAAATAATAATTTTAATTTATATTTGAATAATAGATAACCGTAATTGAGTGAGATATTACTATTTTTTTAAAACACAATACATTAAACTATTTTTAAAAATCATTTAGGGTTAATCAAATTATATCTAAAAATTGAATTAAAATTAAATCGGAACAATCGGCAACGCTATTAGTTATTATATTTTCTTAACTCTGGTTGTATTCAAACCGTAAAAAGCATCATTTGGCTATCTCGTATATGCGAAATAGTAAATTTAAATTATATTCGAATAATAGATAACAGTAATAGTGTGAAATATGATTACTTTTTTTAAAAACAATACATCAGAAAAATTTTAAAAATAATTTACAGGACATCAAATGAACTTCAAAAATTAAATTGGAATGAAATCGGACAATGCTATAATGATTAATTGTTCTATTTTCTTAACCCTGGTTATGTCCAAAACTTAAAAAGGATCAATTGGGTCATCTTGTATAATTTAAATATGAATTTTAAAATAAATTTGAAAAATAGGTAACCGTAATTGAGTGAAATATGATTATTTTTTTTAAACACAATACATTAAAAAATTTTAGAAAATCATTTAGGGTTAAACAAATTATATCTAAAAATTAAATTAAAATCATATCGGAACATTAGCTATAGGTAATAGTAATCAATTTTCTTTATCCTGGTTATGTCCAAAACATAAAAAGGATCATTTGAGTCATCTTGTAGAACCTAAATAATAATTTTAATTTATATTTGAATAATAGATAACCGTAATTGAGTGAGATATGACTATTTTTTTTAAACACAATACATCAAAATATTTTTAAAAATCATTTAGGGTTAATCAAATTATATCTAAAAATTGAATTAAAATTAAATCGGAACAATCGGCAACGCTATTAGTTATTATATTTTCTTAACTCTGGTTGTATTCAAACCGTAAAAAACATCATTTGGCTATCTCGTATATGCGAAATAGTAAATTTAAATTATATTCGAATAATACATAACAGTAATAGTGTGAAATATGATTACTTTTTTTAAAAACAATACATCAGAAAAATTTTAAAAATAATTTACAGGACATCAAATGAACTTCAAAAATTAAATTGGAATGAAATCGGACAATGCTATAATGATTAATTGTTCTATTTTCTTAACCCTGGTTATGTCCAAAACTTAAAAAGGATCAATTGGGTCATCTTGTATAATTTAAATATGAATTTTAAAATAAATTTGAAAAATAGGTAACCGTAATTGAGTGAAATATGATTATTTTTTTTAAACACAATACATTAAAAAATTTTAGAAAATTATTTAGGGTTAAACAAATTATATCTAAAAATTAAATTGAAATCATATCGGAACATTAGCTATAGGTAATAGTAATCGATTTTCTTTATCCTGGTTATGTCCAAAACATAAAAAGGATCATTTGAGTCATCTTGTATAACCTAAATAATAATTTTAATTTATATTTGAATAATAGATAACCGTAATTGAGTGAGATATTACTATTTTTTTAAAACACAATACATTAAACTATTTTTAAAAATCATTTAGGGTTAATCAAATTATATCTAAAAATTGAATTAAAATTAAATCGGAACAATCGGCAACGCTATTAGTTATTATATTTTCTTAACTCTGGTTGTATTCAAACCGTAAAAAACATCATTTGGCTATCTCGTATATGCGAAATAGTAAATTTAAATTATATTCGAATAATAGATAACAGTAATAGTGTGAAATATGATTACTTTTTTTAAAAACAATACATCAGAAAAATTTTAAAAATAATTTACAGGACATCAAATGAACTTCAAAAATTAAATTGGAATGAAATCGGACAATGCTATAATGATTAATTGTTCTATTTTCTTAACCCTGGTTATGTCCAAAACTTAAAAAGGATCAATTGGGTCGTCTTGTATAATTTAAATATGAATTTTAAAATAAATTTGAATAATAGGTAACCGTAATTGAGTGAAATATGATTATTTTTTTTAAACACAATACATTAAAAAATTTTAGAAAATTATTTAGGGTTAAACAAATTATATCTAAAAATTAAATTGAAATCATATCGGAACATTAGCTATAGGTAATAGTAATCGATTTTCTTTATCCTGGTTATGTCCAAAACATAAAAAGGATCATTTGAGTCATCTTGTATAACCTAAATAATAATTTTAATTTATATTTGAATAATAGATAACCGTAATTGAGTGAGATATGACTATTTTTTTTAAACACAATACATCAAAATATTTTTAAAAATCATTTAGGGTTAATCAAATTATATCTAAAAATTGAATTAAAATTAAATCGGAACAATCGGCAACGCTATTAGTTATTATATTTTCTTAACTCTGGTTGTATTCAAACCGTAAAAAACATCATTTGGCTATCTCGTATATGCGAAATAGTAAATTTAAATTATATTCGAATAATACATAACAGTAATAGTGTGAAATATGATTACTTTTTTTAAAAACAATACATCAGAAAAATTTTAAAAATAATTTACAGGACATCAAATGAACTTCAAAAATTAAATTGGAATGAAATCGGACAATGCTATAATGATTAATTGTTCTATTTTCTTAACCCTGGTTATGTCCAAAACTTAAAAAGGATCAATTGGGTCATCTTGTATAATTTAAATATGAATTTTAAAATAAATTTGAAAAATAGGTAACCGTAATTGAGTGAAATATGATTATTTTTTTTAAACACAATACATTAAAAAATTTTAGAAAATTATTTAGGGTTAAACAAATTATATCTAAAAATTAAATTGAAATCATATCGGAACATTAGCTATAGGTAATAGTAATCGATTTTCTTTATCCTGGTTATGTCCAAAACATAAAAAGGATCATTTGAGTCATCTTGTATAACCTAAATAATAATTTTAATTTATATTTGAATAATAGATAACCGTAATTGAGTGAGATATTACTATTTTTTTAAAACACAATACATTAAACTATTTTTAAAAATCATTTAGGGTTAATCAAATTATATCTAAAAATTGAATTAAAATTAAATCGGAACAATCGGCAACGCTATTAGTTATTATATTTTCTTAACTCTGGTTGTATTCAAACCGTAAAAAACATCATTTGGCTATCTCGTATATGCGAAATAGTAAATTTAAATTATATTCGAATAATAGATAACAGTAATAGTGTGAAATATGATTACTTTTTTTAAAAACAATACATCAGAAAAATTTTAAAAATAATTTACAGGACATCAAATGAACTTCAAAAATTAAATTGGAATGAAATCGGACAATGCTATAATGATTAATTGTTCTATTTTCTTAACCCTGGTTATGTCCAAAACTTAAAAAGGATCATTTGAGTCATCTTGTATAACCTAAATAATAATTTTAATTTATATTTGAATAATAGATAACCGTAATTGAGTGAGATATTACTATTTTCTTAAAACACAATACATTAAACTATTTTTAAAAATCATTTAGGGTTAATCAAATTATATCTAAAAATTGAATTAAAATTAAATCGGAACAACCGGCAACGCTATTAGTTATTATATTTTCTTAACTCTGGTTGTATTCAAACCGTAAAAAACATCATTTGGCTATCTCGTATATGCGAAATAGTAAATTTAAATTATATTCGAATAATAGATAACAGTAATAGTGTGAAATATGATTACTTTTTTTAAAAACAATACATCAGAAAAATTTTAAAAATAATTTACAGGACATCAAATGAACTTCAAAAATTAAATTGGAATGAAATCGGACAATGCTATAATGATTAATTGTTCTATTTTCTTAACCCTGGTTATGTCCAAAACTTAAAAAGGATCAATTGGGTCATCTTGTATAATTTAAATATGAATTTTAAAATAAATTTGAAAAATAGGTAACCGTAATTGAGTGAAATATGATTATTTTTTTTAAACACAATACATTAAAAAATTTTAGAAAATCATTTAGGGTTAAACAAATTATATCTAAAAATTAAATTAAAATCATATCGGAACATTAGCTATAGGTAATAGTAATCGATTTTCTTTATCCTGGTTATGTCCAAAACATAAAAAGGATCATTTGAGTCACCTTGTATAACCTAAATAATAATTTTAATTTATATTTGAATAATAGATAACCGTAATTGAGTGAGATATGACTATTTTTTTTAAACACAATACATCAAAATATTTTTAAAAATCATTTAGGGTTAATCAAATTATATCTAAAAATTGAATTAAAATTAAATCGGAACAATTGGCAACGCTATTAGTTATTATATTTTCTTAACTCTGGTTGTATTCAAACCGTTAAAAACATCATTTGGCTATCTCGTATATGCGAAATAGTAAATTTAAATTATATTCGAATAATAGATAACAGTAATAGTGTGAAATATGATAATTTTTTTAAAAACAATACATCAGAAAAATTTTAAAAATAATTTACAGGACATCAAATGAACTTCAAAAATTAAATTGGAATGAAATCGGACAATGCTATAATGATTAATTGTTCTATTTTCTTAACCCTGGTTATGTCCAAAACTTAAAAAGGATCAATTGGGTCATCTTGTATAATTTAAATATGAATTTTAAAATAAATTTGAAAAATAGGTAACCGTAATTGAGTGAAATATGATTATTTTTTTTAAACACAATATATTAAAAAATTTTAGAAAATTATTTAGGGTTAAACAAATTATATCTAAAAATTAAATTAAAATCATATCGGAACATTAGCTATAGGTAATAGTAATCGATTTTCTTTATCCTGGTTATGTCCAAAACATAAAAAGGATCATTTGAGTCATCTTGTATAACCTAAATAATAATTTTAATTTATATTTGAATAATAGATAACCGTAATTAAGTGAGATATGACTATTTTTTTTAAACACAATACATCAAAATATTTTTAAAAATCATTTAGGGTTAATCAAATTATATCTAAAAATTAAATTAAAATTAAATCGGAACAATCCCCAACGCTATTAGTTATTATATTTTCTTAACTCTGGTTGTGTTCAAACCGTAGAAAACATCATTTGTCTATTTTGTATATGCGAAATAGTAAATTTAAATTATATTCGAATAATAGATAACAGTAATAGAGTGAGATATGACTATTTTTTTAAAACACAATACATAAAACTATTTTTAAAAATCATTTAGGGTTAAACAAATTAAATCTAAAAATTGAATTAAAATTAAATCGGAACAATCGCCAACGCTATTAGTTATTATATTTTCTTAACTCTGGTTGTGTTCAAACCGTAAAAAACATCATTTGGCTATCTCGTATATGCGAAATAGTAAATTTAAATTATATTCGAATAATAGATAACAGTAATAGTGTGAAATATGATTATTTTTTTTTTAAACAATACATCAGAAAAATTTTAAAAATAATTTACAGGACATCAAATGAACTTCAAAAATTAAATTGGAATGAAATCGGACAATGCTATAATGATTAATTGTTCTATTTTCTTAACCCTGGTTATGTCCAAAACTTAAAAAGGATTATTTGGGTCAGCTTGTATAACCTAAATATGAATTTTAAAATAAATTCGAATAATAGGTAACCGTAATTGAGTGAGATATGATTATTTTTTTTAAACACAATACATTAAAATATTTTTAAAAATCATATAGGGGTAATCAAATTATATCTAAAAATTTAATCGGAACAATTGTTAACGCTATTAGTTATTATATTTTCTTAATTCTGGTTGTGTTCAAACCGTAAAAAACATCATTTGGCTATCTTGTATATGCGAAATAGTAAATTTAAAATATATTCGAATAGTAGATAACAGTAATAGAGTGAGATATAATTAGTTTTTTAAAAAACAATTCATAAGAAAAATTTTAAAAATAATTTACAGTACATCAAATGAATTTCAAAAATTAAATTGGAATCAAATCGGACAATGCTATAATAATTAATTGTACTATTTTCTTAACCCTGGTTATGTCCAAAACTTAAAAAGGACCATTTGGGTCATCTTGTATATCCTAAATATTCATCTTAAAATAAATTTGAATAATAGATAACCGTAATTGAGTGAGATATGACTATTTTTTTAAAACACAATACATAAAAAAAATTTTAAAAATTATTTAGGGTTAAACAAATTATATCTAAAAATTAAATTGAAATCATATCGGAACATTACCTATAAGTAATAGTAATCGATGTTCTTTATCCTGGTTTTGTCCAAAACATAAAAAGGATCATTTGAGTCATCTTGTATAACCTAAATAATAATTTTAATTTATATTTGAATAATAGATAACCGTAATTGAGTGAAATATGACTATTTTTTTTAAACACAATACATCAAAATATTTTTAAAAATCATTTAGGGTTAATCAAATTATATCTAAAAATTGAATTAAAATTAAATCTAACCGTAATTGAGTGAGATATGACTATTTTTTAAAACACAACACATAAAACTATTTTTAAAAATCATTTAGGGTTAATCAAATTATATCTAAAAATTAATTTAAAATTAAATCGGAACAATCGTTAATGCTATTAGTTATTATATTTTCTTAACGCTGGTTTTGTTCAAACCGTAAAAAACATCATTTGGCTATCTCGTATATGCGAAATAGTAAATTTAAATTATATTCGAATAATAGATAACAGTAATAGTGTGAAATATGATTATTTTTTTTTAAAACAATACATCAAAAAAATTTTAAAAATAATTTACAGGACATCAAATGAACTTCAAAAATTAAATTGGAATGAAATCGGACAATGCTATAATGATTAATTGTTCTATTTTCTTAACCCTGGTTATGTCCAAAACTTAAAAGGATCATTTGGGTTATCTTGTATAACCTAAATATTCATTTTAAAATAAATTTGAATAATAGATAACCGTAATTGAGTGAGATATGACTATTTTTTTAAAACACAACACAAAACTATTTTAAAAATCATTTAGGGTTAATCAAATTATATCTAAAAATTAAATTAAAATTAAATCGGAACAATCGTTAACGCTATTAGTTATTATCTTTTATTAATTCTGGTTGTGTTCAAACCGTAAAAAACATCATTTGGCTATTTTGTATATGCGAAATAGTAAATTTAAATTATATTCGAATAATAGATAACAGTAATAGAGTGAGGTATAATTATTTTTTTTAAAAACAATTCATAAGAAAAATTTTAAAAATAATTTACAGTACATCAAATGAACTTCAAAAATTAAATTGGAATCAAATCGGACAATGCTATAATAATTAATTGTTCTATTTTCTTAACACTGGTTATGTCCAAAACTTAAAAAGGATTATTTATCATCTTGTATAACCTAAATATTAATTTTAAAGTAAATTTGAATAATAGATAATCGTAATTGAGTAAGAACTGACTATTTTTTTAAAACACAATACATAAAACTATTTTTAAAAATCATTCAGGGTTAATCAAATTATATCTAAAAATTGAATTAAAATTAAATCGAAACAATCGCCAACGCTATTAGTTATTATATTTTCTTAACTCTGGTTGTGTTCAAACCGTAAAAAACATCATTTGGCTATCTCGTATATGCGAAATAGTAAATTTAAATTATATTCAAATAATAGATAACAGTAATAGTGTGAAATATGATTATTTTTTTTAAAAACAATACATCAGAAAAATTTTTAAAATAATTTACAGGACATAAAATGAACTTCAAAAATTAAATTGGAATGAAATCGGACAATGCTATAATGATTAATTGTTCTATTTTCTTAACCCTGGTTATGTCCAAAACTTAAAAAGGATCAATTGGGTCGTCTTGTATAATTTAAATATGAATTTTAAAATAAATTTGAATAATAGGTAACCGTAATTGAGTGAAATATGATTATTTTTTTTAAACACAATACATTAAAAAATTTTAGAAAATTATTTAGGGTTAAACAAATTATATCTAAAAATTAAATTGAAATCATATCGGAACATTAGCTATAGGTAATAGTAATCGATTTTCTTTATCCTGGTTATGTCCAAAACATAAAAAGGATCATTTGAGTCATCTTGTATAACCTAAATAATAATTTTAATTTATATTTGAATAATAGATAACCGTAATTGAGTGAGATATTACTATTTTTTTAAAACACAATACATTAAACTATTTTTAAAAATCATTTAGGGTTAATCAAATTATATCTAAAAATTGAATTAAAATTAAATCGGAACAATTGGCAACGCTATTAGTTATTATATTTTCTTAACTCTGGTTGTATTCAAACCGTTAAAAACATCATTTGGCTATCTCGTATATGCGAAATAGTAAATTTAAATTATATTCGAATAATAGATAACAGTAATAGTGTGAAATATGATTATTTTTTTTAAAAACAATACATCAGAAAAATTTTAAAAATAATTTACAGGACATCAAATGAACTTCAAAAATTAAATTGGAATGAAATCGGACAATGCTATAATGATTAATTGTTCTATTTTCTTAACCCTGGTTATGTCGAAAACTTAAAAAGGATCAATTGGGTCGTCTTGTATAATTTAAATATGAATTTTAAAATAAATTTGAATAATAGGTAACCGTAATTGAGTGAAATATGATTATTTTTTTTAAACACAATACATTAAAAAATTTTAGAAAATTATTTAGGGTTAAACAAATTATATCTAAAAATTAAATTGAAATCATATCGGAACATTAGCTATAGGTAATAGTAATCGACTTTCTTTATCCTGGTTATGTCCAAAACATAAAAAGGATCATTTGAGTCATCTTGTATAACCTAAATAATAATTTTAATTTATATTTGAATATAAGATAACCGTAATTGAGTGAGATATTACTATTTTTTTAAAACACAATACATTAAACTATTTTTAAAAATCATTTAGGGTTAATCAAATTATATCTAAAAATTGAATTAAAATTAAATCGGAACAATCGGCAACGCTATTAGTTATTATATTTTCTTAACTCTGGTTGTATTCAAACCGTAAAAAACATCATTTGGCTATCTCGTATATGCGAAATAGTAAATTTAAATTATATTCGAATAATAGATAACAGTAATAGTGTGAAATATAATTACTTTTTTTAAAAACAATACATCAGAAAAATTTTAAAAATAATTTACAGGACATCAAATGAACTTCAAAAATTAAATTGGAATGAAATCGGACAATGCTATAATGATTAATTGTTCTATTTTCTTAACCCTGGTTATGTCCAAAACTTAAAAAGGATCAATTTGGGCATCTTGTATAATTTAAATATGAATTTTAAAATAAATTTGAAAAATAGGTAACCGTAATTGAGTGAAATATGATTATTTTTTTTAAACACAATACATTAAAAAATTTTAGAAAATCATTTAGGGTTAAACAAATTATATCTAAAAATTAAATTAAAATCATATCGGAACATTAGCTATAGGTAATAGTAATCAATTTTCTTTATCCTGGTTATGTCCAAAACATAAAAAGGATCATTTGAGTCATCTTGTATAACCTAAATAATAATTTTAATTTATATTTGAATAATAGGTAACCGTAATTGAGTGAGATATGACTATTTTTTTTAAACACAATACATCAAAATATTTTTAAAAATCATTTAGGGTTAATCAAATTATATCTAAAAATTGAATTAAAATTAAATCGGAACAATCGCCAACGCTATTAGTTATTATATTTTCTTAACTCTGTTTGTGTTCAAACCGTAAAAAACATCATTTGGCTATCTCGTATATGCGAAATAGTAAATTTAAATTATATTCGAATAATAGATAACAGTAATAGTGTAAAATATGATTATTTTTTTTAAAAACAATACATCAGAAAAATTTTTAAAATAATTTACAGGACATAAAATGAACTTCAAAAATTAAATTGGAATGAAATCGGACAATGCTATAATGATTAATTGTTCTATTTTCTTAACCCTGGTTATGTCCAAAACTTAAAAAGGATCAATTGGGTCGTCTTGTATAATTTAAATATGAATTTTAAAATAAATTTGAATAATAGGTAACCGTAATTGAGTGAAATATGATTATTTTTTTTAAACACAATACATTAAAAAATTTTAGAAAATTATTTAGGGTTAAACAAATTATATCTAAAAATTAAATTGAAATCATATCGGAACATTAGCTATAGGTAATAGTAATCGATTTTCTTTATCCTGGTTATGTCCAAAACATAAAAAGGATCATTTGAGTCATCTTGTATAACCTAAATAATAATTTTAATTTATATTTGAATAATAGATAACCGTAATTGAGTGAGATATGACTATTTTTTTTAAACACAATACATCAAAATATTTTTAAAAATCATTTAGGGTTAATCAAATTATATCTAAAAATTGAATTAAAATTAAATCGGAACAATCGCCAACGCTATTAGTTATCATATTTTCTTAACTCTGTTTGTGTTCAAACCGTAAAAAACATCATTTGGCTATCTCGTATATGCGAAATAGTAAATTTAAATTATATTCGAATAATAGATAACAGTAATAGTGTGAAATATAATTACTTTTTTTAAAAACAATACATCAAAATATTTTTAAAAATCATTTAGGGTTAATCAAATTATATCTAAAAATTGAATTAAAATTAAATCGGAACAATCGCCAACGCTATTAGTTATTATATTTTCTTAACTCTGTTTGTGTTCAAACCGTAAAAAACATCATTTGGCTATCTCGTATATGCGAAATAGTAAATTTAAATTATATTCGAATAATAGATAATAGTAATAGTGTAAAATATGATTATTTTTTTTAAAAACAATACATCAGAAAAATTTTTAAAATAATTTACAGGACATAAAATGAACTTCAAAAATTAAATTGGAATGAAATCGGACAATGCTATAATGATTAATTGTTCTATTTTCTTAACCCTGGTTATGTCCAAAACTTAAAAAGGATCAATTGGGTCGTCTTGTATAATTTAAATATGAATTTTAAAATAAATTTGAATAATAGGTAACCGTAATTGAGTGAAATATGATTATTTTTTTTAAACACAATACATTAAAAATTTTTAGAAAATTATTTAGGGTTAAACAAATTATATCTAAAAATTAAATTGAAATCATATCGGAACATTAGCTATAGGTAATAGTAATCGATTTTCTTTATCCTGGTTATGTCCAAAACATAAAAAGGATCATTTGAGTCATCTTGTATAACCTAAATAATAATTTTAATTTATATTTGAATAATAGATAACCGTAATTGAGTGAGATATTACTATTTTTTTAAAACACAATACATTAAACTATTTTTAAAAATCATTTAGGGTTAATCAAATTATATCTAAAAATTGAATTAAAATTAAATCGGAACAATTGGCAACGCTATTAGTTATTATATTTTCTTAACTCTGGTTGTATTCAAACCGTTAAAAACATCATTTGGCTATCTCGTATATGCGAAATAGTAAATTTAAATTATATTCGAATAATAGATAACAGTAATAGTGTGAAATATGATTATTTTTTTTAAAAACAATACATCAGAAAAATTTTAAAAATAATTTACAGGACATCAAATGAACTTCAAAAATTAAATTGGAATGAAATCGGACAATGCTATAATGATTAATTGTTCTATTTTCTTAACCCTGGTTATGTCGAAAACTTAAAAAGGATCAATTGGGTCGTCTTGTATAATTTAAATATGAATTTTAAAATAAATTTGAATAATAGGTAACCGTAATTGAGTGAAATATGATTATTTTTTTTAAACACAATACATTAAAAAATTTTAGAAAATTATTTAGGGTTAAACAAATTATATCTAAAAATTAAATTGAAATCATATCGGAACATTAGCTATAGGTAATAGTAATCGATTTTCATTATCCTGGTTATGTCCAAAACATAAAAAGGATCATTTGAGTCATCTTGTATAACCTAAATAATAATTTTAATTTATATTTGAATAATAGATAACCGTAATTGAGTGAGATATGACTATTTTTTTTAAACACAATACATCAAAATATTTTTAAAAATCATTTAGGGTTAATCAAATTATATCTAAAAATTGAATTAAAATTAAATCGGAACAATCGCCAACGCTATTAGTTATTATATTTTCTTAACTCTGTTTGTGTTCAAACCGTAAAAAACATCATTTGGCTATCTCGTATATGCGAAATAGTAAATTTAAATTATATTCGAATAATAGATAACAGTAATAGTGTAAAATATGATTATTTTTTTTAAAAACAATACATCAGAAAAATTTTAAAAATAATTAACAGGACATCAAATGAACTTCAAAAATTAAATTGGAATGAAATCGGACAATGCTATAATAATTAATTGTACTATTTTCTTAACCCTGGTTATGTCCAAAACTTAAAAAGGACCATTTGGGTCATCTTGTATATCCTAAATATTCATCTTAAAATAAATTTGAATAATAGATAACCGTAATTGAGTGAGATATGACTATTTTTTTAAAACACAATACATTAAAAAAATTTTAAAAATTATTTAGGGTTAAACAAATTATATCTAAAAATTAAATTGAAATCATATCGGAACATTACCTATAAGTAATAGTAATCGATGTTCTTTATCCTGGTTTTGTCCAAAACATAAAAAGGATCATTTGAGTCATCTTGTATAACCTAAATAATAATTTTAATTTATATTTGAATAATAGATAACCGTAATTGAGTGAAATATGACTATTTTTTTTAAACACAATACATCAAAATATTTTTAAAAATCATTTAGGGTTAATCAAATTATATCTAAAAATTAATTTAAAATTAAATCGGAACAATCGTTAATGCTATTAGTTATTATATTTTCTTAACGCTGGTTGTGTTCAAACCGTAAAAAACATCATTTGGCTATCTCGTATATGCGAAATAGTAAATTTAAATTATATTCGAATAATAGATAACAGTAATAGTGTAAAATATGATTATTTTTTTTTAAAACAATACATCAAAAAAATTAAAAAAATAATTTACAGGACATCAAATGAACTTCAAAAATTAAATTGGAATGAAATCGGACAATGCTATAATGATTAATTGTTCTATTTTCTTAACCCTGGTTATGTCCAAAACTTAAAAAGGATTATTTGGGTCAGCTTGTATAACCTAAATATGAATTTTAAAATAAATTCGAATAATAGGTAACCGTAATTGAGTGAGATATGATTATTTTTTTTAAACACAATCCATTAAAATATTTTTAAAAATCATATAGGGGTAATCAAATTATATCTAAAAATTTAATCGGAACAATCGTTAACGCTATTAGTTATTATATTTTCTTAATTCTGGTTGTGTTCAAACCGTAAAAAACATCATTTGGCTATCTTGTATATGCGAAATAGTAAATTTAAAATATATTCGAATAGTAGATAACAGTAATAGAGTGAGATATAATTAGTTTTTTAAAAAACAATTCATAAGAAAAATTTTAAAAATAATTTACAGTACATCAAATGAACTTCAAAAATTAAATTGGAATCAAATCGGACAATGCTATAATAATTAATTGTACTATTTTCTTAACCCTGGTTATGTCCAAAACTTAAAAAGGACCATTTGGGTCATCTTGTATATCCTAAATATTCATCTTAAAATAAATTTGAATAATAGATAACCGTAATTGAGTGAGATATGACTATTTTTTTAAAACACAATACATTAAAAAAATTTTAATAATTATTTAGGGTTAAACAAATTATATCTAAAAATTAAATTGAAATCATATCGGAACATTACCTATAAGTAATAGTAATCGATGTTCTTTATCCTGGTTTTGTCCAAAACATAAAAACGATCATTTGAGTCATCTTGTATAACCTAAATAATAATTTTAATTTATATTTGAATAATAGATAACCGTAATTGAGTGAGATATGAGTATTTTATTTAAACACAATACATCAAAATAATTTTAAAAATCATTTAGGGTTAATCAAATTATATCTAAAAATTGAATTAAAATTAAATCTAACCGTAATTGAGTGAGATATGACTATTTTTTAAAACACAACACATAAAACTATTTTTAAAAATCATTTAGGGTTAATCAAATTATATCTAAAAATTAATTTAAAATTAAATCGGAACAATCGTTAATGCTATTAGTTATTATATTTTCTTAACGCTGGTTTTGTTCAAACCGTAAAAAACATCATTTGGCTATCTCGTATATGCGAAATAGTAAATTTAAATTATATTCGAATAATAGATAACAGTAATAGTGTGAAATATGATTATTTTTTTTTAAAACAATACATCAAAAAAATTTTAAAAATAATTTACAGGACATCAAATGAACTTCAAAAATTAAATTGGAATGAAATCGGACAATGCTATAATGATTAATTGTTCTATTTTCTTAACCCTGGTTATGTCCAAAACTTAAAAGGATCATTTGGGTTATCTTGTATAACCTAAATATTCATTTTAAAATAAATTTGAATAATAGATAACCGTAATTGAGTGAGATATGACTATTTTTTTAAAACACAACACAAAACTATTTTAAAAATCATTTAGGGTTAATCAAATTATATCTAAAAATTAAATTAAAATTAAATCGGAACAATCGTTAACGCTATTAGTTATTATCTTTTATTAATTCTGGTTGTGTTCAAACCGTAAAAAACATCATTTGGCTATTTTGTATATGCGAAATAGTAAATTTAAATTATATTCGAATAATAGATAACAGTAATAGAGTGAGGTATAATTATTTTTTTTAAAAACAATTCATAAGAAAAATTTTAAAAATAATTTACAGTACATCAAATGAACTTCAAAAATTAAATTGGAATCAAATCGGACAATGCTATAATAATTAATTGTTCTATTTTCTTAACACTGGTTATGTCCAAAACTTAAAAAGGATTATTTATCATCTTGTATAACCTAAATATTAATTTTAAAGTAAATTTGAATAATAGATAATCGTAATTGAGTAAGAACTGACTATTTTTTTAAAACACAATACATAAAACTATTTTTAAAAATCATTCAGGGTTAATCAAATTATATCTAAAAATTGAATTAAAATTAAATCGAAACAATCGCCAACGCTATTAGTTATTATATTTTCTTAACTCTGGTTGTGTTCAAACCGTAAAAAACATCATTTGGCTATCTCGTATATGCGAAATAGTAAATTTAAATTATATTCAAATAATAGATAACAGTAATAGTGTGAAATATGATTATTTTTTTTAAAAACAATACATCAGAAAAATTTTTAAAATAATTTACAGGACATAAAATGAACTTCAAAAATTAAATTGGAATGAAATCGGACAATGCTATAATGATTAATTGTTCTATTTTCTTAACCCTGGTTATGTCCAAAACTTAAAAAGGATCAATTGGGTCGTCTTGTATAATTTAAATATGAATTTTAAAATAAATTTGAATAATAGGTAACCGTAATTGAGTGAAATATGATTATTTTTTTTAAACACAATACATTAAAAAATTTTAGAAAATTATTTAGGGTTAAACAAATTATATCTAAAAATTAAATTGAAATCATATCGGAACATTAGCTATAGGTAATAGTAATCGATTTTCTTTATCCTGGTTATGTCCAAAACATAAAAAGGATCATTTGAGTCATCTTGTATAACCTAAATAATAATTTTAATTTATATTTGAATAATAGATAACCGTAATTGAGTGAGATATTACTATTTTTTTAAAACACAATACATTAAACTATTTTTAAAAATCATTTAGGGTTAATCAAATTATATCTAAAAATTGAATTAAAATTAAATCGGAACAATTGGCAACGCTATTAGTTATTATATTTTCTTAACTCTGGTTGTATTCAAACCGTTAAAAACATCATTTGGCTATCTCGTATATGCGAAATAGTAAATTTAAATTATATTCGAATAATAGATAACAGTAATAGTGTGAAATATGATTATTTTTTTTAAAAACAATACATCAGAAAAATTTTAAAAATAATTTACAGGACATCAAATGAACTTCAAAAATTAAATTGGAATGAAATCGGACAATGCTATAATGATTAATTGTTCTATTTTCTTAACCCTGGTTATGTCGAAAACTTAAAAAGGATCAATTGGGTCGTCTTGTATAATTTAAATATGAATTTTAAAATAAATTTGAATAATAGGTAACCGTAATTGAGTGAAATATGATTATTTTTTTTAAACACAATACATTAAAAAATTTTAGAAAATTATTTAGGGTTAAACAAATTATATCTAAAAATTAAATTGAAATCATATCGGAACATTAGCTATAGGTAATAGTAATCGACTTTCTTTATCCTGGTTATGTCCAAAACATAAAAAGGATCATTTGAGTCATCTTGTATAACCTAAATAATAATTTTAATTTATATTTGAATATAAGATAACCGTAATTGAGTGAGATATTACTATTTTTTTAAAACACAATACATTAAACTATTTTTAAAAATCATTTAGGGTTAATCAAATTATATCTAAAAATTGAATTAAAATTAAATCGGAACAATCGGCAACGCTATTAGTTATTATATTTTCTTAACTCTGGTTGTATTCAAACCGTAAAAAACATCATTTGGCTATCTCGTATATGCGAAATAGTAAATTTAAATTATATTCGAATAATAGATAACAGTAATAGTGTGAAATATAATTACTTTTTTTAAAAACAATACATCAGAAAAATTTTAAAAATAATTTACAGGACATCAAATGAACTTCAAAAATTAAATTGGAATGAAATCGGACAATGCTATAATGATTAATTGTTCTATTTTCTTAACCCTGGTTATGTCCAAAACTTAAAAAGGATCAATTTGGGCATCTTGTATAATTTAAATATGAATTTTAAAATAAATTTGAAAAATAGGTAACCGTAATTGAGTGAAATATGATTATTTTTTTTAAACACAATACATTAAAAAATTTTAGAAAATCATTTAGGGTTAAACAAATTATATCTAAAAATTAAATTAAAATCATATCGGAACATTAGCTATAGGTAATAGTAATCAATTTTCTTTATCCTGGTTATGTCCAAAACATAAAAAGGATCATTTGAGTCATCTTGTATAACCTAAATAATAATTTTAATTTATATTTGAATAATAGGTAACCGTAATTGAGTGAGATATGACTATTTTTTTTAAACACAATACATCAAAATATTTTTAAAAATCATTTAGGGTTAATCAAATTATATCTAAAAATTGAATTAAAATTAAATCGGAACAATCGCCAACGCTATTAGTTATTATATTTTCTTAACTCTGTTTGTGTTCAAACCGTAAAAAACATCATTTGGCTATCTCGTATATGCGAAATAGTAAATTTAAATTATATTCGAATAATAGATAACAGTAATAGTGTAAAATATGATTATTTTTTTTAAAAACAATACATCAGAAAAATTTTTAAAATAATTTACAGGACATAAAATGAACTTCAAAAATTAAATTGGAATGAAATCGGACAATGCTATAATGATTAATTGTTCTATTTTCTTAACCCTGGTTATGTCCAAAACTTAAAAAGGATCAATTGGGTCGTCTTGTATAATTTAAATATGAATTTTAAAATAAATTTGAATAATAGGTAACCGTAATTGAGTGAAATATGATTATTTTTTTTAAACACAATACATTAAAAAATTTTAGAAAATTATTTAGGGTTAAACAAATTATATCTAAAAATTAAATTGAAATCATATCGGAACATTAGCTATAGGTAATAGTAATCGATTTTCTTTATCCTGGTTATGTCCAAAACATAAAAAGGATCATTTGAGTCATCTTGTATAACCTAAATAATAATTTTAATTTATATTTGAATAATAGATAACCGTAATTGAGTGAGATATGACTATTTTTTTTAAACACAATACATCAAAATATTTTTAAAAATCATTTAGGGTTAATCAAATTATATCTAAAAATTGAATTAAAATTAAATCGGAACAATCGCCAACGCTATTAGTTATCATATTTTCTTAACTCTGTTTGTGTTCAAACCGTAAAAAACATCATTTGGCTATCTCGTATATGCGAAATAGTAAATTTAAATTATATTCGAATAATAGATAACAGTAATAGTGTGAAATATAATTACTTTTTTTAAAAACAATACATCAAAATATTTTTAAAAATCATTTAGGGTTAATCAAATTATATCTAAAAATTGAATTAAAATTAAATCGGAACAATCGCCAACGCTATTAGTTATTATATTTTCTTAACTCTGTTTGTGTTCAAACCGTAAAAAACATCATTTGGCTATCTCGTATATGCGAAATAGTAAATTTAAATTATATTCGAATAATAGATAATAGTAATAGTGTAAAATATGATTATTTTTTTTAAAAACAATACATCAGAAAAATTTTTAAAATAATTTACAGGACATAAAATGAACTTCAAAAATTAAATTGGAATGAAATCGGACAATGCTATAATGATTAATTGTTCTATTTTCTTAACCCTGGTTATGTCCAAAACTTAAAAAGGATCAATTGGGTCGTCTTGTATAATTTAAATATGAATTTTAAAATAAATTTGAATAATAGGTAACCGTAATTGAGTGAAATATGATTATTTTTTTTAAACACAATACATTAAAAATTTTTAGAAAATTATTTAGGGTTAAACAAATTATATCTAAAAATTAAATTGAAATCATATCGGAACATTAGCTATAGGTAATAGTAATCGATTTTCTTTATCCTGGTTATGTCCAAAACATAAAAAGGATCATTTGAGTCATCTTGTATAACCTAAATAATAATTTTAATTTATATTTGAATAATAGATAACCGTAATTGAGTGAGATATTACTATTTTTTTAAAACACAATACATTAAACTATTTTTAAAAATCATTTAGGGTTAATCAAATTATATCTAAAAATTGAATTAAAATTAAATCGGAACAATTGGCAACGCTATTAGTTATTATATTTTCTTAACTCTGGTTGTATTCAAACCGTTAAAAACATCATTTGGCTATCTCGTATATGCGAAATAGTAAATTTAAATTATATTCGAATAATAGATAACAGTAATAGTGTGAAATATGATTATTTTTTTTAAAAACAATACATCAGAAAAATTTTAAAAATAATTTACAGGACATCAAATGAACTTCAAAAATTAAATTGGAATGAAATCGGACAATGCTATAATGATTAATTGTTCTATTTTCTTAACCCTGGTTATGTCGAAAACTTAAAAAGGATCAATTGGGTCGTCTTGTATAATTTAAATATGAATTTTAAAATAAATTTGAATAATAGGTAACCGTAATTGAGTGAAATATGATTATTTTTTTTAAACACAATACATTAAAAAATTTTAGAAAATTATTTAGGGTTAAACAAATTATATCTAAAAATTAAATTGAAATCATATCTGAACATTAGCTATAGGTAATAGTAATCGATTTTCATTATCCTGGTTATGTCCAAAACATAAAAAGGATCATTTGAGTCATCTTGTATAACCTAAATAATAATTTTAATTTATATTTGAATAATAGATAACCGTAATTGAGTGAGATATGACTATTTTTTTTAAACACAATACATCAAAATATTTTTAAAAATCATTTAGGGTTAATCAAATTATATCTAAAAATTGAATTAAAATTAAATCGGAACAATCGCCAACGCTATTAGTTATTATATTTTCTTAACTCTGTTTGTGTTCAAACCGTAAAAAACATCATTTGGCTATCTCGTATATGCGAAATAGTAAATTTAAATTATATTCGAATAATAGATAACAGTAATAGTGTAAAATATGATTATTTTTTTTAAAAACAATACATCAGAAAAATTTTAAAAATAATTAACAGGACATCAAATGAACTTCAAAAATTAAATTGGAATGAAATCGGACAATGCTATAATGATTAATTGTTCTATTTTCTTAACCCTGGTTATGTCCAAAACTTAAAAAGGATCAATTGGGTCATCTTGTATAATTTAAATATGGATTTTAAAATAAATTTGAAAAATAGGTAACCGTAATTGAGTGAAATATGATTATTTTTTTTAAACACAATACATTAAAAAATTTTAGAAAATTATTTAGGGTTAAACAAATTATATCTAAAAATTAAATTAAAATCATATCGGAACATTAGCTATAGGTAATAGTAATCGATATTCTTTATCCTGGTTATGTCCAAAACATAAAAAGGATCATTTGAGTCATCTTGTATAACCTAAATAATAATTTTAATTTATATTTGAATAATAGATAACCGTAATTGAGTGAGATATGACTATTTTTTTTTAACACAATACATCAAAATATTTTTAAAAATCATTTAGCGTTTATCAAATTATATCTAAAAATTAAATTAAAATTAAATCGGAACAATCCCCAACGCTATTAGTTATTATATTTTCTTAACTCTGGTTGTGTTCAAACCGTAAAAAACATCATTTGTCTATTTTGTATATGCGAAATAGTAAATTTAAATTATATTCGAATAATAGATAACAGTAATAGAGTGAGATGACTATTTTTTTAAAACACAATACATAAAACTATTTTTAAAAATCATTTAGGGTTAAACAAATTAAATCTAAAAATTGAATTAAAATTAAATCGGAACAATCGCCAACGCTATTAGTTATTATATTTTCTTAACTCTGGTTGTGTTCAAACCGTAAAAAACATCATTTGGCTATCTCGTATATGCGAAATAGTAAATTTAAATTATATTCGAATAATAGATAACAGTAATAGTGTGAAATATGATTATTTTTTTTAAAAACAATACATCAAAAAAATTTAAAAAATAATTTACAGGACATCAAATGAACTTCAAAAATTAAATTGGAATGAAATCGGACAATGCTATAATGATTAATTGTTCTATTTTCTTAACCCTGGTTATGTCCAAAACTTAAAAAGGATTATTTGGGTCAGCTTGTATAACCTAAATATGAATTTTAAAATAAATTCGAATAATAGGAAACCGTAATTGAGTGAGATATGATTATTTTTCTTAAACACAATACATTAAAATATTTTTAAAAATCATATAAGGGTAATCAAATTATATCTAAAAATTTAATCGGAACAATCGTTAACGCTATTAGTTATTATATTTTCTTAATTCTGGTTGTGTTAAAACCGTAAAAAACATCATTTGGCTATCTTGTATATGCGAAATAGTAAATTTAAAATATATTCGAATAGTAGATAACAGTAATAGAGTGAGATATAATTAGTTTTTTAAAAAACAATTCATAAGAAAAATTTTAAAAATAATTTACAGTACATCAAATGAACTTCAAAAATTAAATTGGAATCAAATCGGACAATGCTATAATAATTAATTGTACTATTTTCTTAACCCTGGTTATGTCCAAAACTTAAAAAGGACCATTTGGGTCATCTTGTATATCCTAAATATTCATCTTAAAATAAATTTGAATAATAGATAACCGTAATTGAGTGAGATATGACTATTTTTTTAAAACACAATACATTAAAAAAATTTTAAAAATTATTTAGGGTTAAACAAATTATATCTAAAAATTAAATTGAAATCATATCGGAACATTACCTATAAGTAATAGTAATCGATGTTCTTTATCCTGGTTTTGTCCAAAACATAAAAAGGATCATTTGAGTCATCTTGTATAACCTAAATAATAATTTTAATTTATATTTGAATAATAGATAACCGTAATTGAGTGAGATATGACTATTTTTTAAAACACAACACATAAAACTATTTTTAAAAATCATTTAGGGTTAATCAAATTATATCTAAAAATTAATTTAAAATTAAATCGGAACAATCGTTAATGCTATTAGTTATTATATTTTCTTAACGCTGGTTGTGTTCAAACCGTAAAAAACATCATTTGGCTATCTCGTATATGCGAAATAGTAAATTTAAATTATATTCGAATAATAGATAACAGTAATAGTGTGAAATATGATTATTTTTTTTTAAAAACAATACATCAAAAAAATTTTAAAAATAATTTACAGGACATCAAATGAACTTCAAAAATTAAATTGGAATGAAATCGGACAATGCTATAATGATTAATTGTTCTATTTTCTTAACCCTGGTTATGTCCAAAACTTAAAAGGATCATTTGGGTTATCTTGTATAACCTAAATATTCATTTTAAAATAAATTTGAATAATAGATAACCGTAATTGAGTGAGATATGACTATTTTATTTAAACACAATACATCAAAATATTTTTAAAAATCATTTAGGGTTAATCAAATTATATCTAAAAATTAATTTAAAATTAAATCGGAACAATCGTTAATGCTATTAGTTATTATATTTTCTTAACGCTGGTTGTGTTCAAACCGTAAAAAACATCATTTGGCTATCTCGTATATGCGAAATAGTAAATTTAAATTATATTCGAATAATAGATAACAGTAATAGTGTGAAATATGATTATTTTTTTTAAAAACAATACATCAAAAAAATTTAAAAAATAATTTACAGGACATCAAATGAACTTCAAAAATTAAATTGGAATGAAATCGGACAATGCTATAATGATTAATTGTTCTATTTTCTTAACCCTGGTTATGTCCAAAACTTAAAAAGGATTATTTGGGTCAGCTTGTATAACTTAAAAATATTCATTTTAAAATAAATTTGAATAATAGATAACCGTAATTGAGTGAAATATGACTATTTTTTTTAAACACAATACATCAAAATATTTTTAAAAATCATTTAGGGTTAATCAAATTATATCTAAAAATTAAATTAAAATTAAATCGGAACAATCGTTAACGCTATTAGTTATTATCTTTTCTTAATTCTGGTTGTGTTTAAACCGTAAAAAACATCATTTGGCTATTTTGTATATGCGAAATAGTAAATTTAAATTATATTCGAATAATAGATAACAGTAATAGAGTGAGATATAATATTTTTTTTTTAAAAACAATTCATAAGAAAAATTTCAAAAATAATTTACAGTACATTAAATGAACTACAAAAATTAAATTGGAATCAAATCGGACAATGCTATAATAATTAATTGTTCTATTTTCTTAACCCTGGTTATGTCCAAAACTTAAAAAGGATCATTTGGGTCATCTTGTATAACCTAAATATAAATTTTAAAATAAATTTGAATGATAGATAACCGTAATTGAGTGAGATATGACTATTTTTTAAAACACAACACATAAAACTATTTTTAAAAATCATTTAGGGTTAATCAAATTATATCTAAAAATTAATTTAAAATTAAATCGGAACAATCGTTAATGCTATTAGTTATTATATTTTCTTAACGCTGGTTGTGTTCAAACCGTAAAAAACATCATTTGGCTATCTCGTATATGCGAAATAGTAAATTTAAATTATATTCGAATAATAGATAACAGTAATAGTGTGAAATATGATTATTTTTTTTAAAAACAATACATCAAAAAAATTTTAAAAATAATTTACAGGACATCAAATGAACTTCAAAAATTAAATTGGAATGAAATCGGACAATGCTATAATGATTAATTGTTCTATTTTCTTAACCCTGGTTATGTCCAAAACTTAAAAGGATCATTTGGGTCATCTTGTATAACCTAAATATTCATTTTAAAATAAATTTGAATAATAGATAACCGTAATTGAGTGAGATATGACTATTTTTTTTAAACACAATACATCAAAATATTTTTAAAAATCATTTAGGGTTAATCAAATTATATCTAAAAATGAAATTAAAATTAAATCGGAACAATCGTTAACGCTATTAGTTATTATCTTTTCTTAATTCTGGTTGTGTTCAAACCGTAAAAAACATCATTTGGCTATTTTGTATATGCGAAATAGTAAATTTAAATTATATTCGAATAATAGATAACAGTAATAGAGTGAGGTATAATTATTTTTTTTAAAAACAATTCATAAGAAAAATTTTTAAAATAATTTACAGTACATCAAATGAACTTCAAAAATTTAATTGGAATCAAATCGGACAATGCTATAATAATTAATTGTTCAATTTTCTTAACACTGGTTATGTCCAAAACTTAAAAAGGATTATTTGGGTCATCTTGTATAACCTAAATATTAATTTTAAAATAAATTTGAATAATAGATAACCGTAATTGAGTGAGAACTGACTATTTTTTTAAAACACAATACATAAAACTATTTTTAAAAATCATTCAGGGTTAATCAAATTATATCTAAAAATTGAATTAAAATTAAATCGGAACAATCGCCAACACTATTAGTTATTATATTTTCTTAACTCTGTTTGTGTTCAAACCGTAAAAAACATCATTTGGCTATCTCGTATATGCGAAATAGTAAATTTAAATTATATTCGAATAACAGATAACAGTAATAGTGTGAATTATGATTATTTTTTTTAAAAACAATACATCAGAAAAATTTTTAAAATAATTTACAGGACATCAAATGAACTTCAAAAATTAAATTGGAATGAAATCGGACAATGCTATAATGATTAATTGTTCTATTTTCTTAACCCTGGTTATGTCCAAAACTTAAAAAGGATCAATTGGGTCGTCTTGTATAATTTAAATATGAATTTTAAAATAAATTTGAATAATAGGTAAACGTAATTGAGTGAAATATGATTATTTTTTTTAAACACAATACATTAAAAAATTTTAGAAAATTATTTAGGGTTAAACAAATTATATCTAAAAATTAAATTGAAATCATATCGGAACATTAGCTATAGGTAATAGTAATCGATTTTCTTTATCCTGGTTATGTCCAAAACATAAAAAGGATCATTTGAGTCATCTTGTATAACCTAAATAATAATTTTAATTTATATTTGAATAATAGATAACCGTAATTGAGTGAGATATTACTATTTTTTTAAAACACAATACATTAAACTATTTTTAAAAATCATTTAGGGTTAATCAAATTATATCTAAAAATTGAATTAAAATTAAATCGGAACAATCGGCAACGCTATTAGTTATTATATTTTCTTAACTCTGGTTGTATTCAAACCGTAAAAAAGATCATTTGGCTATCTTGTATATGCGAAATAGTAAATTTAAAATATATTCGAATAATACAACAGTAATAGTGTGAAATATGATTATTTTTTTTAAAAACAATACATCAAAAAAATTTAAAAAATAATTTACAGGACATCAAATGAACTTCAAAAATTAAATTGGAATGAAATCGGACAATGCTATAATGATTAATTGTTCTATTTTCTTAACCCTGGTTATGTCCAAAACTAAAAAAGGATTATTTGGGTCAGCTTGTATAACCTAAATATGAATTTTAAAATAAATTCGAATAATAGGTAACCGTAATTGAGTGAGATATGATTATTTTTTTTAAACACAATACATTAAAATATTTTTAAAAATCATATAGGGGTAATCAAATTATATCTAAAAATTTAATCGGAACAATCGTTAACGCTATTAGTTATTATATTTTCTTAATTCTGGTTGTGTTCAAACCGTAAAAAACATCATTTGGCTATCTTGTATATGCGAAATAGTAAATTTAAAATATATTCGAATAGTAGATAACAGTAATAGAGTGAGATATAATTAGTTTTTTAAAAAACAATTCATAAGAAAAATTTTAAAAATAATTTACAGTACATCAAATGAATTTCAAAAATTAAATTGGAATCAAATCGGACAATGCTATAATAATTAATTGTACTATTTTCTTAACCCTGGTTATGTCCAAAACTTAAAAAGGACCATTTGGGTCATCTTGTATATCCTAAATATTCATCTTAAAATAAATTTGAATAATAGATAACCGTAATTGAGTGAGATATGACTATTTTTTTAAAACACAATACATTAAAAAAATTTTAAAAATTATTTAGGGTTAAACAAATTATATCTAAAAATTAAATTGAAATCATATCGGAACATTACCTATAAGTAATAGTAATCGATGTTCTTTATCCTGGTTTTGTCCAAAACATAAAAAGGATCATTTGAGTCATCTTGTATAACCTAAATAATAATTTTAATTTATATTTGAATAATAGATAACCGTAATTGAGTGAAATATGACTATTTTTTTTAAACACAATACATCAAAATATTTTTAAAAATCATTTAGGGTTAATCAAATTATATCTAAAAATTAATTTAAAATTAAATCGGAACAATCGTTAATGCTATTAGTTATTATATTTTCTTAACGCTGGTTGTGTTCAAACCGTAAAAAACATCATTTGGCTATCTCGTATATGCGAAATAGTAAATTTAAATTATATTCGAATAATAGATAACAGTAATAGTGTAAAATATGATTATTTTTTTTTAAAACAATACATCAAAAAAATTAAAAAAATAATTTACAGGACATCAAATGAACTTCAAAAATTAAATTGGAATGAAATCGGACAATGCTATAATGATTAATTGTTCTATTTTCTTAACCCTGGTTATGTCCAAAACTTAAAAAGGATTATTTGGGTCAGCTTGTATAACCTAAATATGAATTTTAAAATAAATTCGAATAATAGGTAACCGTAATTGAGTGAGATATGATTATTTTTTTTAAACACAATCCATTAAAATATTTTTAAAAATCATATAGGGGTAATCAAATTATATCTAAAAATTTAATCGGAACAATCGTTAACGCTATTAGTTATTATATTTTCTTAATTCTGGTTGTGTTCAAACCGTAAAAAACATCATTTGGCTATCTTGTATATGCGAAATAGTAAATTTAAAATATATTCGAATAGTAGATAACAGTAATAGAGTGAGATATAATTAGTTTTTTAAAAAACAATTCATAAGAAAAATTTTAAAAATAATTTACAGTACATCAAATGAACTTCAAAAATTAAATTGGAATCAAATCGGACAATGCTATAATAATTAATTGTACTATTTTCTTAACCCTGGTTATGTCCAAAACTTAAAAAGGACCATTTGGGTCATCTTGTATATCCTAAATATTCATCTTAAAATAAATTTGAATAATAGATAACCGTAATTGAGTGAGATATGACTATTTTTTTAAAACACAATACATTAAAAAAATTTTAAAAATTATTTAGGGTTAAACAAATTATATCTAAAAATTAAATTGAAATCATATCGGAACATTACCTATAAGTAATAGTAATCGATGTTCTTTATCCTGGTTTTGTCCAAAACATAAAAACGATCATTTGAGTCATCTTGTATAACCTAAATAATAATTTTAATTTATATTTGAATAATAGATAACCGTAATTGAGTGAGATATGAGTATTTTATTTAAACACAATACATCAAAATAATTTTAAAAATCATTTAGGGTTAATCAAATTATATCTAAAAATTGAATTAAAATTAAATCTAACCGTAATTGAGTGAGATATGACTATTTTTTAAAACACAACACATAAAACTATTTTTAAAAATCATTTAGGGTTAATCAAATTATATCTAAAAATTAATTTAAAATTAAATCGGAACAATCGTTAATGCTATTAGTTATTATATTTTCTTAACGCTGGTTTTGTTCAAACCGTAAAAAACATCATTTGGCTATCTCGTATATGCGAAATAGTAAATTTAAATTATATTCGAATAATAGATAACAGTAATAGTGTGAAATATGATTATTTTTTTTTAAAACAATACATCAAAAAAATTTTAAAAATAATTTACAGGACATCAAATGAACTTCAAAAATTAAATTGGAATGAAATCGGACAATGCTATAATGATTAATTGTTCTATTTTCTTAACCCTGGTTATGTCCAAAACTTAAAAGGATCATTTGGGTTATCTTGTATAACCTAAATATTCATTTTAAAATAAATTTGAATAATAGATAACCGTAATTGAGTGAGATATGACTATTTTCTTAAAACACAACACAAAACTATTTTAAAAATCATTTAGGGTTAATCAAATTATATCTAAAAATTAAATTAAAATTAAATCGGAACAATCGTTAACGCTATTAGTTATTATCTTTTATTAATTCTGGTTGTGTTCAAACCGTAAACAACATCATTTGGCTATTTTGTATATGCGAAATAGTAAATTTAAATTATATTCGAATAATAGATAACAGTAATAGAGTGAGGTATAATTATTTTTTTTAAAAACAATTCATAAGAAAAATTTTAAAAATAATTTACAGTACATCAAATGAACTTCAAAAATTAAATTGGAATCAAATCGGACAATGCTATAATAATTAATTGTTCTATTTTCTTAACACTGGTTATGTCCAAAACTTAAAAAGGATTATTTATCATCTTGTATAACCTAAATATTAATTTTAAAGTAAATTTGAATAATAGATAATCGTAATTGAGTAAGAACTGACTATTTTTTTAAAACACAATACATAAAACTATTTTTAAAAATCATTCAGGGTTAATCAAATTATATCTAAAAATTGAATTAAAATTAAATCGAAACAATCGCCAACGCTATTAGTTATTATATTTTCTTAACTCTGGTTGTGTTCAAACCGTAAAAAACATCATTTGGCTATCTCGTATATGCGAAATAGTAAATTTAAATTATATTCAAATAATAGATAACAGTAATAGTGTGAAATATGATTATTTTTTTTAAAAACAATACATCAGAAAAATTTTTAAAATAATTTACAGGACATAAAATGAACTTCAAAAATTAAATTGGAATGAAATCGGACAATGCTATAATGATTAATTGTTCTATTTTCTTAACCCTGGTTATGTCCAAAACTTAAAAAGGATCAATTGGGTCGTCTTGTATAATTTAAATATGAATTTTAAAATAAATTTGAATAATAGGTAACCGTAATTGAGTGAAATATGATTATTTTTTTTAAACACAATACATTAAAAAATTTTAGAAAATTATTTAGGGTTAAACAAATTATATCTAAAAATTAAATTGAAATCATATCGGAACATTAGCTATAGGTAATAGTAATCGATTTTCTTTATCCTGGTTATGTCCAAAACATAAAAAGGATCATTTGAGTCATCTTGTATAACCTAAATAATAATTTTAATTTATATTTGAATAATAGATAACCGTAATTGAGTGAGATATTACTATTTTTTTAAAACACAATACATTAAACTATTTTTAAAAATCATTTAGGGTTAATCAAATTATATCTAAAAATTGAATTAAAATTAAATCGGAACAATCGGCAACGCTATTAGTTATTATATTTTCTTAACTCTGGTTGTATTCAAACCGTAAAAAACATCATTTGGCTATCTCGTATATGCGAAATAGTAAATTTAAATTATATTCGAATAATAGATAACAGTAATAGTGTGAAATATAATTACTTTTTTTAAAAACAATACATCAGAAAAATTTTAAAAATAATTTACAGGACATCAAATGAACTTCAAAAATTAAATTGGAATGAAATCGGACAATGCTATAATGATTAATTGTTCTATTTTCTTAACCCTGGTTATGTCCAAAACTTAAAAAGGATCAATTTGGGCATCTTGTATAATTTAAATATGAATTTTAAAATAAATTTGAAAAATAGGTAACCGTAATTGAGTGAAATATGATTATTTTTTTTAAACACAATACATTAAAAAATTTTAGAAAATCATTTAGGGTTAAACAAATTATATCTAAAAATTAAATTGAAATCATATCGGAACATTAGCTATACGTAATAGTAATCGATTTTCTTTATCCTGGTTATGTCCAAAACATAAAAAGGATCATTTGAGTCATCTTGTATAACCTAAATAATAATTTTAATTTATATTTGAATAATAGATAACCGTAATTAAGTGAGATATGACAATTTTTTTTAAACACAATACATCAAAATATTTTTAAAAATCATTTAGGGTTAATCAAATTATATCTAAAAATTAAATTAAAATTAAATCGGAACAATCGTTAACGCTATTAGTTATTATCTTTTCTTAATTCTGGTTGTGTTCAAACCGTAAAAAACATCATTTGGCTATCTTGTATATGCGAAATAGTAAATTTAAATTATATTCGAATAATAGATAACAGTAATAGAGTAAAATATGATTTTTTTTTTAAAACAATACATCAGACAAATTTCAAAAATAATTTACAGTACATTAAATGAACTACAAAAATTAAATTGGAATCAAATCGGACAATGCTATAATAATTAATTGTTCTATTTTCTTAACCCTGGTTATGTCCAAAACTTAAAAGGATCATTTGGGTTATCTTGTATAACCTAAATATTCATTTTAAAATAAATTTGAATAATAGATAACCGTAATTGAGTGAGATATGACTATTTTTTTAAAACACAACACAAAACTATTTTAAAAATCATTTAGGGTTAATCAAATTATATCTAAAAATTAAATTAAAATTAAATCGGAACAATCGTTAACGCTATTAGTTATTATCTTTTCTTAATTCTGGTTGTGTTCAAACCGTAAAAAACATCATTTGGCTATTTTGTATATGCGAAATAGTAAATTTAAATTATATTCGAATAATAGATAACAGTAATAGAGTGAGGTATAATTATTTTTTTTAAAAACAATTCATAAGAAAAATTTTAAAAATAATTTACAGTACATCAAATGAACTTCAAAAATTAAATTGGAATCAAATCGGACAATGCTATAATAATTAATTGTTCTATTTTCTTAACACTGGTTATGTCCAAAACTTAAAAAGGATTATTTATCATCTTGTATAACCTAAATATTAATTTTAAAATAAATTTGATTAATAGATAACCGTAATTGAGTAAGAACTGACTATTTTTTTAAAACACAATACATAAAACTATTTTTAAAAATCATTCAGGGTTAATCAAATTATATCTAAAAATTGAATTAAAATTAAATCGAAACAATCGCCAGCGCTATTAGTTATTATATTTTCTTAACTCTGGTTGTGTTCAAACCGTAAAAAACATCATTTGGCTATCTCGTATATGCGAAATAGTAAATTTAAATTATATTCAAATAATAGATAACAGTAATAGTGTGAAATATGATTATTTTTTTTAAAAACAATACATCAGAAAAATTTTAAAAATAATTTACAGGACATCAAATGAACTTCAAAAATTAATTTGGAATGAAATCGGACAATGCTATAATGATTAATTGTTCTATTTTCTTAACCCTGGTTATGTCCAAAACTTAAAAAGGATCAATTGGGTCATCTTGTATAATTTAAATATGAATTTTAAAATAAATTTAAAAAATAGGTAACCGTAATTGAGTGAAATATGATTATTTTTCTTAAACACAATACATTAAAAAATTTTAGAAAATTATTTAGGGTTAAACAAATTATATCTAAAAATTAAATTGAAATCATATCGGAACATTAGCTATGGGTAATAGTAATCGATTTTCTTTATCCTGGTTATGTCCAAAACATAAAAAGGATCATTTGAGTCATCTTGTATAACCTAAATAATAATTTTAATTTATATTTGAATAAAAGATAACCGTAATTGAGTGAGATATGATTATTTTTTTTAAACACAATACATTAAAAAATTTTAGAAAATTATTTAGGGTTAAGCAAATTATATCTAAAAATTAAATTGAAATCATATCGGAACATTAGCTATACGTAATAGTAATCGATTTTCTTTATCCTGGTTATGTCCAAAACATAAAAAGGATCATTTGGGTCATCTTGTATAACCTAAATATTCATTTTAAAATAAATTTGAATAATAGATAACCGTAATTGAGTGAGATATGACTATTTTTTTAAAACACAACACAAAACTATTTTTAAAAATCATTTAGGGTTAATCAAATTATATCTAAAAATTAAATCGGAACAATCGTTAATGCTATTAGTTATTATATTTTCTTAATTCTGGTTGTGTTCAAACCGTAAAAAACATCATTTGGCTATCTTGTATATGCGAAATAGTAAATTTAAATTATATTCGAATAATAGATAACAGTAATAGAGTAAAATATGATTTTTTTTTTAAAACAATACATCAGAAAAATTTCAAAAATAATTTACAGTACATTAAATGAACTGCAAACCGTAAAAAACATCATTTGGCTATCTCGTATATGCGAAATAGTAAATTTAAATTATATTCGAATAATAGATAACAGTTATAGAGTGAGATATAATTATTTTTTTTAAAAACAATTCATAAGAAAAATTTCAAAAATAATTTACAGTACATTAAATGAACTACAAAAATTAAATTGGAATCAAATCGGACAATGCTATCTGTATGCTATCTATGCAATTAATTGTTCTATTTTCTTAACCCTGGTTATGTCCAAAACTTAAAAGGATCATTTGGGTCATCTTGTATAACCTAAATATTCATTTTAAAATAAATTTGAATAATAGATAACCGTAATTGAGTGGGATATGACTATTTTTTTTTAACACAATACATCAAAATATTTTTAAAAATCATTTAGGGTTAATCAAATTATTTCTAAAAATTAAATTAAAATTAAATCGGAACAATCGTTAACGCTATTAGTTATTATCTTTTCTTAATTCTGGTTGTGTTTAAACCGTAAAAAACATCATTTGACTATTTTGTATATGCGAAATAGTAAATTTAAATTATATTCGAATAATAGATAACAGTTATAGAGTGAGATATAATTATTTTTTTTTAAAACAATTCATAAGAAAAATTTCAAAAATAATTTACAGTACATTAAATGAACTACAAAAATTAAATTGGAATCAAATCGGACAATGCTATAATAATTAATTGTTCTATTTTCTTAACCCTGGTTATGTCCAAAACTTAAAAAGGATCATTTGGGTCATCTTGTATAACCTAAATATTAATTTTAAAATAAATTTGAATGATAGATAACCGTAATTAAGTGAGATATGACTATTTTTTAAAACACAACACATAAAACTATATTTAAAAATCATTTAGGGTTAATCAAATTATATCTAAAAATTAATTTAAAATTAAATCGGAACAATCGTTAATGCTATTATTTATTATATTTTCTTAACTCTGGTTGTGTTCAAACCGTAAAAAACATCATTTGGCTATCTCGTATATGCGAAATAGTAAATTTAAATTATATTCGAATAATAGATAACAGTAATAGTGTGAAATATGATTATTTTTTCTAAAAACAATACATCAAAAAAATTTTAAAAATAATTTACAGGACTCAAATGAAATTCAAAAATTAAATTGGAATGAAATCGGACAATGCTATAATGATAAATTGTTCTATTTTCTTAACCCTGGTTATGTCCAAAACTTAAAAGGATCATTTGGGTCATCTTGTATAACCTAAATATTTATTTTAAAATAAATTTGAATAATAGATAACCGTAATTGAGTGGGATATGACTATTTTTTTTTAACACAATACATCAACATATTTTTAAAAATCATTTAGGGTTAATCAAATTATTTCTAAAAATTAAATTAAAATTAAATCGGAACAATCGTTAACGCTATTAGTTATTATGTTTTCTTAATTCTGGTTGTGTTTAAACCGTAAAAAACATCATTTGGCTATTTTGTATATGCGAAATAGTAAATTTAAATTATATTCGAATAATAGATAACAGTTATAGAGTGAGATATAATTTTTTTTTTTTTAAACAATTCATAAGAAAAATTTCAAAAATAATTTACAGTACATTAAATGAACTACAAAAATTAAATTGGAATCAAATCGGACAATGCTATAATAATTAATTGTTCTATTTTCTTAACCCTGGTTATGTCCAAAACTTAAAAAGGATCATTTGGGTCACCTTGTATAACCTAAATATTAATTTTAAATTAAATTTGAATGATAGATAACCGTAATTGAGTGAGATATGACTATTTTTTAAAACACAACACATAAAACTATATTTAAAAATCATTTAGGGTTAATCAAATTATATCTAAAAATTAATTTAAAATTAAATCGGAACAATCGTTAATGCTATTAGTTATTATATTTTCTTAACTCTGGTTGTGTTCAAACCGTAAAAAACATCATTTGGCTATCTCGTATATGCGAAATAGTAAATTTAAATTATATTCGAATAATAGATAACAGTAATAGTGTGAAATATGATTATTTTTTTTAAAAACAATACATCAGAAAAATTTAAAAATAATTTACAGGACATCAAATGAACTTCAAAAATTAAATTGGAATGAAATCGGACAATGCTATAATGATTAATTGTTCTATTTTCTTAACCCTGGTTATGTCCAAAACTTAAAAGGATCATTTGGGTCATCTTGTATAACCTAAATATTCTTTTTAAAATAAATTTGAATAATAGATAACAGTAATTGAGTGAGATATGACTATTTTTTTTTAACACAATAAATCATCATCATTTAGGGTTAATCAAATTATATCTAAAAATTGAATTAAAATTAAATCGGAACAATCGCCAACGCTATTAGTTATTATATTTTCTTAACTCTGGTTGTGTTCAAACCGTAAAAAACATCATTTGGCTGTCTCGTATATGCGAAATAGTAAATTTAAATTATATTCGAATAATAGATAACAGTAATAGTGTGAAATATGATTATTTTTTTTAAAAACAATACATCAAAAAAATTTTAAAAATAATTTACAGGACATCAAATGAACTTCAAAAATTAAATTGGAATGAAATCGGACAATGCTATAATGAATAATTGTTCTATTTTCTTAACCCTGGTTATGTCCAAAACTTAAAAGGATCATTTGAGTCATCTTGTATAACCTAAATAATAATTTTAATTTATATTTGAATAATAGATAACCGTAATTGAGTGAGATATGACTATTTTTTTTAAACACAATCCATTAAAATATTTTTAAAAATCATATAGGGGTAATCAAATTATATCTAAAAATTTAATCGGAACAATCGTTAACGCTATTAGTTATTATATTTTCTTAATTCTGGTTGTGTTCAAACCGTAAAAAACATCATTTGGCTGTCTCGTATATGCGAAATAGTAAATTTAAATTATATTCGAATAATAGATAACAGTAATAGTGTGAAATATGATTATTTTTTTTAAAAACAATACATCAGAAAAATTTTAAAAATAATTTACAGGACATCAAATGAACTTCAAAAATTAAATTGGAATGAAATCGGACAATGCTATAATGATTAATTGTTCTATTTTCTTAACCCTGGTTATGTCCAAAACTTAAAAGGATCATTTGAGTCATCTTGTATAACCTAAATAATAATTTTAATTTATATTTGAATAATAGATAACCGTAATTGAGTGAGATATGACTATTTTTTTTAAACACAATCCATCAAAATATTTTTAAAAATCATTTAGGGTTAATCAAATTATATCTAAAAAAAAATTAAAATTAAATCGGAACAATCGTTAACGCTATTAGTTATTATCTTTTCTTAATTCTGGTTGTGTTCAAACCGTAAAAAACATCATTTGTCTATTTTGTATATGCGAAATAGTAAATTTAAATTATATTCGAATAATAGATAACAGTAATAGAGTGAGATATGACTATTTTTTTAAAACACAATACATAAAACTATTTTTAAAAATCATTTAGGGTTAATCAAATTATATCTAAAAATTAATTTAAAATTAAATCGGAACAATCGTTAATGCTATTAGTTATTAAATTTTCTTAACGCTGGTTTTGTTCAAACCGTAAAAAACATCATTTGGCTATCTCGTATATGCGAAATAGTAAATTTAAATTATATTAGAATAATAGATAACTAACATCAAAAAAATTTTAAAAATAATTTACAGGACATCAAATGAACTTCAAAAATTAAATTGGAATGAAATCGGACAATGCTATAATGATTAATTGTTCTATTTTCTTAACCCTGGTTATGTCCAAAACTTAAAAGGATCATTTGGGTTATCTTGTATAACCTAAATATTCATTTTAAAATAAATTTGAATAATAGATAACCGTAATTGAGTGAGAACTGACTATTTTTTTAAAACACAATACATAAAACTATTTTTAAAAATCATTCAGGGTTAATCAAATTATATCTAAAAATTGAATTAAAATTAAATCGAAACAATCGCCAACGCTATTAGTTATTATATTTTCTTAACTCTGGTTGTGTTCAAACCGTAAAAAACATCATTTGGCTATCTCGTATATGCGAAATAGTAAATTTAAATTATATTCAAATAATAGATAACAGTAATAGTGTGAAATATGATTATTTTTTTTAAAAACAATACATCAGAAAAATTTTAAAAATAATTTACAGGACATCAAATGAACTTCAAAAATTAAATTGGAATGAAATCGGACAATGCTATAATGATAAATTGTTCTATTTTCTTAACCCTGGTTATGTCCAAAACTTAAAAGGATCATTTGGGTCATCTTGTATAACCTAAATAGTCATTTTAAAATAAATTTGAATAATAGATAACCGTAATTGAGTGAGATATGACTATTCTTTTAAAACACAACACAAAACTATTTTTAAAAATCATTTAGGGTTAATCAAATTATATCTAAAAGTTAAATCGGAACAATCGTTAATCCTATTAGTTATTATATTTTCTTAATTCTGGTTGTGTTCAAACCGTAAAAAACATCATTTGGCTATCTTGTATATGCGAAATAGTAAATTTAAATTATATTCGAATAATAGATAACAGTAATAGAGTAAAATATGATTTTTTTTTTTAAAACAATACATCAGACAAATTTCAAAAATAATTTACAGTACATTAAATGAAGTACAAAAATTAAATTGGAATCAAATCGGACAATGCTATAATAATTAATTGTTCTATTTTCTTAACCCTGGTTATGTCCAAAACTTAAAAAGGATCATTTGGGTCATCTTGTATGACCTAAATAATAATTTTAATTTATATCTGAATAATAGATAACCGTAATTGAGTGAGATATGACTATTTTATTTAAACACAATACATCAAAATATTTTTAAAAACCATTTAGGGTTAATCAAATTATATCTAAAAATTAATTTAAAATTAAATCGGAACAATCGTTAATGCTATTAGTTATTATATTTTCTTAACGCTGGTTGTGTTCAAACCGTAAAAAACATCATTTGGCTATCTCGTATATGCGAAATAGTAAATTTAAATTATATTCGAATAATAGATAACAGTAATAGTGTGAAATATGATTATTTTTTTTTAAAACAATACATCAAAAAAATTAAAAAAATAATTTACAGGACATTAAATGAACTTCAAAAATTAAATTGGAATTAAATCGGACAATGCTATAATGATAAATTGTTCTATTTTCTTAACCCTGGTTATGTCCAAAACTTAAAAGGATCATTTGGGTCATCTTGTATAACCTAAATATTCATTTTAAAATAAATTTGAATAATAGATAACCGTAATTGAGTGGGATATGACTATTTTTTTTTAACACAATACATCAAAATATTTTTAAAAATCATTTAGGGTTAATCAAATTATATCTAAAAATTGAATTAAAATTAAATCGGAACAATCGCCAACGCTATTAGTTATTATATTTTCTTAACTCTGGTTGTGTTCAAACCGTAAAAAACATCATTTGGCTATCTCGTATATGCGAAATAGTAAATTAAAATTATATTCGAATAATAGATAACAGTAATAGTGTGAAATATGATTATTTTTTTTAAAAACAATACATCAGAAAAATTTTAAAAATAATTTACAGGACATCAAATGAACTTCAAAAATTAAATTGGAATGAAATCGGACAATGCTATAATGATTAATTGTTCTATTTTCTTAACCCTGGTTATGTCCAAAACTTAAAAGGATCATTTGGGTCATCTTGTTTAACCTAAATATTCTTTTTAAAATAAATTTGTATAATAGATAACCGTAATTGAGTGAGATATGACTATTTTTTTTAAACACAATCCATCAAAATATTTTTAAAAATCATTTAGGGTTAATCAAATTATATCTAAAAAAAAATTAAAATTAAATCGGAACAATCGTTAACGCTATTAGTTATTATCTTTTCTTAATTCTGGTTGTGTTCAAACCGTAAAAAACATCATTTGTCTATTTTGTATATGCGAAATAGTAAATTTAAATTATATTCGAATAATAGATAACAGTAATAGAGTGAGATATTACTATTTTTTTAAAACACAATACATTAAACTATTTTTAAAAATCATTTAGGGTTAATCAAATTATATCTAAAAATTGAATTAAAATTAAATCGGAACAATCGCCAACGCTATTAGTTATTATATTTTCTTAACTCTGCTTGTGTTCAAACCGTAAAAAACATCATTTGGCTATCTCGTATATGCGAAATAGTTAATTTAAATTATATTCGAATAATAGATAACAGTTATAGAGTGAGATATAATTATTTTTTTTTAAAAACAATTCATAAGAAAAATTTCAAAAATAATTTACAGTACTACAAAAATGAACTACAAAAATTAAATTGGAATCAAATCGGACAATGCTATAATGATTAATTGTTCTATTTTCTTAACCCTGGTTATGTCCAAAACTTAAAAAGGATCAATTGGGTCATCTTGTATAATTTAAATATGAATTTTAAAATAAATTTGAATAATAGGTAACCGTAATTGAGTGAAATATGACTATTTTTTTTAAACACAATACATTAAAAAAATTTAGAAAATTATTTAGGGCTAAACAAATTATATCTAAAAATTAAATTGAAATCATATCGGAACATTAGCTATAGGTAATAGTAATCGATTTTCTTCATCCTGGTTATGTCCAAAACATAAAAAGGATCATTTGAGTCATCTTGTATAACCTAAATAATAATTTTAATTTATATTTGAATAATAGATAACCGTAATTGAGTGAGATATGACTATTTTTTTTAAACACAATACAACAAAATATTTTTAAAAATCATTTAGGGTTAATCAAATTATATCTAAAAATTAAATCGGAACAATCGTTAATGCTATTAGTTATTATATTTTCTTAATTCTGGTTGTGTTCAAACCGTAAAAAACATCATTTGGCTATCTTGTATATGCGAAATAGTAAATTTAAATTATATTCGAATAATAGATAACAGTAATAGAGTAAAATATGATTTTTTTTTTAAAACAATACATCAGAAAAATTTCAAAAATAATTTACAGTACATTAAATGAACTACAAAAATTAAATTGGAATCAAATCGGACAATGCTATAATAATTAATTGTTCTATTTTCTTAACCCTGGTTAAGTCCAAAACTTAAAAAGGATCATTTGGGTCATCTTGTATAACCTAAATATTAATTTTAAAATAAATTTGAATGATAGATAACCGTAATTGAGTGAGATATGACTATTTTTTAAAACACAACACATAAAACTATATTTAAAAATCATTTAGGGTTAATCAAATTATATCTAAAAATTAATTTAAAATTAAATCGGAACAATCGTTAATGGTATTAGTTATTATATTTTCTTAACTCTGGTTGTGTTCAAACCGTAAAAAACATCATTTGGCTATCTCGTATATGCGAAATGGTAAATTTAAATTATATTCGAATAATAGATAACAGTAATAGTGTGAAATATGATTATTTTTTTTAAAAACAATACATCAGAAAAAGTTTAAAAATAATTTACAGGACATCAAATGAACTTCAAAAATTAAATTGGAATGAAATCGGACAATGCTAAAATGATTAATTGTTTTATTTTCTTAACCCTGGTTATGTCCAAAACTTAAAAAGGATCAATTGGGTCATCTTGTATAATTTAAATATGAATTTTAAAATAAATTTGAATAATAGGTAACCGTAATTGAGTGAAATATGATTATTTTTTTTAAACACAATACATTAAAAAATTTTAGAAAATTATTTAGGGTTAAACAAATTATATCTAAAAATTAAATTGAAATCATATCGGAACATTAGCTATAGGTAATAGTAATCGATTTTCTTTATCCTGGTTATGTCCAAAACATAAAAAGGATCATTTGAGTCATCTTGTATAACCTAAATAATAATTTTAATTTATATTTGAATAATAGATAACCGTAATTAAGTGAGATATTACTATTTTTTTAAAACACAATACATTAAACTATTTTTAAAAATCATTTAGGGTTAATCAAATTATATCTAAAAATTGAATTAAAATTAAATCGGAACAATCGCCAACGCTATTAGTTATTATATTTTCTTAACTCTGGTTGTGTTCAAACCGTAAAAAACATCATTTGGTTATCTCGTATATGCGAAATAGTAAATTTAAATTATATTCGAATAATAGATAACAGAAATAGTGTGAAATATGATTATTTTTTTTAAAAACAATACATCAGAAAAATTTTAAAAATAATTTACAGGACATCAAATGAACTTCAAAAATTAAATTGGAATGAAATCGGACAATGCTATAATGATTAATTGTTCTATTTTCTTAACCCTGGTTATGTCCAAAACATAAAAAGGATCATTTGAGTCATCTTGTATAACCTAAATAATAATTTTAATTTATATTTGAATAATAGATAACCGTAATTGAGTGAGATATGACTATTTTTTTTAAAAACAATACATCAAAATATTTTTAAAAATCATTTAGGGTTAATAAAATTATATCTAAAAAAAAATTAAAATTAAATCGGAACAATCGTTAACGCTATTAGTTATTATCTTTTCTTAATTCTGGTTGTGTTCAAACCGTAAAAAACATCATTTGTCTATTTTGTATATGCGAAATAGTAAATTTAAATTATATTCGAATAATAGATAACAGTAATAGAGTGAGATATGACTATTTTTTTAAAACACAATACATAAAACTATTTTTAAAAATCATTTAGGGTTAATCAAATTAAATCTAAAAATTGAATTAATATTAAATCGGAACAATCGCCAACGCTATTAGTTATTATATTTTCTTAACTCTGGTTGTGTTCAAACCGTAAAAAACATCATTTGGCTATCTCGTATATGCGAAATAGTAAATTTAAATTATATTCAAATAATAGATAACAGTAATAGTGTGAGATATAATTATTTTTTTTAAAAACAATTCATAAGAAAAATTTTAAAAATACAGTACATCAAATGAACTTCAAAAATTAAATTGGAATCAAATCGGACAATGCTATAATGATTAATTGTTCTATTTTCTTAACCCTGGTTATGTCCAAAAGTTAAAAAGGATCAATTGGGTCATCTTGTATAATTTAAATATGAATTTTAAAATAAATTTGAATAATAGGTAACCGTAATTGAGTGAAATATGATTATTTTTTTTAAACACAATACATTAAAAAATTTTAGAAAATTATTTAGGGTTAAACAAATTATATCTAAAAATTAAATTGAAATCATATCGGAACATTAGCTATAGGTAATAGTAATCGATTTTCTTTATCCTGGTTATGTCCAAAACATAAAAAGGATCATTTGAGTCATCTTGTATAACCTAAATAATAATTTTAATTTATATTTGAATAATAGATAACAGTAATAGTGTGAAATATGATTATTTTTTTTAAAAACAATACATCAAAAAAATTTTAAAAATAATTTACAGGACATCAAATGAACTTCAAAAATTAAATTGGAATGAAATCGGACAATGCTATAATGATTAATTGTTCTATTTTCTTAACCCTGGTTATGTCCAAAACTTAAAAGGATCATTTGGGTCATCTTGTATAACCTAAATATTCATTTTACTATTTTAAATTTATTAATTTGAATAATCGATAACCGTAATTGAGTGAGATATGACTATTTTTTTTTAAACACAATACATTAAAATATTTTTAAAAATCATTTATGGTTAATCAAATTATATCTAAAAATTAAATTAAAATTAAATCGGAACAATCGTTAACGCTATTAGTTATTATCTTTTCTTAATTCTGGTTGTGTTCAAACCGTAAAAAACATCATTTGGCTATTTTGTATATGCGAAATAGTAAATTTAAATTATATTCGAATAATAGAAAACAGTAATAGAGTGAGGTATAATTATTTTTATTAAAAACAATTCATAAGAAAAATTTTAAAAATAATTTACAGTACATCAAATGAACTTCAAAAATTAAATTGGAATCAAATCGGACAATGCTATAATAATTAATTGTTCTATTTTCTTAACACTGGTTATGTCCAAAACTTAAAAAGGATTATTTGGGTCATCTTGTATAACCTAAATATTAATTTTAAAATAAATTTGAATAATAGATAACCGTAATTGAGTGAGAACTGACTATTTTTTTAAAACACAATACATAAAACTATTTTTAAAAATCATTCTGGGTTAATCAAATTATATCTAAAAATTGAATTAAAATTAAATCGGAACAATCGCCAACGCTATTAGTTATTATATTTTCTTAATTCTGGTTGTGTTCAAACCGTAAAAAACATCATTTGGCTATCTTGTATATGCGAAATAGTAAATTTAAATTATATTCGAATAATAGATAACAGTAATAGAGTAAAATATGATTTTTTTTTTAAAACAATACATCAGAAAAATTTCAAAAATAATTTACAGTACATTAAATGAACTACAAAAATTAAATTGGAATCAAATCGGACAATGCTATAATAATTAATTGTTCTATTTTCTTAACCCTGGTTATGTCCAAAACTTAAAAAGGATCATTTGGGTCATCTTGTATAACCTAAATATTAATTTTAAAATAAATTTGAATGATAGATAACCGTAATTAAGTGAGATATGACTATTTTTTAAAACACAACACATAAAACTATATTTAAAAATCATTTAGGGTTAATCAAATTATATCTGAAAATTAATTTAAAATTAAATCGGAACAATCGTTAATGCTATTATTTATTATATTTTCTTAACTCTGGTTGTGTTCAAACCGTAAAAAACATCATTTGGCTATCTCGTATATGCGAAATAGTAAATTTAAATTATATTCGAATAATAGATAACAGTAATAGTGTGAAATATGATTATTTTTTCTAAAAACAATACATCAAAAAAATTTTAAAAATAATTTACAGGACTCAAATGAAATTCAAAAATTAAATTGGAATGAAATCGGACAATGCTATAATGATAAATTGTTCTATTTTCTTAACCCTGGTTATGTCCAAAACTTAAAAGGATCATTTGGGTCATCTTGTATAACCTAAATATTCATTTTAAAATAAATTTGAATAATAGATAACCGTAATTGAGTGAGATATGACTATTTTTTTTAAACACAATACATCAACATATTTTTAAAAATCATTTAGGGTTAATCAAATTATATCTAAAAATTAAATTAAAATTAAATCGGAACAATCGTTAACGCTATTAGTTATTATCTTTTCTTAATTCTGGTTGTGTTCAAACCGTAAAAAACATCATTTGGCTATTTTGTATATGCAAAATAGTAAATTTAAATTATATTCGAATAATAGATAACAGTAATAGAGTGAGATATGACTATTTTTTTAAAACACAATACATCAAAATATTTTTAAAAATCATTTAGGGTTAATCAAATTATATCTAAAAATTGAATTAAAATTAAATCGGAACAATCGCCAACGCTATTAGTTATTATATTTTCTTAACTCTGGTTGTGTTCAAACCGTAAGAAACATCATTTGGCTATCTCGTATATGCGAAATAGTAAATTTAAATTATATTCGAATAATAGATAACAGTAATACTGTGAAATATGATTATTTTTTTTTAAAACAATACATCAAAAAAATTTTAAAAATAATTTACAGGACTCAAATGAAATTCAAAAATTAAATTGGAATGAAATCGGACAATGCTATAATGATAAATTGTTCTATTTTCTTAACCCTGGTTATGTCCAAAACTTAAAAGGATCATTTGGGTCATCTTGTATAACCTAAATATTCATTTTAAAATAAATTTGAATAATAGATAACCGTAATTGAGTGGGATATGACTATTTTTTTTTAACACAATACATCAAAATATTTTTAAAAATCATTTAGAGTTAATCAAATTATTTCTAAAAATTAAATTAAAATTAAATCGGAACAATCGTTAACGCTATTAGTTATTATCTTTTCTTAATTCTGGTTGTGTTTAAACCGTAAAAAACATCATTTGGCTATTTTGTATATGCGAAATAGTAAATTTAAATTATATTCGAATAATAGATAACAGTTATAGAGTGAGATATAATTTTTTTTTTTTAAAACAATTCATAAGAAAAATTTCAAAAATAATTTACAGTACATTAAATGAACTACAAAAATTAAATTGGAATCAAATCGGACAATGCTATAATAATTAATTGTTCTATTTTCTTAACCCTGGTTATGTCCAAAACTTAAAAAGGATCATTTGGGTCATCTTGTATAACCTAAATATTAATTTTAAAATAAATTTGAATGATAGATAACCGTAATTGAGTGAGATATGACTATTTTTTAAAACACAACGCATAAAACTATATTTAAAAATCATTTAGGGTTAATCAAATTATATCTAAAAATTAATTTAAAATTAAATCGGAACAATCGTTAATGCTATTAGTTATTATATTTTCTTAACTCTGGTTGTGTTCAAACCGTAAAAAACATCATTTGGTTATCTCGTATTTGCGAAATAGTAAATTTAAATTATATTCGAATAATAGATAACAGAAATAGTGTGAAATATGATTATTTTTTTTAAAAACAATACATCAGAAAAATTTTAAAAATAATTTACAGGACATCAAATGAACTTCAAAAATTGAATTGGAATGAAATCGGACAATGCTATAATGATTAATTGTTTTATTTTCTTAACCCTGGTTATGTCCAAAACTTAAAAAGGATCAATTGGGTCATCTTGTATAATTTAAATATGAATTTTAAAATAAATTTGAATAATAGATAACCGTAATTGAGTGGGATATGACTATTTTTTTTTAACACAATACATCAAAATATTTTTAAAAATCATTTAGGGTTAATCAAATTATTTCTAAAAATTAAATTAAAATTAAATCGGAACAATCGTTAACGCTATTAGTTATTTTCTTAATTCTGGTTGTGTTTAAACCGTAAACAACATCATTTGGCTATTTTGTATATGCGAAATAGTAAATTTAAATTATATTCGAATAATAGATAACAGTTATAGAGTGAGATATAATTATTTTTTTTTAAAACAATTCATAAGAAAAATTTCAAAAATAATTTACAGTACATTAAATGAACTACAAAAATTAAATTGGAATCAAATCGGACAATGCTATAATAATTAATTGTTCTATTTTCTTAACCCTGGTTATGTCCAAAACTTAAAAAGGATCATTTGGGTCATCTTGTATAACCTAAATATTAATTTTAAAATAAATTTGAATGATAGATAACCGTAATTGAGTGAGATATGACTATTTTTTAAAACACAAGACATAAAACTATATTTAAAAATCATTTAGGGTTAATCAAATTATATCTAAAAATTAATTTAAAATTAAATCGGAACAATCGTTAATGCTATTATTTATTATATTTTCTTAACTCTGGTTGTGTTCAAACCGTAAAAAACATCATTTGGCTATCTCGTATATGCGAAATAGTAAATTTAAATTATATTCGAATAATAGATAACAGTAATAGTGTGAAATATGATTATTTTTCAATCAAGTCTTCAATTCAATTTCAATTCAAGGATCATTTGAGTCACCTTGTATAACCTAAATAATTATTTTAATTTATATTTGAATAATAGATAACCGTAATTAAGTGAGATATTACTATTTTTTTAAAACACAATACATTAAACTATTTTTAAAAATCATTTTAGGTTAATCAAATTATATCTAAAAATTGAATTAAAATTAAATCGGAACAATCGCCAGCGCTATTAGTTATTATATTTTCTTAACTCTGGTTGTGTTCAAACCGTAAAAAACATCATTTGGTTATCTCGTATTTGCGAAATAGTAAATTTAAATTATATTCGAATAATAGATAACAGAAATAGTGTGAAATATGATTATTTTTTTTAAAAACAATACATCAGAAAAATTTTAAAAATAATTTACAGGACATCAAATGAACTTCAAAAATTAAATTGGAATGAAATCGGACAATGCTATAATGATTAATTGTTCTATTTTCTTAACCCTGGTTATGTCCAAAACTTAAAAGGATCATTTGGGTCATCTTGTATAACCTAAATAGTCATTTTAAAATAAATTTGAATAATAAATAACCGTAATTGAGTGAGATATGACTATTTTTTAAAACACAACACATAAAACTATATTTAAAAATCATTTAGGGTTAATCAAATTATATCTAAAAATTAATTTAAAATTAAATCGGAACAATCGTTAATGGTATTAGTTATTATATTTTCTTAACTCTGGTTGTGTTCAAACCGTAAAAAACATCATTTGGCTATCTCGTATATGCGAAATAGAAAATTTAAATTATATTCGAATAATAGATAACAGTTATAGAGTGAGATATAATTATTTTTTTTAAACACAATACATTAAAATATTTTTAAAAATCATATAGGGGTAATCAAATTATATCTAAAAATTTAATCGGAACAATCGTTAACGCTTTTAGTTATTATATTTTCTTAACTCTGGTTGTGTTCAAACCGTAAGAAACATCATTTGGCTATCTCGTATATGCGAAATAGTAAATTTAAATTATATTCGAATAATAGATAACAGTAATACTGTGAAATATGATTATTTTTTTTTAAAACAATACATCAAAAAAATTTTAAAAATAATTTACAGGACTCAAATGAAATTCAAAAATTAAATTGGAATGAAATCGGACAATGCTAGAATGATAAATTGTTCTATTTTCTTAACCCTGGTTATGTCCAAAACTTAAAAGGATCATTTGGGTCATCTTGTATAACCTAAATATTCATTTTAAAATAAATTTGAATAATAGATAACCGTAATTGAGTGGGATATGACTATTTTTTTTTAACACAATACATCAAAATATTTTTAAAAATCATTTAGGGTTAATCAAATTATTTCTAAAAATTAAATTAAAATTAAATCGGAACAATCGTTAACGCTATTAGTTATTATCTTTTCTTAATTCTGGTTGTGTTTAAACCGTAAAAAACATCATTTGGCTATTTTGTATATGCGAAATAGTAAATTTAATTTATATTCGAATAATAGATAACAGTTATAGAGTGAGATATAATTTTTTTTTTTTAAAACAATTCATAAGAAAAATTTCAAAAATAATTTACAGTACATTAAATGAACTACAAAAATTAAATTGGAATCAAATCGGACAATGCTATAATAATTAATTGTTCTATTTTCTTAACCCTGGTTATGTCCAAAACTTAAAAAGGATCATTTGGGTCATCTTGTATAACCTAAATATTAATTTTAAAATAAATTTGAATGATAGATAACCGTAATTGAGTGAGATATGACTATTTTTTAAAACACAACACATAAAACTATATTTAAAAATCATTTAGGGTTAATCAAATTATATCTAAAAATTAATTTAAAATTAAATCGGAACAATCGTTAATGCTATTAGTTATTATATTTTCTTAACTCTGGTTGTGTTCAAACCGTAAAAAACATCATTTGGCTATCTCGTATATGCGAAATAGTAAATTTAAATTATATTCGAATAATAGATAACAGTTATAGAGTGAGATATAATTATTTTTTTTAAAAACAATTCATAAGAAAAATTTCAAAAATAATTTACAGTACATTAAATGAACTTCAAAAATTAAATTGGAATGAAATCGGACAATGCTATAATGATTAATTGTTCTATTTTCTTAACCCTGGTTATGTCCAAAACTTAAAAGGATCATTTGGGTCATCTTGTATAACCTAAATATTCTTTTTAAAATAAATTTGAATAATAGATAACAGTAATTGAGTGAGATATGACTATTTTTTTTTAACACAATACATCATCATCATTTAGGGTTAATCAAATTATATCTAAAAATTGAATTAAAATTAAATCGGAACAATCGCCAACGCTATTAGTTATTATATTTTCTTAACTCTGGTTGTGTTCAAACCGTAAAAAACATCATTTGGCTGTCTCGTATATGCGAAATAGTAAATTTAAATTATATTCGAATAATAGATAACAGTAATAGTGTGAAATATGATTATTTTTTTTAAAAACAATACATCAAAAAAATTTTAAAAATAATTTACAGGACATCAAATGAACTTCAAAAATTAAATTGGAATGAAATCGGACAATGCTATAATGAATAATTGTTCTATTTTCTTAACCCTGGTTATGTCCAAAACTTAAAAGGATCATTTGAGTCATCTTGTATAACCTAAATAATAATTTTAATTTATATTTGAATAATAGATAACCGTAATTGAGTGAGATATGACTATTTTTTTTAAACACAATACATCAAAATATTTTTAAAAATCATTTAGGGTTAATTAAATTATATCTAAAAATTAAATTAAAATTAAATCGGAACAATCGTTAACGCTATTAGTTATTATCTTTTCTTAATTCTGGTTGTGTTCAAACCGTAAAAAACATCATTTGGCTATTTTGTATATGCAAAATAGTAAATTTAAATTATATTCGAATAATAGATAACAGTAATAGAGTGAGATATGACTATTTTTTTAAAACACAATACATCAAAATATTTTTAAAAATCATTTAGGGTTAATCAAATTATATCTAAAAATTGAATTAAAATTAAATCGGAACAATCGCCAACGCTATTAGTTATTATATTTTCTTAACTCTGGTTGTGTTCAAACCGTAAGAAACATCATTTGGCTATCTCGTATATGCGAAATAGTAAATTTAAATTATATTCGAATAATAGATAACAGTAATACTGTGAAATATGATTATTTTTTTTTAAAACAATACATCAAAAAAATTTTAAAAATAATTTACAGGACTCAAATGAAATTCAAAAATTAAATTGGAATGAAATCGGACAATGCTATAATGATAAATTGTTCTATTTTCTTAACCCTGGTTATGTCCAAAACTTAAAAGGATCATTTGGGTCATCTTGTATAACCTAAATATTCATTTTAAAATAAATTTGAATAATAGATAACCGTAATTGAGTGGGATATGACTATTTTTTTTTAACACAATACATCAAAATATTTTTAAAAATCATTTAGGGTTAATCAAATTATATCTAAAAATTGAATTAAAATTAAATCGGAACAATCGCCAACGCTATTAGTTATTATATTTTCTTAACTCTGGTTGTGTTCAAACCGTAAAAAACATCATTTGGCTATCTCGTATATGCGAAATAGTAAATTTAAATTTTATTCGAATAATAGATAACAGTTATAGAGTGAGATATAATTATTTTTTTTAAAAACAATTCATAAGAAAAATTTCAAAAATAATTTACAGTACATTAAATGAACTACAAAAATTAAATTGGAATCAAATCGGACAATGCTATAATAATTAATTGTTCTATTTTCTTAACCCTGGTTAAGTCCAAAACTTAAAAAGGATCATTTGGGTCATGTTGTATAACCTAAATATTAATTTTAAAATAAATTTGAATGATAGATAACCGTAATTGAGTGAGATATGACTATTTTTTAAAACACAACACATAAAACTATATTTAAAAATCATTTAGGGTTAATCAAATTATATCTAAAAATTAATTTAAAATTAAATCGGAACAATCGTTAATGGTATTAGTTATTATATTTTCTTAACTCTGGTTGCGTTCAAACCGTAAAAAACATCATTTGGCTATCTCTTATATGCGAAATAGTAAATTTAAATTATATTCGAATAATAGATAACAGTAATAGTGTGAAATATGATTATTTTTTTTAAAAACAATACATCAGAAAAAGTTTAAAAATAATTTACAGGACATCAAATGAACTTCAAAAATTAAATTGGAATGAAATCGGACAATGCTATAATGATTAATTGTTTTATTTTCTTAACCCTGGTTATGTCCAAAACTTAAAAAGGATCAATTGGGTCATCTTGTATAATTTAAATATGAATTTTAAAATAAATTTGAATAATAGGTAACCGTAATTGAGTGAAATATGATTATTTTTTTTAAACACAATACATTAAAAAATTTTAGAAAATTATTTAGGGTTAAACAAATTATATCTAAAAATTAAATTGAAATCATATCGGAACATTAGCTATAGGTAATAGTAATCGATTTTCTTTATCCTGATTATGTCCAAAACATAAAAAGGATCATTTGAGTCACCTTGTATAACCTAAATAATTATTTTAATTTATATTTGAATAATAGATAACCGTAATTAAGTGAGATATTACTATTTTTTTAAAAAACAATACATTAAACTATTTTTAAAAATCATTTAGGGTTAATCAAATTATATCTAAAAATTGAATTAAAATTAAATCGGAACAATCGCCAGCGCTATTAGTTATTATATTTTCTTAACTCTGGTTGTGTTCAAACCGTAAAAAACATCATTTGGTTATCTCGTATTTGCGAAATAGTAAATTTAAATTATATTCGAATAATAGATAACAGAAATAGTGTGAAATATGATTACTTTTTTAAAAACAATACATCAGAAAAATTTTAAAAATAATTTACAGGACATCAAATGAACTTCAAAAATTGAATTGGAATGAAATCGGACAATGCTATAATGATTAATTGTTTTATTTTCTTAACCCTGGTTATGTCCAAAACTTAAAAAGGATCAATTGGGTCATCTTGTATAATTTAAATATGAATTTTAAAATAAATTTGAATAATAGATAACCGTAATTGAGTGGGATATGACTATTTTTTTTTAACACAATACATCAAAATATTTTTAAAAATCATTTAGGGTTAATCAAATTATTTCTAAAAATTAAATTAAAATTAAATCGGAACAATCGTTAACGCTATTAGTTATTTTCTTAATTCTGGTTGTGTTTAAACCGTAAACAACATCATTTGGCTATTTTGTATATGCGAAATAGTAAATTTAAATTATATTCGAATAATAGATAACAGTTATAGAGTGAGATATAATTATTTTTTTTTAAAACAATTCATAAGAAAAATTTCAAAAATAATTTACAGTACATTAAATGAACTACAAAAATTAAATTGGAATCAAATCGGACAATGCTATAATAATTAATTGTTCTATTTTCTTAACCCTGGTTATGTCCAAAACTTAAAAAGGATCATTTGGGTCATCTTGTATAACCTAAATATTAATTTTAAAATAAATTTGAATGATAGATAACCGTAATTGAGTGAGATATGACTATTTTTTAAAACACAACACATAAAACTATATTTAAAAATCATTTAGGGTTAATCAAATTATATCTAAAAATTAATTTAAAATTAAATCGGAACAATCGTTAATGCTATTATTTATTATATTTTCTTAACTCTGGTTGTGTTCAAACCGTAAAAAACATCATTTGGCTATCTCGTATATGCGAAATAGTAAATTTAAATTATATTCGAATAATAGATAACAGTAATAGTGTGAAATATGATTATTTTTCAATCAAGTCTTCAATTCAATTTCAATTCAAGGATCATTTGAGTCACCTTGTATAACCTAAATAATTATTTTAATTTATATTTGAATAATAGATAACCGTAATTAAGTGAGATATTACTATTTTTTTAAAACACAATACATTAAACTATTTTTAAAAATCATTTAGGGTTAATCAAATTATATCTAAAAATTGAATTAAAATTAAATCGGAACAATCGCCAGCGCTATTAGTTATTATATTTTCTTAACTCTGGTTGTGTTCAAACCGTAAAAAACATCATTTGGTTATCTCGTATTTGCGAAATAGTAAATTTAAATTATATTCGAATAATAGATAACAGAAATAGTGTGAAATATGATTATTTTTTTTAAAAACAATACATCAGAAAAATTTTAAAAATAATTTACAGGACATCAAATGAACTTCAAAAATTAAATTGGAATGAAATCGGACAATGCTATAATGATTAATTGTTCTATTTTCTTAACCCTGGTTATGTCCAAAACTTAAAAGGATCATTTGGGTCATCTTGTATAACCTAAATAGTCATTTTAAAATAAATTTGAATAATAAATAACCGTAATTGAGTGAGATATGACTATTTTTTAAAACACAACACATAAAACTATATTTAAAAATCATTTAGGGTTAATCAAATTATATCTAAAAATTAATTTAAAATTAAATCGGAACAATCGTTAATGGTATTAGTTATTATATTTTTTTAACTCTGGTTGTGTTCAAACCGTAAAAAACATCATTTGGCTATCTTGTATATGCGAAATAGTAAATTTAAATTATATTCGAATAATAGATAACAGTAATAGAGTAAAATATGATTATTTTTTCTAAAAACAATACATCAAGAAAAATTTAAAAATAATTTACAGGACTCAAATGAAATTCAAAAATTAAATTGGAATGAAATCGGACAATGCTATAATGATAAATTGTTCTATTTTCTTAACCCTGGTTATTTCCAAAACTTAAAAGGATCATTTGGGTCATCTTGTATAACCTAAATATTCATTTTAAAATAAATTTGAATAATAGATAACCGTAATTGAGTGGGATATGATTATTTTTTTTTAACACAATACATCAAAATATTTTTAAAAATCATTTAGGGTTAATCAAATTATATCTAAAAATTGAATTAAAATTAAATCGGAACAATCGCCAACGCTATTAGTTATTATATGTTCTTAACTCTGGTTGTGTTCAAACCGTAAAAAACATCATTTGGCTATCTCGTATATGCGAAATAGTAAATTTAAATTATATTCGAATAATAGATAACAGTTATAGAGTGAGATATAATTATTTTTTTTAAAAACAATTCATAAGAAAAATTTCAAAAATAATTTACAGTACATTAAATGAACTACAAAAATTAAATTGGAATCAAATCGGACAATGCTATAATAATTAATTGTTCTATTTTCTTAACCCTGGTTAAGTCCAAAACTTAAAAAGGATCATTTGGGTCATGTTGTATAACCTAAATATTAATTTTAAAATAAATTTGAATGATAGATAACCGTAATTGAGTGAGATATGACTATTTTTTAAAACACAACACATAAAACTATATTTAAAAATCATTTAGGGTTAATCAAATTATATCTAAAAATTAATTTAAAATTAAATCGGAACAATCGTTAATGGTATTAGTTATTATATTTTCTTAACTCTGGTTGTGTTCAAACCGTAAAAAACATCATTTGGCTATCTCGTATATGCGAAATAGTAAATTTAAATTATATTCGAATAATAGATAACAGTAATAGTGTGAAATATGATTATTTTTTTTAAAAACAATACATCAGAAAAAGTTTAAAAATAATTTACAGGACATCAAATGAACTTCAAAAATTGAATTGGAATGAAATCGGACAATGCTATAATGATTAATTGTTTTATTTTCTTAACCCTGGTTATGTCCAAAACTTAAAAAGGATCAATTGGGTCATCTTGTATAATTTAAATATGAATTTTAAAATAAATTTGAATAATAGATAACCGTAATTGAGTGGGATATGACTATTTTTTTTTAACACAATACATCAAAATATTTTTAAAAATCATTTAGGGTTAATCAAATTATTTCTAAAAATTAAATTAAAATTAAATCGGAACAATCGTTAACGCTATTAGTTATTTTCTTAATTCTGGTTGTGTTTAAACCGTAAAAAACATCATTTGGCTATTTTGTATATGCGAAATAGTAAATTTAAATTATATTCGAATAATAGATAACAGTTATAGAGTGAGATATAATTATTTTTTTTTAAAACAATTCATAAGAAAAATTTCAAAAATAATTTACAGTACATTAAATGAACTACAAAAATTAAATTGGAATCAAATCGGACAATGCTATAATAATTAATTGTTCTATTTTCTTAACCCTGGTTATGTCCAAAACTTAAAAAGGATCATTTGGGTCATCTTGTATAACCTAAATATTAATTTTAAAATAAATTTGAATGATAGATAACCGTAATTGAGTGAGATATGACTATTTTTTAAAACACAACACATAAAACTATATTTAAAAATCATTTAGGGTTAATCAAATTATATCTAAAAATTAATTTAAAATTAAATCGGAACAATCGTTAATGCTATTATTTATTATATTTTCTTAACTCTGGTTGTGTTCAAACCGTAAAAAACATCATTTGGCTATCTCGTATATGCGAAATAGTAAATTTAAATTATATTCGAATAATAGATAACAGTAATAGTGTGAAATATGATTATTTTTCAATCAAGTCTTCAATTCAATTTCAATTCAAGGATCATTTGAGTCACCTTGTATAACCTAAATAATTATTTTAATTTATATTTGAATAATAGATAACCGTAATTAAGTGAGATATTACTATTTTTTTAAAACACAATACATTAAACTATTTTTAAAAATCATTTAGGGTTAATCAAATTATATCTAAAAATTGAATTAAAATTAAATCGGAACAATCGCCAACGCTATTAGTTATTATATTTTCTTAACTCTGGTTGTGTTCAAACCGTAAAAAACATCATTTGGTTATCTCGTATTTGCGAAATAGTAAATTTAAATTATATTCGAATAATAGATAACAGAAATAGTCTGAAATATGATTATTTTTTTTAAAAACAATACATCAGAAAAATTTTAAAAATAATTTACAGGACATCAAATGAACTTCAAAAATTAAATTGGAATGAAATCGGACAATGCTATAATGATTAATTGTTCTATTTTCTTAACCCTGGTTATGTCCAAAACTTAAAAGGATCATTTGGGTCATCTTGTATAACCTAAATAGTCATTTTAAAATAAATTTGAATAATAAATAACCGTAATTGAGTGAGATATGACTATTTTTTAAAACACAACACATAAAACTATATTTAAAAATCATTTAGGGTTAAACAAATTATATCTAAAAATTAATTTAAAATTAAATCGGAACAATCGTTAATGGTATTAGTTATTATATTTTCTTAACTCTGGTTGTGTTCAAACCGTAAAAAACATCATTTGGCTATCTTGTATATGCGAAATAGTAAATTTAAATTATATTCGAATAATAGATAACAGTAATAGAGTAAAATATGATTATTTTTTCTAAAAACAATACATCAAAAAAATTTTAAAAATAATTTACAGGACTCAAATGAAATTCAAAAATTAAATTGGAATGAAATCGGACAATGCTATAATGATAAATTGTTCTATTTTCTTAACCCTGGTTATGTCCAAAACTTAAAAGGATCATTTGGGTCATCTTGTATAACCTAAATATTCATTTTAAAATAAATTTGAATAATAGATAACCGTAATTGAGTGGGATATGACTATTTTTTTTTAACACAATACATCAAAATATTTTTAAAAATCATTTAGGGTTAATCAAATTATATCTAAAAATTGAATTAAAATTAAATCGGAACAATCGCCAACGCTATTATTTATTATATTTTCTTAACTCTGGTTGTGTTCAAACCGTAAAAAACATCATTTGGCTATCTCGTATATGCGAAATAGTAAATTTAAATTATATTCGAATAATAGATAACAGTTATAGAGTGAGATATAATTATTTTTTTTAAAAACAATTCATAAGAAAAATTTCAAAAATAATTTACAGTACATTAAATGAACTACAAAAATTAAATTGGAATCAAATCGGACAATGCTATAATAATTAATTGTTCTATTTTCTTAACCCTGGTTAAGTCCAAAACTTAAAAAGGATCATTTGGGTCATGTTGTATAACCTAAATATTAATTTTAAAATAAATTTGAATGATAGATAACCGTAATTGAGTGAGATATGACTATTTTTTAAAACACAACACATAAAACTATATTTAAAAATCATTTAGGGTTAATCAAATTATATCTAAAAATTAATTTAAAATTAAATCGGAACAATCGTTAATGGTATTAGTTATTATATTTTCTTAACTCTGGTTGTGTTCAAACCGTAAAAAAATCATTTGGCTATCTCGTATATGCGAAATAGTAAATTTAAATTATATTCGAATAATAGATAACAGTAATAGTGTGAAATATGATTATTTTTTTTAAAAACAATACATCAGAAAAAGTTTAAAAATAATTTACAGGACATCAAATGAACTTCAAAAATTGAATTGGCATGAAATCGGACAATGCTATAATGATTAATTGTTTTATTTTCTTAACCCTGGTTATGTCCAAAACTTAAAAAGGATCAATTGGGTCATCTTGTATAATTTAAATATGAATTTTAAAATAAATTTGAATAATAGATAACCGTAATTAAGTGGGATATGACTATTTTTTTTTAACACAATACATCAAAATATTTTTAAAAATCATTTAGAGTTAATCAAATTATTTCTAAAAATTAAATTAAAATTAAATCGGAACAATCGTTAACGCTATTAGTTATTTTCTTAATTCTGGTTGTGTTTAAACCGTAAAAAACATCATTTGGCTATTTTGTATATGCGAAATAGTAAATTTAAATTATATTCGAATAATAGATAACAGTTATAGAGTGAGATATAATTATTTTTTTTTAAAACAATTCATAAGAAAAATTTCAAAAATAATTTACAGTACATTAAATGAACTACAAAAATTAAATTGGAATCAAATCGGACAATGCTATAATAATTAATTGTTCTATTTTCTTAACCCTGGTTATGTCCAAAACTTAAAAAGGATCATTTGGGTCATGTTGTATAACCTAAATATTAATTTTAAAATAAATTTGAATGATAGATAACCGTAATTGAGTGAGATATGACTATTTTTTAAAACACAACACATAAAACTATATTTAAAAATCATTTAGGGTTAATCAAATTATATCTAAAAATTAATTTAAAATTACATCGGAACAATCGTTAACGCTATTAGTTATTATCTTTTCTTAATTCTGGTTGTGTTTAAACCGTAAAAAACATCATTTGGCTATCTCGTATATGCGAAATAGTAAATTTAAATTATATTCGAATAATAGATAACAGTAATAGTGTGAAATATGATTATTTTTTCTAAAAACAATACATCAAAAAAATTTTAAAAATAATTTACAGGACTCAAATGAAATTCAAAAATTAAATTGGAATGAAATCGGACAATGCTATAATGATAAATTGTTCTATTTTCTTAACCCTGGTTATGTCCAAAACTTAAAAGGATCATTTGGGTCATCTTGTATAACCTAAATATTCATTTTAAAATAAATTTGAATAATAGATAACCGTAATTGAGTGGGATATGACTATTTTTTTTTAACACAATACATCAAAATATTTTTAAAAATCATTTAGGGTTAATCAAATTATTTCTAAAAATTAAATTAAAATTAAATCGGAACAATCGTTAACGCTATTAGTTATTATCTTTTCTTAATTCTGGTTGTGTTTAAACCGTAAAAAACATCATTTGGCTATTTTGTATATGCGAAATAGTAAATTTAAATTATATTCGAATAATAGATAACAGTAATAGTGTGAAATATGATTATTTTTTTTAAAAACAATACATCAGAAAAATTTTAAAAATAATTTACAGGACTCAAATGAAATTCAAAAATTAAATTGGAATGAAATCGGACAATGCTATAATGATAAATTGTTCTATTTTCTTAACCCTGGTTATGTCCAAAACTTAAAAGGATCATTTGGGTCATCTTGTATAACCTAAATATTCTTTTTAAAATAAATTTGAATAATAGATAACAGTAATTAAGTGAGATATGACTATTTTTTTTAACACAATACATCATCATCATTTAGGGTTAATCAAATTATATCTAAAAATTGAATTAAAATAAAATCGGAACAATCGTTAACGCTATTAGTTATCTTTTCTTAATTCTGGTTGTGTTTAAACCGTAAAAAACATCATTTGGCTATTTTGTATATGCGAAATAGTAAATTGAAATTATATTCGAATAATAGATAACAGTAATAGAGTGAGATATAATTATTTTTTTTAAAAACAATTCATAAGAAAAATTTCAAAAATAATTTACAGTACATTAAATGAACTACAAAAATTAAATTGGAATCAAATCGGACAATGCTATAATAATTAATTGTTCTATTTTCTTAATCCTGGTTATGTCCAAAACTTAAAAAGGATCATTTGGGTCATCTTGTATAACCTAAATATTAATTTTAAAATAAATTTGAATGATAGATAACCGTAATTGAGTGAGATATGACTATTTTTTAAAACACAACACATAAAACTATATTTAAAAATCATTTAGGGTTAATCAAATTATATCTAAAAATTAATTTAAAATTAAATCGGAACAATCGTTAATGCTATTAGTTATTATATTTTCTTAACTCTGGTTGTGTTCAAACCGTAAAAAACATCATTTGGCTATCTCGTATATGCGAAATAGTAAATTTAAATTATATTCGAATAATAGATAACAGTAATAGTGTGAAATATGATTATTTTTTTTAAAAACAATACATCAGAAAAATTTTAAAAATAATTTACAGGACATCAAATGAACTTCAAAAATTAAATTGGAATGAAATCGGACAATGCTATAATGATTAATTGTTCTATTTTCTTAACCCTGGTTATGTCCAAAACTTAAAAGGATCATTTGGGTCATCTTGTATAACCTAAATATTCTTTTTAAAATAAATTTGAATAATAGATAACAGTAATTGAGTGAGATATGACTATTTTTTTTTAACACAATACATCATCATCATTTAGGGTTAATCAAATTATATCTAAAAATTGAATTAAAATTAAATCGGAACAATCGCCAACGCTATTAGTTATTATATTTTCTTAACTCTGGTTGTGTTCAAACCGTAAAAAACATCATTTGGCTGTCTCGTATATGCGAAATAGTAAATTTAAATTATATTCGAATAATAGATAACAGTAATAGTGTGAAATATGATTATTTTTTTTAAAAACAATACATCAAAAAAATTTTAAAAATAATTTACAGGACATCAAATAAACTTCAAAAATTAAATTGGAATGAAATCGGACAATGCTATAATGAATAATTGTTCTATTTTCTTAACCCTGGTTATGTCCAAAACTTAAAAGGATCATTTGAGTCATCTTGTATAACCTAAATAATAATTTTAATTTATATTTGAATAATAGATAACCGTAATTGAGTGAGATATGACTATTTTTTTTAAACACAATACATCAAAATATTTTTAAAAATCATTTAGGGTTAATCAAATTATATCTAAAAATTAAATTAAAATTAAATCGGAACAATCGTTAACGCTATTAGTTATTATCTTTTCTTAATTCTGGTTGTGTTCAAACCGTAAAAAACATCATTTGGCTATTTTGTATATGCAAAATAGTAAATTTAAATTATATTCGAATAATAGATAACAGTAATAGAGTGAGATATGACTATTTTTTTAAAACACAATACATCAAAATATTTTTAAAAATCATTTAGGGTTAATCAAATTATATCTAAAAATTGAATTAAAATTAAATCGGAACAATCGCCAACGCTATTAGTTATTATATTTTCTTAACTCTGGTTGTGTTCAAACCGTAAGAAACATCATTTGGCTATCTCGTATATGCGAAATAGTAAATTTAAATTATATTCGAATAATAGATAACAGTAATACTGTGAAATATGATTATTTTTTTTAAAAACAATACATCAAAAAAATTTTAAAAATAATTTACAGGACTCAAATGAAATTCAAAAATTAAATTGGAATGAAATCGGACAATGCTATAATGATAAATTGTTCTATTTTCTTAACCCTGGTTATGTCCAAAACTTAAAAGGATCATTTGGGTCATCTTGTATAACCTAAATATTCATTTTAAAATAAATTTGAATAATAGATAACCGTAATTGAGTGGGATATGACTATTTTTTTTTAACACAATTCATCAAAATATTTTAAAAAATCATTTAGGGTTAATCAAATTATATCTAAAAATTGAATTAAAATTAAATCGGAACAATCGCCAACGCTATTAGTTATTATATTTTCTTAACTCTGGTTGTGTTCAAACCGTAAAAAACATCATTTGGCTATCTCGTATATGCGAAATAGTAAATTTAAATTATATTCGAATAATAGATAACAGTTATAGAGTGAGATATAATTATTTTTTTTAAAAACAATTCATAAGAAAAATTTCAAAAATAATTTACAGTACATTAAATGAACTACAAAAATTAAATTGGAATCCAATCGGACAATGCTATAATAATTAATTGATCTAGTTTCTTAACCCTGGTTAAGTCCAAAACTTAAAAAGGATCATTTGGGTCATCTTGTATAACCTAAATATTAATTTTAAAATAAATTTGAATGATAGATAACCGTAATTGAGTGAGATATGACTATTTTTTAAAACACAACACATAAAACTATATTTAAAAATCATTTAGGGTTAATCAAATTATATCTAAAAATTAATTTAAAATTAAATCGGAACAATCGTTAATGGTATTAGTTATTATATTTTCTTAACTCTGGTTGTGTTCAAACCGTAAAAAACATCATTTGGCTATCTCGTATATGCGAAATAGTAAATTTAAATTATATTCGAATAATAGATAACAGTAATAGTGTGAAATATGATTATTTTTTTTAAAAACAATACATCAGAAAAAGTTTAAAAATAATTTACAGGACATCAAATGAACTTCAAAAATTGAATTGGCATGAAATCGGACAATGCTATAATGATTAATTGTTTTATTTTCTTAACCCTGGTTATGTCCAAAACTTAAAAAGGATCAATTGGGTCATCTTGTATAATTTAAATATGAATTTTAAAATAAATTTGAATAATAGATAACCGTAATTAAGTGGGATATGACTATTTTTTTTTAACACAATACATCAAAATATTTTTAAAAATCATTTAGGGTTAATCAAATTATTTCTAAAAATTAAATTAAAATTAAATCGGAACAATCGTTGACGCTATTAGTTATTTTCTTAATTCTGGTTGTGTTTAAACCGTAAAAAACATCATTTGGCTATTTTGTATATGCGAAATAGTAAATTTAAATTATATTCGAATAATAGATAACAGTTATAGAGTGAGATATAATTATTTTTTTTTAAAACAATTCATAAGAAAAATTTCAAAAATAATTTACAGTACATTAAATGAACTACAAAAATTAAATTGGAATCAAATCGGACAATGCTATAATAATTAATTGTTCTATTTTCTTAACCCTGGTTATGTCCAAAACTTAAAAAGGATCATTTGGGTCATCTTGTATAACCTAAATATTAATTTTAAAATAAATTTGAATGATAGATAACCGTAATTGAGTGAGATATGACTATTTTTTAAAACACAACACATAAAACTATATTTAAAAATCATTTAGGGTTAATCAAATTATATCTAAAAATTAATTTAAAATTACATCGGAACAATCGTTAATGCTATTATTTATTATATTTTCTTAACTCTGGTTGTGTTCAAACCGTAAAAAACATCATTTGGCTATCTCGTATATGCGAAATAGTAAATTTAAATTATATTCGAATAATAGATAACAGTAATAGTGTGAAATATGATTATTTTTTCTAAAAACAATACATCAAAAAAATTTTAAAAATAATTTACAGGACTCAAATGAAATTCAAAAATTAAATTGGAATGAAATCGGACAATGCTATAATGATAAATTGTTCTATTTTCTTAACCCTGGTTATGTCCAAAACTTAAAAGGATCATTTGGGTCATCTTGTATAACCTAAATATTCATTTTAAAATAAATTTGAATAATAGATAACCGTAATTGAGTGGGATATGACTATTTTTTTTTAACACAATACATCAAAATATTTTTAAAAATCATTTAGGGTTAATCAAATTATTTCTAAAAATTAAATTAAAATTAAATCGGAACAATCGTTAACGCTATTAGTTATTATCTTTTCTTAATTCTGGTTGTGTTTAAACCGTAAAAAACATCATTTGGCTATTTTGTATATGCGAAATAGTAAATTTAAATTATATTCGAATAATAGATAACAGTAATAGTGTGAAATATGATTATTTTTTTAAAAAACAATACATCAGAAAAATTTTAAAAATAATTTACAGGACTCAAATGAAATTCAAAAATTAAATTGGAATGAAATCGGACAATGCTATAATGATAAATTGTTCTATTTTCTTAACCCTGGTTATGTCCAAAACTTAAAAGGATCATTTGGGTCATCTTGTATAACCTAAATATTCTTTTTAAAATAAATTTGAATAATAGATAACAGTAATTAAGTGAGATATGACTATTTTTTTTAACACAATACATCATCATCATTTAGGGTTAATCAAATTATATCTAAAAATTGAATTAAAATAAAATCGGAACAATCGTTAACGCTATTAGTTATCTTTTCTTAATTCTGGTTGTGTTTAAACCGTAAAAAACATCATTTGGCTATTTTGTATATGCGAAATAGTAAATTGAAATTATATTCGAATAATAGATAACAGTAATAGAGTGAGATATAATTATTTTTTTTAAAAACAATTCATAAGAAAAATTTCAAAAATAATTTACAGTACATTAAATGAACTACAAAAATTAAATTGGAATCAAATCGGACAATGCTATAATAATTAATTGTTCTATTTTCTTAATCCTGGTTATGTCCAAAACTTAAAAAGGATCATTTGGGTCATCTTGTATAACCTAAATATTAATTTTAAAATAAATTTGAATGATAGATAACCGTAATTGAGTGAGATATGACTATTTTTTAAAACACAACACATAAAACTATATTTAAAAATCATTTAGGGTTAATCAAATTATATCTAAAAATTAATTTAAAATTAAATCGGAACAATCGTTAATGCTATTAGTTATTATATTTTCTTAACTCTGGTTGTGTTCAAACCGTAAAAAACATCATTTGGCTATCTCGTATATGCGAAATAGTAAATTTAAATTATATTCGAATAATAGATAACAGTAATAGTGTGAAATATGATTATTTTTTTTAAAAACAATACATCAGAAAAATTTTAAAAATAATTTACAGGACATCAAATGAACTTCAAAAATTAAATTGGAATGAAATCGGACAATGCTATAATGATTAATTGTTCTATTTTCTTAACCCTGGTTATGTCCAAAACTTAAAAGGATCATTTGGGTCATCTTGTATAACCTAAATATTCTTTTTAAAATAAATTTGAATAATAGATAACAGTAATTGAGTGAGATATGACTATTTTTTTTTAACACAATACATCATCATCATTTAGGGTTAATCAAATTATATCTAAAAATTGAATTAAAATTAAATCGGAACAATCGCCAACGCTATTAGTTATTATATTTTCTTAACTCTGGTTGTGTTCAAACCGTAAAAAACATCATTTGGCTGTCTCGTATATGCGAAATAGTAAATTTAAATTATATTCGAATAATAGATAACAGTAATAGTGTGAAATATGATTATTTTTTTTAAAAACAATACATCAAAAAAATTTTAAAAATAATTTACAGGACATCAAATAAACTTCAAAAATTAAATTGGAATGAAATCGGACAATGCTATAATGAATAATTGTTCTATTTTCTTAACCCTGGTTATGTCCAAAACTTAAAAGGATCATTTGAGTCATCTTGTATAACCTAAATAATAATTTTAATTTATATTTGAATAATAGATAACCGTAATTGAGTGAGATATGACTATTTTTTTTAAACACAATACATCAAAATATTTTTAAAAATCATTTAGGGTTAATCAAATTATATCTAAAAATTAAATTAAAATTAAATCGGAACAATCGTTAACGCTATTAGTTATTATCTTTTCTTAATTCTGGTTGTGTTCAAACCGTAAAAAACATCATTTGGCTATTTTGTATATGCAAAATAGTAAATTTAAATTATATTCGAATAATAGATAACAGTAATAGAGTGAGATATGACTATTTTTTTAAAACACAATACATCAAAATATTTTTAAAAATCATTTAGGGTTAATCAAATTATATCTAAAAATTGAATTAAAATTAAATCGGAACAATCGCCAACGCTATTAGTTATTATATTTTCTTAACTCTGGTTGTGTTCAAACCGTAAGAAACATCATTTGGCTATCTCGTATATGCGAAATAGTAAATTTAAATTATATTCGAATAATAGATAACAGTAATACTGTGAAATATGATTATTTTTTTTAAAAACAATACATCAAAAAAATTTTAAAAATAATTTACAGGACTCAAATGAAATTCAAAAATTAAATTGGAAAGAAATCGGACAATGCTATAATGATAAATTGTTCTATTTTCTTAACCCTGGTTATGTCCAAAACTTAAAAGGATCATTTGGGTCATCTTGTATAACCTAAATATTCATTTTAAAATAAATTTGAATAATAGATAACCGTAATTGAGTGGGATATGACTATTTTTTTTTAAAACAATTCATCAAAATATTTTTAAAAATCATTTAGGGTTAATCAAATTATATCTAAAAATTGAATTAAAATTAAATCGGAACAATCGCCAACGCTATTAGTTATTATATTTTCTTAACTCTGGTTGTGTTCAAACCGTAAAAAACATCATTTGGCTATTTCGTATATGCGAAATAGTAAATTTAAATTATATTCGAATAATAGATAACAGTTATAGAGTGAGATATAATTATTTTTTTTGAAAACAATTCATAAGAAAAATTTCAAAAATAATTTACAGTACATTAAATGAACTACAAAAATTAAATTGGAATCAAATCGGACAATGCTATAATAATTAATTGATCTATTTTCTTAACCCTGGTTAAGTCCAAAACTTAAAAAGGATCATTTGGGTCATCTTGTATAACCTAAATATTAATTTTAAAATAAATTTGAATGATAGATAACCGTAATTGAGTGAGATATGACTATTTTTTAAAACACAACACATAAAACTATATTTAAAAATTATTTAGGGTTAATCAAATTATATCTAAAAATTAATTTAAAATTAAATCGGAACAATCGTTAATGGTATTAGTTATTATATTTTCTTAACTCTGGTTGTGTTCAAACCGTAAAAAACATCATTTGGCTATCTCGTATATGCGAAATAGTAAATTTAAATTATATTCGAATAATAGATAACAGTAATAGTGTGAAATATGATTATTTTTTTTAAAAACAATACATCAGAAAAAGTTTAAAAATAATTTACAGGACATCAAATGAACTTCAAAAATTGAATTGGCATGAAATCGGACAATGCTATAATGATTAATTGTTTTATTTTCTTAACCCTGGTTATGTCCAAAACTTAAAAAGGATCAAATAATATCCTAGAAATTTGCTTAAAACAAAATTTCTTTAATTTTGATAATGAAACCTATATACAAGAGGATGGCCTAGCCATGGGATCTCCATTATCCCCCCTCTTAGCTGATACATTTATGAATCACTTCGAAAGTAATAATATTTTGAATAACAACCCCTACCTATCTAATATACTGTATTATTATAGATATGTAGATGACTGCATTTTATTATGGAATGGCAATAAACAAAATCTTAGTGATTTTCTATCATTCATTAATAACATTCATCCAAAAATAAAATTTACATTAGAAGTGGAAATCAATAAAACCATAACCTTTTTAGACTTACTTATTAAAAACGTAAATAATAAACATGATTTTGAGATATATAGAAAACCTAGCCACACTGGAACAATCATACACAATGAGTCATTCCATCCTTTTTCACATAAAGCAGCAGCTTTAAATAGTTATGTAAATAGAGCACTACAGATTCCTCAAACAACTGAAAGCAGGGATAGAGAGTTGAATATTATCAAACAAATTGCCCAAACTCATAATTTTTCTCCCAATTTAGTAGACAAAATAAAAAATAAATTTCTATTACGTAATGCGTTCCAAAATGTCTACATACCACATCAAACAATATTAAGTAATCAGCCAGTAAATAAGTTCATTTCACTTACATACAATGGAGCAGTTTCTTATAAAATCCAACGAGTTCTAACTTCTTTAAATGTTAAGGTTGCCTTTAAATCGAGCAATTCATTAGGTAACTTATTGATTAATAATAAAGACAAAACGGATCCGTTATCTTGTAAAGGAATTTATAAGCTTTATTGTGAGTGTGGTTATTTTTATGTAGGTAGAACGAAGCGTAGTTTTAAAGCTCGGTTTAGCGAACATGACCGATGCATTAGACAAAACAATCCTGAGTCTTTATTTGCTAAGCATATTATGGAGACCGGTCACCCATCGAATCTACTAGATAATTACAAGATCTTACATAGAGTTCAGGACAACATAAATCTAAATAATCTTGAATTACTCGAGATTAAAAGATCTCTCAAAAAAGAATATGATAAATCTCTTAATATTCAGATTAACATTCCTGAAACTAATTTAATTAATATTTTATTTGAATAACTCTTCCCTCCCTTTCCGGTTAATTTATTTTAATATAAACCCCGTTGTTTTCTTAATATAAACTGGTAGAGACATCTGTTTAACAGTTTTAAAATATTTTAAAGTTACTGTGGGTACCGCTATCTAGTACCCATTCGGTTATAGGATATAAAATATAGATTTCTTTGTAACGTTCTTTCTTAATTATGAAAACTAGATATAGATGACTCTGTTGGTCAGATTAGTTTGAATGGCGGTTATCATAGTTTTTAGATCGTTTTGTCTATTGTGTTGTAACGGTGCTTTTTAGATGTTATTGTTTTAAACCTAAGTGTATTATTTGTTATCTTACGATAAGATTTACTTGCTTAATTTTAGCTGTACCGTTCTATATGTGCTTTTGTTTTGTTTTGACAAATCTCGTTTTTAACAATGTAAGTACGCTTTAAAATTCGATTTTATTCAGCATTTTACCAATTTTTGATAAGCATAGTATCTATGTAAATTGTGTCTTTTACTTTTAGTCCTCGACCTGATGATGCGATGATATTGTAATCGCGAAACCGGTCGTCATAATAAAAGGAATTTCTGGTGAAATAAGACCTTTAATTTCTACTGTGTTTGCTAGCAAATACCTATAAAAATACATCCCAGAACATGGACACCATTCTCCAAACTATTAAAAAGGATCAATTGGGTCATCTTGTATAATTTAAATATTCATTTTAAAATAAATTTGAACAATAGATAACCGTAATTGAGTGGGATATGACTATTTTTTTTTAACACAATACATCAAAATTTTTTAAAAATCATTTAGGGTTAATCAAATTATTTCTAAAAATTAAATTAAAATTAAATCGGAACAATCGTTAACGCTATTAGTTATTATCTTTTCTTAATTCTGGTTGTGTTTAAACCGTAAAAAACATCATTTGGCTATTTTGTATATGCGAAATAGTAAATTTAAATTATATTCGAATAATAGATAACAGTTATAGAGTGAGATATAATTATTTTTTTTTAAAACAATTCATAAGAAAAATTTCAAAAATAATTTACAGTACATTAAATGAACTACAAAAATTAAATTGGAATCAAATCGGACAATGCAATAATAATTAATTGTTCTATTTTCTTAACCCTGGTTATGTCCAAAACTTAAAAAGGATCATTTGGGTCATCTTGTATAACCTAAATATTAATTTTAAAATAAATTTGAATGATAGATAACCGTAATTGAGTGAGATATGACTATTTTTTAAAACACAACACATAAAACTATATTTAAAAATCATTTAGGGTTAATCAAATTATATCTAAAAATTAATTTAAAATTAAATCGGAACAATCGTTAATGCTATTAGTTATTATATTTTCTTAACTCTGGTTGTGTTCAAACCGTAAAAAACATCATTTGGCTATCTCGTATATGCGAAATAGTAAATTTAAATTATATTCGAATAATAGATAACAGTAATAGTGTGAAATATGATTATTTTTTTTAAAAACAATACATCAGAAAATTTTTAAAAATAATTTACAGGACATCAAATGAACTTCAAAAATTAAATTGGAATGAAATCGGACAATGCTATAATGAATAATTGTTCTATTTTCTTAACCCTGGTTATGTCCAAAACTTAAAAGGATCATTTGAGTCATCTTGTATAACCTAAATAATAATTTTAATTTATATTTGAATAATAGATAACCGTAATTGAGTGAGATATGACTATTTTTTTTAAACACAATACATCAAAATATTTTTAAAAATCATTTAGGGTTAATCAAATTATATTTAAAAATTAAATTAAAATTAAATCGGAACAATCGTTAACGCTATTAGTTATTATCTTTTCTTAATTCTGGTTGTGTTCAAACCGTAAAAAACATCATTTGGCTATTTTGTATATGCAAAATAGTAAATTTAAATTATATTCGAATAATAGATAACAGTAATAGAGTGAGATATGACTATTTTTTTAAAACACAATACATCAAAATATTTTTAAAAATCATTTAGGGTTAATCAAATTATATCTAAAAATTGAATTAAAATTAAATCGGAACAATCGCCAACGCTATTAGTTATTATATTTTCTTAACTCTGGTTGTGTTCAAACCGTAAGAAACATCATTTGGCTATCTCGTATATGCGAAATAGTAAATTTAAATTATATTCGAATAATAGATAACAGTAATACTGTGAAATATGATTATTTTTTTTAAAAACAATACATCAAAAAAATTTTAAAAATAATTTACAGGACTCAAATGAAATTCAAAAATTAAATTGGAATGAAATCGGACAATGCTAATGATAAATTGTTCTATTTTCTTAACCCTGGTTATGTCCAAAACTTAAAAGGATCATTTGGGTCATCTTGTATAACCTAAATATTCATTTTAAAATAAATTTGAATAATAGATAACCGTAATTGAGTGGGATATGACTATTTTTTTTTAACACAATTCATCAAAATATTTTTAAAAATCATTTAGGGTTAATCAAATTATATCTAAAAATTGAATTAAAATTAAATCGGAACAATCGCCAACGCTATTAGTTATTATATTTTCTTAACTCTGGTTGTGTTCAAACCGTAAAAAACATCATTTGGCTATCTCGTATATGCGAAATAGTAAATTTAAATTATATTCGAATAATAGATAACAGTTATAGAGTGAGATATAATTATTTTTTTTAAAAACAATTCATAAGAAAAATTTCAAAAATAATTTACAGTACATTAAATGAACTACAAAAATTAAATTGGAATCAAATCGGACAATGCTATAATAATTAATTGATCTATTTTCTTAACCCTGGTTAAGTCCAAAACTTAAAAAGGATCATTTGGGTCATCTTGTATAACCTAAATATTAATTTTAAAATAAATTTGAATGATAGATAACCGTAATTGAGTGAGATATGACTATTTTTTAAAACACAACACATAAAACTATATTTAAAAATCATTTAGGGTTAATCAAATTATATCTAAAAATTAATTTAAAATTAAATCGGAACAATCGTTAACGCTATTAGTTATTATCTTTTCTTAATTCTGGTTGTGTTCAAACCGTAAAAAACATCATTTGGCTATTTTGTATATGCAAAATAGTAAATTTAAATTATATTCGAATAATAGATAACAGTAATAGAGTGAGATATGACTATTTTTTTAAAACACAATACATCAAAATATTTTTAAAAATCATTTAGGGTTAATCAAATTATATCTAAAAATTGAATTAAAATTAAATCGGAACAATCGCCAACGCTATTAGTTATTATATTTTCTTAACTCTGGTTGTGTTCAAACCGTAAGAAACATCATTTGGCTATCTCGTATATGCGAAATAGTAAATTTAAATTATATTCGAATAATAGATAACAGTAATACTGTGAAATATGATTATTTTTTTTTATAAACAATACATCAAAAAAATTTTAAAAATAATTTACAGGACTCAAATGAAATTCAAAAATTAAATTGGAATGAAATCGGACAATGCTATAATGATAAATTGTTCTATTTTCTTAACCCTGGTTATGTCCAAAACTTAAAAGGATCATTTGGGTCATCTTGTATAACCTAAATATTCATTTTAAAATAAATTTGAATAATAGATAACCGTAATTGAGTGGGATATGACTATTTTTTTTTAACACAATTCATCAAAATATTTTTAAAAATCATTTAGGGTTAATCAAATTATATCTAAAAATTGAATTAAAATTAAATCGGAACAATCGCCAACGCTATTAGTTATTATATTTTCTTAACTCTGGTTGTGTTCAAACCGTAAAAAACATCATTTGGCTATCTCGTATATGCGAAATAGTAAATTTAAATTATATTCGAATAATAGATAACAGTAATAGTGTGAAATATGAATATTTTTTTTTAAAACAATACATCAGAAAAAGTTTAAAAATAATTTACAGGACATCAAATGAACTTCAAAAATTAAATTGGAATGAAATCGGACAATGCTATAATGATTAATTGTTCTATTTTCTTAACCCTGGTTATGTCCAAAACTTAAAAGGATCATTTGGGTCATCTTGTATAACCTAAATAGTCATTTTAAAATAAATTTGAATAATAGATAACCGTAATTGAGTGAGATATGACTATTTTTTTAAAACACAACACAAAACTATTTTTAAAAATCATTTAGGGTTAATCAAATTATATCTAAAAGTTAAATCGGAACAATCGTTATTGCTATTAGTTATTATATTTTCTTAATTCTGGTTGTGTTCAAACCGTAAAAAACATCATTTGGCTATCTTGTATATGCGAAATAGTAAATTTAAATTATATTCGAATAATAGATAACAGTAATAGAGTAAAATATGATTTTTTTTTTAAAACAATACATCAGACAAATTTCAAAAATAATTTACAGTACATTAAATGAACTACAAAAATTAAATTGGAATCAAATCGGACAATGCTATAATAATTAATTGTTCTATTTTCTTAACCCTGGTTATGTCCAAAACTTAAAAAGGATCATTTGGGTCATCTTGTATAACCTAAATAATAATTTTAATTTATATCTGAATAATAGATAACCGTAATTGAGTGAGATATGACTATTTTATTTAAACACAATACATCAAAATATTTTTAAAAATCATTTAGGGTTAATCAAATTATATCTAAAAATTAATTTAAAATTAAATCGGAACAATCGTTAATGCTATTAGTTATTATATTTTCTTAACGCTGGATGTGTTCAAACCGTAAAAAACATCATTTGGCTATCTCGTATATGCGAAATAGTAAATTTAAATTATATTCGAATAATAGATAACAGTAATAGTGTGAAATATGATTATTTTTTTTTAAAACAATACATCAAAAAAATTAAAAAAATAATTTACAGGACATCAAATGAACTTCAAAAATTAAATTGGAATGAAATCGGACAATGCTATAATGATTAATTGTTCTATTTTCTTAACCCTGGTTATGTCCAAAACTTAAAAAGGATTATTTGGGTCAGCTTGTATAACCTAAATATGAATTTTAAAATAAATTCGAATAATAGGTAACCGTAATTGAGTGAGATATGATTATTTTTTTTAAACACAATCCATTAAAATATTTTTAAAAATCATATAGGGGTAATCAAATTATATCTAAAAATTTAATCGGAACAATCGTTAACGCTATTAGTTATTATATTTTCTTAATTCTGGTTGTGTTCAAACCGTAAAAAACATCATTTGGCTATCTTGTATATGCGAAATAGTAAATTTAAAATATATTCGAATAGTAGATAACAGTAATAGAGTGAGATATAATTAGTTTTTTAAAAAACAATTCATAAGAAAAATTTTAAAAATAATTTACAGTACATCAAATGAACTTCAAAAATTAAATTGGAATCAAATCGGACAATGCTATAATAATTAATTGTACTATTTTCTTAACGCTGGTTATGTCCAAAACTTAAAAAGGACCATTTGGGTCATCTTGTATATCCTAAATATTCATCTTAAAATAAATTTGAATAATAGATAACCGTAATTGAGTGAGATATGACTATTTTTTTAAAACACAATACATTAAAAAAATTTTTAAAATTATTTAGGGTTAAACAAATTATATCTAAAAATTAAATTGAAATCATATCGGAACATTACCTATAAGTAATAGTAATCGATGTTCTTTATCCTGGTTTTGTCCAAAACATAAAAAGGATCATTTGAGTCATCTTGTATAACCTAAATAATAAGTTTAATTTATATTTGAATAATAGATAACCGTAATTGAGTGAGATATGAGTATTTTATTTAAACACAATACATCAAAATATTTTTAAAAATCATTTAGGGTTAATCAAATTATATCTAAAAATTGAATTAAAATTAAATCTAACCGTAATTGAGTGAGATATGACTATTTTTTAAAACACAACACATAAAACTATTTTTAAAAATCATTTAGGGTTAATCAAATTATATCTAAAAATTAATTTAAAATTAAATCGGAACAATCGTTAATGCTATTAGTTATTATATTTTCTTAACGCTGGTTTTGTTCAAACGTATAAAACATCATTTGGCTATCTCTTATATGCGAAATAGTAAATTTAAATTATATTCGAATAATAGATAACAGTAATAGTGTGAAATATGACTATTTTTTTTTAACACAATACATCAAAATATTTTTAAAAATCATTTAGGGTTAATCAAATTATATCTAAAAATTGAATTAAAATTAAATCGGAACAATCGCCAACGCTATTAGTTATTATATTTTCTTAACTCTGGTTGTGTTCAAACCGTAAAAAACATCATTTGGCTATCTCGTATATGCGAAATAGTAAATTTAAATTATATTCGAATAATAGATAACAGTAATACTGTGAAATATGATTATTTTTTTTTAAAACAATACATCAAAAAAATTTTAAAAATAATTTACAGGACTCAAATGAAATTCAAAAATTAAATTGGAATGAAATCGGACAATGCTATAATGATAAATTGTTCTATTTTCTTAACCCTGGTTATGTCCAAAACTTAAAAGGATCATTTGGGTCATCTTGTATAACCTAAATATTCATTTTAAAATAAATTTGAATAATAGATAACCGTAATTGAGTGGGATATGACTATTTTTTTTTAACACAATACATCAAAATATTTTTAAAAATCATTTAGGGTTAATCAAATTATATCTAAAAATTGAATTAAAATTAAATCGGAACAATCGCCAACGCTATTAGTTATTATATTTTCTTAACTCTGGTTGTGTTCAAACCGTAAAAAACATCATTTGGCTATTTTGTATATGCGAAATAGTAAATTTAAATTATATTCGAATAATAGATAACAGTTATAGAGTGAGATATAATTATTTTTTTTTAAAACAATTCATAAGAAAAATTTCAAAAATAATTTACAGTACATTAAATGAACTACAAAAATTAAATTGGAATCAAATCGGACAATGCTATAATAATTAATTGTTCTATTTTCTTAACCCTGGTTATGTCCAAAACTTAAAAAGGATCATTTGGGTCATCTTGTATAAACTAAATATAAATTTTTAAATAAATTTGAATGATAGATAACCGTAATTGAGTGAGATATGACTATTTTTTAAAACACAACACATAAAACTATATTTAAAAATCATTTAGGGTTAATCAAATTATACATAAAAATTAATTTAAAATTAAATCGGAACAATCGTTAATGCTATTAGTTATTATATTTTCTTAACTCTGGTTGTGTTCAAACCGTAAAAAACATCATTTGGCTATCTCGTATATGCGAAATAGTAAATTTAAATTATATTCGAATAATAGATAACAGTAATAGTGTGAAATATGATTATTTTTTTTAAAAACAATACATCAGAAAAATTTTAAAAATAATTTACAGGACATCAAATGAACTTCAAAAATTAAATTGGAATGAAATCGGACAATGCTATAATGATTAATTGTTCTATTTTCTTAACCCTGGTTATGTCCAAAACTTAAAAGGATCATTTGGGTCATCTTGTATAACCTAAATATTCTTTTTAAAATAAATTTGAATAATAGATAACAGTAATTGAGTGAGATATGACTATTTTTTTTTAACACAATACATCATCATCATTTAGGGTTAATCAAATTATATCTAAAAATTGAATTAAAATTAAATCGGAACAATCGCCAACGCTATTAGTTATTATATTTTCTTAACTCTGGTTGTGTTCAAACCGTAAAAAACATCATTTGGCTGTCTCGTATATGCGAAATAGTAAATTTAAATTATATTCGAATAATAGATAACAGTAATAGTGTGAAATATGATTATTTTTTTTAATAACAATACATCAAAAAAATTTTAAAAATAATTTACAGGACATCAAATGAACTTCAAAAATTAAATTGGAATGAAATCGGACAATGCTATAATGAATAATTGTTCTATTTTCTTAACCCTGGTTATGTCCAAAACTTAAAAGGATCATTTGAGTCATCTTGTATAACCTAAATAATAATTTTAATTTATATTTGAATAATAGATAACCGTAATTGAGTGAGATATGACTATTTTTTTTAAACACAATACATCAAAATATTTTTAAAAATCATTTAGGGTTAATCAAATTATATCTAAAAATTAAATTAAAATTAAATCGGAACAATCGTTAACGCTATTAGTTATTATCTTTTCTTAATTCTGGTTGTGTTCAAACCGTAAAAAACATCATTTGGCTATCTCGTATATGCGAAATAGTAAATTTAAATTATATTCGAATAATAGATAACAGTAATAGAGTGAGATATGACTATTTTTTTAAAACACAATACATCAAAATATTTTTAAAAATCATTTAGGGTTAATCAAATTATATCTAAAAATTGAATTAAAATTAAAAACAATACATCAAAAAAATTTTAAAAATAATTTACAGGACTCAAATGAAATTCAAAAATTAAATTGGAATGAAATCGGACAATGCTATAATGATAAATGGTTCTATTTTCTTAACCCTGGTTATGTCCAAAACTTAAAAGGATCATTTGGGTCATCTTGTATAACCTAAATATTCATTTTAAAATAAATTTGAATAATAGATAACCGTAGTAGATAACCGGGATATGACTATTTTTTTTTAACACAATACATCAAAATATTTTTAAAAATCATTTAGGGTTAATCAAATTATATCTAAAAATTGAATTAAAATTAAATCGGAACAATCGCCAACGCTATTAGTTATTATATTTTCTTAACTCTGGTTGTCTTCAAACCGTAAAAAACATCATTTGGCTATCTCGTATATGCGAAATAGTAAATTTAAATTATATTCGAATAATAGATAACAGTTATAGAGTGAGATATAATTATTTTTTTTAAAAACAATTCATAAGAAAAATTTCAAAAATAATTTACAGTACATTAAATGAACTACAAAAATTAAATTGGAATCAAATCGGACAATGCTATAATAATTAATTGTTCTATTTTCTTAACCCTGGTTAAGTCCAAAACTTAAAAAGGATCATTTGGGTCATCTTGTATAACCTAAATATTAATTTTAAAATAAATTTGAATGATAGATAACCGTAATTGAGTGAGATATGACTATTTTTTAAAACACAACACATAAAACTATATTTAAAAATCATTTAGGGTTAATCAAATTATATCTAAAAATTAATTTAAAATTAAATCGGAACAATCGTTAATGGTATTAGTTATTATATTTTCTTAACTCTGGTTGTGTTCAAACCGTAAAAAACATCATTTGGCTATCTCGTATATGCGAAATAGTAAATTTAAATTATATTCGAATAATAGATAACAGTAATAGTGTGAAATATGATTATTTTTTTTAAAAACAATACATCAGAAAAAGTTTAAAAATAATTTACAGGACATCAAATGAACTTCAAAAATTAAATTGGAATGAAATCGGACAATGCTATAATGATTAATTGTTTTATTTTCTTAACCCTGGTTATGTCCAAAACTTAAAAAGGATCAATTGGGTCATCTTGTATAATTTAAATATGAATTTTAAAATAAATTTGAATAATAGGTAACCGTAATGGAGTGAAATATGATTATTTTTTTTAAACACAATACATTAAAAAATTTTAGAAAATTATTTAGGGTTAAACAAATTATATCTAAAAATTAAATTGAAATCATATCGGAACATTAGCTATAGGTAATAGTAATCGATTTTCTTTATCCTGGTTATGTCCAAAACATAAAAAGGATCATTTGAGTCATCTTGTATAACCTAAATAATAATTTTAATTTATATTTGAATAATAGATAACCGTAATTAAGTGAGATATTACTATTTTTTTAAAACACAATACATTAAACTATTTTTAAAAATCATTTAGGGTTAATCAAATTATATCTAAAAATTGAATTAAAATTAAATCGGAACAATCGCCAACGCTATTAGTTATTATATTTTCTTAACTCTGGTTGTGTTCAAACCGTAAAAAACATCATTTGGTTATCTCGTATATGCGAAATAGTAAATTTAAATTATATTCCAATAATAGATAACAATAATAGAGTGAGATATGACTATTTTTTTAAAACACAATACATAAAACTATTTTTAAAAATCATTTAGGGTTAATCAAATTAAATCTAAAAATTGAATTAAAATTAAATCGGAACAATCGCCAACGCTATTAGTTATTATATTTTCTTAACTCTGGTTGTGTTCAAACCGTAAAAAACATCATTTGGCTATCTCCTATATATGCGAAATAGTAAATTTAAATTATATTCAAATAATAGATAACAGTAATAGTGTGAGATATAATTATTTTTTTTAAAAACAATTCATAAGAAAAATTTTAAAAATAATTTACAGTACATCAAATGAACTTCAAAAATTAAATTGGAATCAAATCGGACAATGCTATAATGATTAATTGTTCTATTTTCTTAACCCTGGTTATGTCCAAAACTTAAAAAGGATCAATTGGGTCATCTTGTATAATTTAAATATGAATTTTAAAATAAATTTGAATAATAGGTAACCGTAATTGAGTGAAATATGATTATTTTTTTTAAACACAATACATTAAAAAATTTTAGAAAATTATTTAGGGTTAAACAAATTATTTCTAAAAATTAAATTGAAATCATATCGGAACATTAGCTATAGGTAATAGTAATCGATTTTCTTTATCCTGGTTATGTCCAAAACATAAAAAGGATCATTTGAGTCATCTTGTATAACCTAAATAATAATTTTAATTTATATTTGAATAATAGATAACAGTAATAGTGTGAAATATGATTATTTTTTTAAAAACAATACATCAGAAAAATTTTAAAAATAATTTACAGGACATCAAATGAAATTCAAAAATTAAATTGGAATGAAATCGGACAATGCTATAATAATTAATTGTTCTATTTTCTTAACACTGGTTATGTCCAAAACTTAAAAAGGATTATTTGGGTCATCTTGTATAACCTAAATATTAATTTTAAAATAAATTTGAATAATAGATAACCGTAATTGAGTGAGAACTGACTATTTATTTAAAACACAATACATAAAACTATTTTTAAAAATCATTCTGGGTTAATCAAATTATATTTAAAAATTGAATTAAAATTAAATCGGAACAATCGCCAACGCTATTAGTTATTATATTTTCTTAACTCTGCTTGTGTTCAAACCGTAAAAAACATCATTTGGTTATCTCGTATATGCGAAATAGTAAATTTAAATTATATTCGAATAATAGATAACAGAAATAGTGTGAAATATGATTATTTTTTTTAAAAACAATACATCAGAAAAATTTTAAAAATAATTTACAGTACATCAAATGAACTTCAAAAATTAAATTGGAATCAAATCGGACAATGCTATAATAATTAATTGTACTATTTTCTTAACCCTGGTTATGTCCAAAACTTAAAAAGGACCATTTGGGTCATCTTGTATATCCTAAATATTCATCTTAAAATAAATTTGAATAATAGATAACCGTAATTGAGTGAGATATGACTATTTTTTTAAAACACAATACATTAAAAAAATTTTAAAAATTATTTAGGGTTAAACAAATTATATCTAAAAATTAAATTGAAATCATATCGGAACATTACCTATAAGTAATAGTAATCGATGTTCTTTATCCTGGTTTTGTCCAAAACATAAAAAGGATCATTTGAGTCATCTTGTATAACCTAAATAATAATTTTAATTTATATTTGAATAATAGATAACCGTAATTGAGTGAGACATGAGTATTTTATTTAAACACAATACATCAAAATATTTTTAAAAATCATTTAGGGTTAATCAAATTATATCTAAAAATTGAATTAAAATTAAATCTAACCGTAATTGAGTGAGATATGACTATTTTTTAAAACACAACACATAAAACTATTTTTAAAAATCATTTAGGGTTAATCAAATTATATCTAAAAATTAATTTAAAATTAAATCGGAACAATCGTTAATGCTATTAGTTATTATATTTTCTTAACGCTGGTTTTGTTCAAACCGTAAAAAACATCATTTGGCTATCTCGTATATGCGAAATAGTAAATTTAAATTATATTCGAATAATAGATAACAGTAATAGTGTGAAATATGATTATTTTTTTTTAAAACAATACATCAAAAAAATTTTAAAAATAATTTACAGGACATCAAATGAACTTCAAAAATTAAATTGGAATGAAATCGGACAATGCTATAATGATTAATTGTTCTATTTTCTTAACCCTGGTTATGTCCAAAACTTAAAAGGATCATTTGGGTTATCTTGTATAACCTAAATATTCATTTTAAAATAAATTTGAATAATAGATAACCATAATTGAGTGAGATATGACTATTTTTTTAAAACACAACACAAAACTATTTTAAAAATCATTTAGGGTTAATCAAATTATATCTAAAAATTAAATTAAAATTAAATCGGAACAATCGTTAACGCTATTCGTTATTATCTTTTCTTAATTCTGGTTGTGTTCAAACCGTAAAAAACATCATTTGGCTATTTTGTATATGCGAAATAGTAAATTTAAATTATATTCGAATAATAGATAACAGTAATAGAGTGAGGTATAATTATTTTTTTTAAAAACAATTCATAAGAAAAATTTTAAAAATAATTTACAGGACATCAAATGAACTTCAAAAATTAAATTGGAATCAAATCGGACAATGCTATAATAATTAATTGTTCTATTTTCTTAACACTGGTTATGTCCAAAACTTAAAAAGGATTATTTATCATCTTGTATAACCTAAATATTAATTTTAAAATAAATTTGAATAATAGATAACCGTAATTGAGTGAGAACTGACTATTTTTTTAAAACACAATACATAAAACTATTTTTAAAAATCATTCAGGGTTAATCAAATTATATCTAAAAATTGAATTAAAATTAAATCGAAACAATCGCCAACGCTATTAGTTATTATATTTTCTTAACTCTGGTTGTGTTCAAACCGTAGAAAACATCATTTGGCTATCTCGTATATGCGAAATAGTAAATTTAAATTATATTCAAATAATAGATAACAGTAATAGTGTGAAATATGATTATTTTTTTTAAAAACAATACATCAGAAAAATTTTAAAAATAATTTACAGGACATCAAATGAACTTCAAAAATTAAATTGGAATGAAATCGCACAATGCTATAATGATAAATTGTTCTATTTTCTTAACCCTGGTTATGTCCAAAACTTAAAAGGATCATTTGGGTCATCTTGTATAACCTAAATATTCATTTTAAAATAAATTTGAATAATAGATAACCGTAATTGAGTGGGATATGACTATTTTTTTTTAACACAATACATCAAAATATTTTTAAAAATCATTTAGGGTTAATCAAATTATATCTAAAAATTGAATTAAAATTAAATCGGAACAATCGCCAACGCTATTAGTTATTATATTTTCTTAACTCTGGTTGTGTTCAAACCGTAAAAAACATCATTTGGCTATTTTGTATATGCGAAATAGTAAATTTAAATTATATTCGAATAATAGATAACAGTTATAGAGTGAGATATAATTATTTTTTTTAAAAACAATTCATAAGAAAAATTTCAAAAATAATTTACAGTACATTAAATGAACTACAAAAATTAAATTGGAATCAAATCGGACAATGCTATAATAATTAATTGTTCTATTTTCTTAACCCTGGTTATGTCCAAAACTTAAAAAGGATCATTTGGGTCATCTTGTATAACCTAAATATTATTTTTAAAATAAATTTGAATGATAGATAACCGTAATTGAGTGAGATATGACTATTTTTTAAAACACAACACATAAAACTATATTTAAAAATCATTTAGGGTTAATCAAATTATATCTAAAAATTAATTTAAAATTAAATCGGAACAATCGTTAATGCTATTAGTTATTATATTTTCTTAACTCTGGTTGTGTTTAAACCGTAAAAAACATCATTTGGCTATCTCGTATATGCGAAATAGTAAATTTAAATTATATTCGAATAATAGATAACAGTAATAGTGTGAAATATGATTATTTTTTTTAAAAACAATACATCAGAAAAATTTTAAAAATAATTTACAGGACATCAAATGAACTTCAAAAATTAAATTGGAATGAAATCGGACAATGCTATAATGATTAATTGTTCTATTTTCTTAACCCTGGTTATGTCCAAAACTTAAAAGGATCATTTGGGTCATCTTGTATAACCTAAATATTCTTTTTAAAATAAATTTGAATAATAGATAACAGTAATTGAGTGAGATATGACGATTTTTTTTTAACACAATACATCATCATCATTTAGGGTTAATCAAATTATATCTAAAAATTGAATTAAAATTACATCGGAACAATCGCCAACGCTATTAGTTATTATATTTTCTTAACTCTGGTTGTGTTCAAACCGTAAAAAACATCATTTGGCTGTCTCGTATATGCGAAATAGTAAATTTAAATTATATTCGAATAATAGATAACAGTAATAGTGTGAAATATGATTATTTTTTTTAAAAACAATACATCAAAAAAATTTTAAAAATAATTTACAGGACATCAAATGAACTTCAAAAATTAAATTGGAATGAAATCGGACAATGCTATAATGAATAATTGTTCTATTTTCTTAACCCTGGTTATGTCCAAATCTTAAAAGGATCATTTGAGTCATCTTGTATAACCTAAATAATAATTTTAATTTATATTTGAATAATAGATAACCGTAATTGAATGAGATATGACTATTTTTTTTAAACACAATACATCAAAATATTTTTAAAAATCATTTAGGGTTAATCAAATTATATCTAAAAATTAAATTAAAATTAAATCGGAACAATCGTTAACGCTATTAGTTATTATCTTTTCTTAATTCTGGTTGTGTTCAAACCGTAAAAAACATCATTTGGCTATTTTGTATATGCAAAATAGTAAATTTAAATTATATTCGAATAATAGATAACAGTAATAGAGTGAGATATGACTATTTTTTTAAAACACAATACATCAAAATATTTTTAAAAATCATTTAGGGTTAATCAAATTATATCTAAAAATTGAATTAAAATTAAATCGGAACAATCGCCAACGCTATTAGTTATTATATTTTCTTAACTCTGGTTGTGTTCAAACCGTAAGAAACATCATTTGGCTATCTCGTATATGCGAAATAGTAAATTTAAATTATATTCGAATAATAGATAACAGTAATACTGTGAAATATGATTATTTTTTTTAAAAACAATACATCAAAAAAATTTTAAAAATAATTTACAGGACTCAAATGAAATTCAAAAATTAAATTGGAATGAAATCGGACAATGCTATAATGATAAATTGTTCTATTTTCTTAACCCTGGTTATGTCCAAAACTTAAAAGGATCATTTGGGACATCTTGTATAACCTAAATATTCATTTTAAAATAAATTTGAATAATAGTTAACCGTAATTGAGTGGGATATGACTATTTTTTTTTAACACAATACATCAAAATATTTTTAAAAATCATTTAGGGTTAATCAAATTATATCTAAAAATTGAATTAAAATCAAATCGGAACAATCGCCAACGCTATTAGTTATTATATTTTCTTAACTCTGGTTGTGTTCAAACCGTAAAAAACATCATTTGGCTATCTCGTATATGCGAAATAGTAAATTTAAATTATATTCAAATAATAGATAACAGTAATAGCGTGAAATATGATTATTTTTTTTAAAAACAATACATCAGAAAAATTTTAAAAATAATTTACAGGACATCAAATGAACTTCAAAAATTAAATTGGAATCAAATCGGACAATGCTATAATAATTAATTGTTCTATTTTCTTAACACTGGTTATGTCCAAAACTTAAAAAGGATTATTTATCATCTTGTATAACCTAAATATTAATTTTAAAATAAATTTGAATAATAGATAACCGTAATTGAGTGAGAATTGACTATTTTTTTAAAACACAATACATAAAACTATTTTTAAAAATCATTCAGGGTTAATCAAATTATATCTAAAAATTGAATTAAAATTAAATCGAAACAATCGCCAACGCTATTAGTTATTATATTTTCTTAACTCTGGTTGTGTTCAAACCGTAAAAAACATCATTTGGCTATCTCGTATATGCGAAATAGTAAATTTAAATTATATTCAAATAATAGATAACAGTAATAGTGTGAAATATGATTATTTTTTTTAAAAACAATACATCAGAAAAATTTTAAAAATAATTTACAGGACATCAAATGAACTTCAAAAATTAAATTGGAATGAAATCGCACAATGCTATAATGATAAATTGTTCTATTTTCTTAACCCTGGTTATGTCCAAAACTTAAAAGGATCATTTGGGTCAGCTTGTATAACCTAAATATTCATTTTAAAATAAATTTGAATAATAGATAACCGTAATTGAGTGGGATATGACTATTTTTTTTTAACACAATACATCAAAATATTTTTAAAAATCATTTAGGGTTAATCAAATTATATCTAAAAATTGAATTAAAATTAAATCGGAACAATCGCCAACGCTATTAGTTATTATATTTTCTTAACTCTGGTTGTGTTCAAACCGTAAAAAACATCATTTGGCTATCTCGTATATGCGAAATAGTAAATTTAAATTATATTCGAATAATAGATAACAGTAATACTGTGAAATATGATTATTTTCTTTAAAAACAATACATCAAAAAAATTTTAAAAATAATTTACAGGACTCAAATGAAATTCAAAAATTAAATTGGAATGAAATCGGACAATGCTATAATGATAAATTGTTCTATTTTCTTAACCCTGGTTATGTCCAAAACTTAAAAGGATCATTTGGGTCATCTTGTATAACCTAAATATTCATTTTAAAATAAATTTGAATAATAGATAACCGTAATTGAGTGGGATATGACTATTTTTTTTTAACACAATACATCAAAATATTTTTAAAAATCATTTAGGGTTAATCAAATTATATCTAAAAATTGAATTAAAATTAAATCGGAACAATCGCCAACGCTATTAGTTATTATATTTTCTTAACTCTGGTTGTGTTCAAACCGTAAAAAACATCATTTGGCTATTTTGTATATGCGAAATAGTAAATTTAAATTATATTCGAATAATAGATAACAGTTATAGAGTGAGATATAATTATTTTTTTTTAAAACAATTCATAAGAAAAATTTCAAAAATAATTTACAGTACATTAAATGAACTACAAAAATTAAATTGGAATCAAATCGGACAATGCTATAATAATTAATTGTTCTATTTTCTTAACCCTGGTTATGTCCAAAACTTAAAAAGGATCATTTGGGTCATCTTGTATAAACTAAATATAAATTTTTAAATAAATTTGAATGATAGATAACCGTAATTGAGTGAGATATGACTATTTTTTAAAACACAACACATAAAACTATATTTAAAAATCATTTAGGGTTAATCAAATTATACATAAAAATTAATTTAAAATTAAATCGGAACAATCGTTAATGCTATTAGTTATTATATTTTCTTAACTCTGGTTGTGTTCAAACCGTAAAAAACATCATTTGGCTATCTCGTATATGCGAAATAGTAAATTTAAATTATATTCGAATAATAGATAACAGTAATAGTGTGAAATATGATTATTTTTTTTAAAAACAATACATCAGAAAAATTTTAAAAATAATTTACAGGACATCAAATGAACTTCAAAAATTAAATTGGAATGAAATCGGACAATGCTATAATGATTAATTGTTCTATTTTCTTAACCCTGGTTATGTCCAAAACTTAAAAGGATCATTTGGGTCATCTTGTATAACCTAAATATTCTTTTTAAAATAAATTTGAATAATAGATAACAGTAATTGAGTGAGATATGACTATTTTTTTTTAACACAATACATCATCATCATTTAGGGTTAATCAAATTATATCTAAAAATTGAATTAAAATTAAATCGGAACAATCGCCAACGCTATTAGTTATTATATTTTCTTAACTCTGGTTGTGTTCAAACCGTAAAAAACATCATTTGGCTGTCTCGTATATGCGAAATAGTAAATTTAAATTATATTCGAATAATAGATAACAGTAATAGTGTGAAATATGATTATTTTTTTTAAAAACAATACATCAAAAAAATTTTAAAAATAATTTACAGGACATCAAATGAACTTCAAAAATTAAATTGGAATGAAATCGGACAATGCTATAATGAATAATTGTTCTATTTTCTTAACCCTGGTTATGTCCAAAACTTAAAAGGATCATTTGAGTCATCTTGTATAACCTAAATAATAATTTTAATTTATATTTGAATAATAGATAACCGTAATTGAGTGAGATATGACTATTTTTTTTAAACACAATACATCAAAATATTTTTAAAAATCATTTAGGGTTAATCAAATTATATCTAAAAATTAAATTAAAATTAAATCGGAACAATCGTTAACGCTATTAGTTATTATCTTTTCTTAATTCTGGTTGTGTTCAAACCGTAAAAAACATCATTTGGCTATCTCGTATATGCGAAATAGTAAATTTAAATTATATTCGAATAATAGATAACAGTAATAGAGTGAGATATGACTATTTTTTTAAAACACAATACATCAAAATATTTTTAAAAATCATTTAGGGTTAATCAAATTATATCTAAAAATTGAATTAAAATTAAATCGGAACAATCGCCAACGCTATTAGTTATTATATTTTCTTAACTCTGGTTGTGTTCAAACCGTAAGAAACATCATTTGGCTATCTCGTATATGCGAAATAGTAAATTTAAATTATATTCGAATAATAGATAACAGTAATACTGTGAAATATGATTATTTTTTTTAAAAACAATACATCAAAAAAATTTTAAAAATAATTTACAGGACTCAAATGAAATTCAAAAATTAAATTGGAATGAAATCGGACAATGCTATAATGATAAATGGTTCTATTTTCTTAACCCTGGTTATGTCCAAAACTTAAAAGGATCATTTGGGTCATCTTGTATAACCTAAATATTCATTTTAAAATAAATTTGAATAATAGATAACCGTAATTGAGTGGGATATGACTATTTTTTTTTAACACAATACATCAAAATATTTTTAAAAATCATTTAGGGTTAATCAAATTATATCTAAAAATTGAATTAAAATTAAATCGGAACAATCGCCAACGCTATTAGTTATTATATTTTCTTAACTCTGGTTGTCTTCAAACCGTAAAAAACATCATTTGGCTATCTCGTATATGCGAAATAGTAAATTTAAATTATATTCGAATAATAGATAACAGTTATAGAGTGAGATATAATTATTTTTTTTAAAAACAATTCATAAGAAAAATTTCAAAAATAATTTACAGTACATTAAATAAACTACAAAAATTAAATTGGAATCAAATCGGACAATGCTATAATAATTAATTGTTCTATTTTCTTAACCCTGGTTAAGTCCAAAACTTAAAAAGGATCATTTGGGTCATCTTGTATAACCTAAATATTAATTTTAAAATAAATTTGAATGATAGATAACCGTAATTGAGTGAGATATGACTATTTTTTAAAACACAACACATAAAACTATATTTAAAAATCATTTAGGGTTAATCAAATTATATCTAAAAATTAATTTAAAATTAAATCGGAACAATCGTTAATGGTATTAGTTATTATATTTTCTTAACTCTGGTTGTGTTCAAACCGTAAAAAACATCATTTGGCTATCTCGTATATGCGAAATAGTAAATTTAAATTATATTCGAATAATAGATAACAGTAATAGTGTGAAATATGATTATTTTTTTTAAAAACAATACATCAGAAAAAGTTTAAAAATAATTTACAGGACATCAAATGAACTTCAAAAATTAAATTGGAATGAAATCGGACAATGCTATAATGATTAATTGTTTTATTTTCTTAACCCTGGTTATGTCCAAAACTTAAAAAGGATCAATTGGGTCATCTTGTATAATTTAAATATGAATTTTAAAATAAATTTGAATAATAGGTAACCGTAATGGAGTGAAATATGATTATTTTTTTTAAACACAATACATTAAAAAATTTTAGAAAATTATTTAGGGTTAAACAAATTATATCTAAAAATTAAATTGAAATCATATCGGAACATTAGCTATAGGTAATAGTAATCGATTTTCTTTATCCTGGTTATGTCCAAAACATAAAAAGGATCATTTGAGTCATCTTGTATAACCTAAATAATAATTTTAATTTATATTTGAATAATAGATAACCGTAATTAAGTGAGATATTACTATTTTTTTAAAACACAATACATTAAACTATTTTTAAAAATCATTTAGGGTTAATCAAATTATATCTAAAAATTGAATTAAAATTAAATCGGAACAATCGCCAACGCTATTAGTTATTATATTTTCTTAACTCTGGTTGTGTTCAAACCGTAAAAAACATCATTTGGTTATCTCGTATATGCGAAATAGTAAATTTAAATTATATTCCAATAATAGATAACAATAATAGAGTGAGATATGACTATTTTTTTAAAACACAATACATAAAACTATTTTTAAAAATCATTTAGGGTTAATCAAATTAAATCTAAAAATTGAATTAAAATTAAATCGGAACAATCGCCAACGCTATTAGTTATTATATTTTCTTAACTCTGGTTGTGTTCAAACCGTAAAAAACATCATTTGGCTATCTCCTATATATGCGAAATAGTAAATTTAAATTATATTCAAATAATAGATAACAGTAATAGTGTGAGATATAATTATTTTTTTTAAAAACAATTCATAAGAAAAATTTTAAAAATAATTTACAGTACATCAAATGAACTTCAAAAATTAAATTGGAATCAAATCGGACAATGCTATAATGATTAATTGTTCTATTTTCTTAACCCTGGTTATGTCCAAAACTTAAAAAGGATCAATTGGGTCATCTTGTATAATTTAAATATGAATTTTAAAATAAATTTGAATAATAGGTAACCGTAATTGAGTGAAATATGATTATTTTTTTTAAACACAATACATTAAAAAATTTTAGAAAATTATTTAGGGTTAAACAAATTATTTCTAAAAATTAAATTGAAATCATATCGGAACATTAGCTATAGGTAATAGTAATCGATTTTCTTTATCCTGGTTATGTCCAAAACATAAAAAGGATCATTTGAGTCATCTTGTATAACCTAAATAATAATTTTAATTTATATTTGAATAATAGATAACAGTAATAGTGTGAAATATGATTATTTTTTTAAAAACAATACATCAGAAAAATTTTAAAAATAATTTACAGGACATCAAATGAAATTCAAAAATTAAATTGGAATGAAATCGGACAATGCTATAATAATTAATTGTTCTATTTTCTTAACACTGGTTATGTCCAAAACTTAAAAAGGATTATTTGGGTCATCTTGTATAACCTAAATATTAATTTTAAAATAAATTTGAATAATAGATAACCGTAATTGAGTGAGAACTGACTATTTATTTAAAACACAATACATAAAACTATTTTTAAAAATCATTCTGGGTTAATCAAATTATATTTAAAAATTGAATTAAAATTAAATCGGAACAATCGCCAACGCTATTAGTTATTATATTTTCTTAACTCTGCTTGTGTTCAAACCGTAAAAAACATCATTTGGTTTTCTCGTATATGCGAAATAGTAAATTTAAATTATATTCGAATAATAGATAACAGAAATAGTGTGAAATATGATTATTTTTTTTAAAAACAAAAATTTTTCAAAAATTTTAAAAATAATTTACAGTACATCAAATGAACTTCAAAAATTAAATTGGAATCAAATCGGACAATGCTATAATAATTAATTGTACTATTTTCTTAACCCTGGTTATGTCCAAAACTTAAAAAGGACCATTTGGGTCATCTTGTATATCCTAAATATTCATCTTAAAATAAATTTGAATAATAGATAACCGTAATTGAGTGAGATATGACTATTTTTTTAAAACACAATACATTAAAAAAATTTTAAAAATTATTTAGGGTTAAACAAATTATATCTAAAAATTAAATTGAAATCATATCGGAACATTACCTATAAGTAATAGTAATCGATGTTCTTTATCCTGGTTTTGTCCAAAACATAAAAAGGATCATTTGAGTCATCTTGTATAACCTAAATAATAATTTTAATTTATATTTGAATAATAGATAACCGTAATTGAGTGAGACATGAGTATTTTATTTAAACACAATACATCAAAATATTTTTAAAAATCATTTAGGGTTAATCAAATTATATCTAAAAATTGAATTAAAATTAAATCTAACCGTAATTGAGTGAGATATGACTATTTTTTAAAACACAACACATAAAACTATTTTTAAAAATCATTTAGGGTTAATCAAATTATATCTAAAAATTAATTTAAAATTAAATCGGAACAATCGTTAATGCTATTAGTTATTATATTTTCTTAACGCTGGTTTTGTTCAAACCGTAAAAAACATCATTTGGCTATCTCGTATATGCGAAATAGTAAATTTAAATTATATTCGAATAATAGATAACAGTAATAGTGTGAAATATGATTATTTTTTTTTAAAACAATACATCAAAAAAATTTTAAAAATAATTTACAGGACATCAAATGAACTTCAAAAATTAAATTGGAATGAAATCGGACAATGCTATAATGATTAATTGTTCTATTTTCTTAACCCTGGTTATGTCCAAAACTTAAAAGGATCATTTGGGTTATCTTGTATAACCTAAATATTCATTTTAAAATAAATTTGAATAATAGATAACCATAATTGAGTGAGATATGACTATTTTTTTAAAACACAACACAAAACTATTTTAAAAATCATTTAGGGTTAATCAAATTATATCTAAAAATTAAATTAAAATTAAATCGGAACAATCGTTAACGCTATTCGTTATTATCTTTTCTTAATTCTGGTTGTGTTCAAACCGTAAAAAACATCATTTGGCTATTTTGTATATGCGAAATAGTAAATTTAAATTATATTCGAATAATAGATAACAGTAATAGAGTGAGGTATAATTATTTTTTTTAAAAACAATTCATAAGAAAAATTTTAAAAATAATTTACAGGACATCAAATGAACTTCAAAAATTAAATTGGAATCAAATCGGACAATGCTATAATAATTAATTGTTCTATTTTCCTAACACTGGTTATGTCCAAAACTTAAAAAGGATTATTTATCATCTTGTATAACCTAAATATTAATTTTAAAATAAATTTGAATAATAGATAACCGTAATTGAGTGAGAACTGACTATTTTTTTAAAACACAATACATAAAACTATTTTTAAAAATCATTCAGGGTTAATCAAATTATATCTAAAAATTGAATTAAAATTAAATCGAAACAATCGCCAACGCTATTAGTTATTATATTTTCTTAACTCTGGTTGTGTTCAAACCGTAGAAAACATCATTTGGCTATCTCGTATATGCGAAATAGTAAATTTAAATTATATTCAAATAATAGATAACAGTAATAGTGTGAAATATGATTATTTTTTTTAAAAACAATACATCAGAAAAATTTTAAAAATAATTTACAGGACATCAAATGAACTTCAAAAATTAAATTGGAATGAAATCGCACAATGCTATAATGATAAATTGTTCTATTTTCTTAACCCTGGTTATGTCCAAAACTTAAAAGGATCATTTGGGTCATCTTGTATAACCTAAATATTCATTTTAAAATAAATTTGAATAATAGATAACCGTAATTGAGTGGGATATGACTATTTTTTTTTAACACAATACATCAAAATATTTTTAAAAATCATTTAGGGTTAATCAAATTATATCTAAAAATTGAATTAAAATTAAATCGGAACAATCGCCAACGCTATTAGTTATTATATTTTCTTAACTCTGGTTGTGTTCAAACCGTAAAAAACATCATTTGGCTATCTCGTATATGCGAAATAGTAAATTTAAATTATATTCGAATAATAGATAACAGTAATACTGTGAAATATGATTATTTTCTTTAAAAACAATACATCAAAAAAATTTTAAAAATAATTTACAGGACTCAAATGAAATTCAAAAATTAAATTGGAATGAAATCGGACAATGCTATAATGATAAATTGTTCTATTTTCTTAACCCTGGTTATGTCCAAAACTTAAAAGGATCATTTGGGTCATCTTGTATAACCTAAATATTCATTTTAAAATAAATTTCAATAATAGATAACCGTAATTGAGTGGGATATGACTATTTTTTTTTAACACAATACATCAAAATATTTTTAAAAATCATTTAGGGTTAATCAAATTATATCTAAAAATTGAATTAAAATTAAATCGGAACAATCGCCAACGCTATTAGTTATTATATTTTCTTAACTCTGGTTGTGTTCAAACCGTAAAAAACATCATTTGGCTATTTTGTATATGCGAAATAGTAAATTTAAATTATATTCGAATAATAGATAACAGTTATAGAGTGAGATATAATTATTTTTTTTAAAAACAATTCATAAGAAAAATTTAAAAAATAATTTACAGTACATTAAATGAACTACAAAAATTAAATTGGAATCAAATCGGACAATGCTATAATAATTAATTGTTCTATTTTCTTAACCCTGGTTATGTCCAAAACTTAAAAAGGATCATTTGGGTCATCTTGTATAACCTAAATATTATTTTTAAAATAAATTTGATTGATAGATAACCGTAATTGAGTGAGATATGACTATTTTTTAAAACACAACACATAAAACTATATTTAAAAATCATTTAGGGTTAATCAAATTATATCTAAAAATTGAATTAAAATTACATCGGAACAATCGCCAACGCTATTAGTTATTATATTTTCCTAACTCTGGTTGTGTTCAAACCGTAAAAAACATCATTTGGCTGTCTCGTATATGCGAAATAGTAAATTTAAATTATATTCGAATAATAGATAACAGTAATAGTGTGAAATATGATTATTTTTTTTAAAAACAATACATCAAAAAAATTTTAAAAATAATTTACAGGACATCAAATGAACTTCAAAAATTAAATTGGAATGAAATCGGACAATGCTATAATGAATAATTGTTCTATTTTCTTAACCCTGGTTATGTCCAAATCTTAACAGGATCATTTGAGTCATCTTGTATAACCTAAATAATAATTTTAATTTATATTTGAATAATAGATAACCGTAATTGAATGAGATATGACTATTTTTTTTAAACACAATACATCAAAATATTTTTAAAAATCATTTAGGGTTAATCAAATTATATCTAAAAATTAAATTAAAATTAAATCGGAACAATCGTTAACGCTATTAGTTATTATCTTTTCTTAATTCTGGTTGTGTTCAAACCGTAAAAAACATCATTTGGCTATTTTGTATATGCAAAATAGTAAATTTAAATTATATTCGAATAATAGATAACAGTAATAGAGTGAGATATGACTATTTTTTTAAAACACAATACATCAAAATATTTTTAAAAATCATTTAGGGTTAATCAAATTATATCTAAAAATTGAATTAAAATTAAATCGGAACAATCGCCAACGCTATTAGTTATTATATTTTCTTAACTCTGGTTGTGTTCAAACCGTAAGAAACATCATTTGGCTATCTCGTATATGCGAAATAGTAAATTTAAATTATATTCGAATAATAGATAACAGTAATACTGTGAAATATGATTATTTTTTTTAAAAACAATACATCAAAAAAATTTTAAAAATAATTTACAGGACTCAAATGAAATTCAAAAATTAAATTGGAATGAAATCGGACAATGCTATAATGATAAATTGTTCTATTTTCTTAACCCTGGTTATGTCCAAAACTTAAAAGGATCATTTGGGTCATCTTGTATAACCTAAATATTCATTTTAAAATAAATTTGAATAATAGATAACCGTAATTGAGTGGGATATGACTATTTTTTTTTAACACAATACATCAAAATATTTTTAAAAATCATTTAGGGTTAATCAAATTATATCTAAAAATTGAATTAAAATCAAATCGGAACAATCGCCAACGCTATTAGTTATTATATTTTCTTAACTCTGGTTGTGTTCAAACCGTAAAAAACATCATTTGGCTATCTCGTATATGCGAAATAGTAAATTTAAATTATATTCGAATAATAGATAACAGTTATATAATTATTTTTTTTTAAAACAATTCATAAGAAAAATTTCAAAAATAATTTACAGTACATTAAATGAACTACAAAAATTAAATTGGAATCAAATCGGACAATGCTATAATAATTAATTGTTCTATTTTCTTAACCCTGGTTAAGTCCAAAACTTAAAAAGGATCATTTGGGTCATCTTGTATAACCTAAATATTAATTTTAAAATAAATTTGAATGATAGATAACCGTAATTGAGTGAGATATGATTATTTTTTAAAACACAACACATAAAACTATATTTAAAAATCATTTAGGGTTAATCAAATTATATCTAAAAATTAATTTAAAATTAAATCGGAACAATCGTTAATGGTATTAGTTATTATATTTTCTTAACTCTGGTTGTGTTCAAACCGTAAAAAACATCATTTGGCTATCTCGTATATGCGAAATAGTAAATTTAAATTATATTCGAATAATAGATAACAGTAATAGTGTGAAATATGATTATTTTTTTTAAAAACAATACATCAGAAAAAGTTTAAAAATAATTTACAGGACATCAAATGAACTTCAAAAATTAAATTGGAATGAAATCGGACAATGCTATAATGATTAATTGTTTTATTTTCTTAACCCTGGTTATGTCCAAAACTTAAAAAGGATCAATTGGGTCATCTTGTATAATTTAAATATGAATTTTAAAATAAATTTTAATAATAGGTAACCGTAATTGAGTGAAATATGATTATTTTTTTTAAACACAATACATTAAAAAATTTTAGAAAATTATTTAGGGTTAAACAAATTTTATCTAAAAATTAAATTGAAATCATATCGGAACATTAGCTATAGGTAATAGTAATCGATTTTCTTCATCCTGGTTATGTCCAAAACATAAAAAGGATCATTTGAGTCATCTTGTATAACCTAAATAATAATTTTAATTTATATTTGAATAATAGATAACCGTAATTAAGTGAGATATTACTATTTTTTTAAAACACAATACATTAAACTATTTTTAAAAATCATTTAGGGTTAATCAAATTATATCTAAAAATTGAATTAAAATTAAATCGGAACAATCGCCAACGCTATTAGTTATTATATTTTCTTAACTCTGGTTGTGTTCAAACCGTAACAAACATCATTTGTCTATTTTGTATAAGCGAAATAGTAAATTTAAATTATATTCGAATAATAGATAACAGTAATAGAGTGAGATATGACTTTTTTTTTAAAACACAATACATAAAACTATTTTTAAAAATCATTTAGGGTTAATCAAATTAAATCTAAAAATTGAATTAATATTAAATCGGAACAATCGCCAACGCTATTAGTTATTATATTTTCTTAACTCTGGTTGTGTTCAAACCGTAAAAAACATCATTTGGCTATCTCGTATATGCGAAATAGTAAATTTAAATTATATTCAAATAATAGACAACAGTAATAGTGTGAGATATAATTATTTTTTTTAAAAACAATTCATAAGAAAAATTTTAAAAATAATTTACAGTACATCAAATGAACTTCAAAAATTAAATTGGAATCAAATCGGACAATGCTATAATGATTAATTGTTCTATTTTCTTAACCCTGGTTATGTCCAAAAGTTAAAAAGGATCAATTGGGTCATCTTGTATAATTTAAATATGAATTTTAAAATAAATTTGAATAATAGGTAACCGTAATTGAGTGAAATATGATTATTTTTTTTAAACACAATACATTAAAAAATTTTAGAAAATTATTTAGGGTTAAACAAATTATATCTAAAAATTAAATTGAAATCATATCGGAACATTAGCTATAGGTAATAGTAATCGATTTTCTTTATCCTGGTTATGTCCAAAACATAAAAAGGATCATTTGAGTCATCTTGTATAACCTAAATAATAATTTTAATTTATATTTGAATAATAGATAACAGTAATAGTGTGAAATATGATTATTTTTTTTAAAAACAATACATCAGAAAAATTTTAAAAATAATTTACAGGACATCAAATGAACTTCAAAAATTAAATTGGAATGAAATCGGACAATGCTATAATGATTAATTGTTCTATTTTCTTAACCCTGGTTATGTCCAAAACTTAAAAGGATCATTTGGGTCATCTTGTATAACCTAAATATTCATTTTACTATTTTAAATTTATTAATTTGAATAATCGATAACCGTAATTGAGTGAGATATGACTATTTTTTTTTAAACACAATACATCAAAATATTTTTAAAAATCATTTATGGTTAATCAAATTATATCTAAAAATTAAATTAAAATTAAATCGGAACAATCGTTAACGCTATTAGTTATTACCTTTTCTCAATTCTGGTTGTGTTCAAACCGTAAAAAACATCATTTGGCTATTTTGTATATGCGAAATAGTAAATTTAAATTATATTCGAATAATAGAAAACAGTAATAGAGTGAGGTATAATTATTTTTATTAAAAACAATTCATAAGAAAAATTTTAAAAATAATTTACAGTACATCAAATGAACTTCAAAAATTAAATTGGAATCAAATCGGACAATGCTATAATAATTAATTGTTCTATTTTCTTAACACTGGTTATGTCCAAAACTTAAAAAGGATTATTTGGGTCATCTTGTATAACCTAAATATTAATTTTAAAATAAATTTGAATAATAGATAACCGTAATTGAGTGAGAACTGACTATTTTTTTAAAACACAATACATAAAACTATTTTTAAAAATCATTCTGGGTTAATCAAATTATATCTAAAAATTGAATTAAAATTAAATCGGAACAATCGCCAACGCTATTAGTTATTATATTTTCTTAACTCTGCTTGTGTTCAAACCGTAAAAAACATCATTTGGCTATCTCGTGTATGCGAAATAGTAAATTTAAATTATATTCGAATAATAGATAACAGTTATAGAGTGAGATATAATTATTTTTTTTAAAAACAATTCATAAGAAAAATTTCAAAAATAATTTACAGTACATTAAATAAACTACAAAAATTAAATTGGAATCAAATCGGACAATGCTATAATGATTAATTGTTCTATTTTCTTAACCCTGGTTATGTCCAAAACTTAAAAAGGATCAATTGGGTCATCTTGTATAATTTAAATATGAATTTTAAAATAAATTTGAATAATAGGTAACCGTAATTGAGTGAAATATGACTATTTTTTTTAAACACAATACATTAAAAAAATTTAGAAAATTATTTAGGGCTAAACAAATTATATCTAAAAATTAAATTGAAATCATATCGGAACATTAGCTATAGGTAATAGTAATCGATTTTCTTCATCCTGGTTATGTCCAAAACATAAAAAGGATCATTTGAGTCATCTTGTATAACCTAAATAATAATTATAATTTATATTTGAATAATAGATAACCGTAATTGAGTGAGATATGACTATTTTTTTTAAACACAATACAACAAAATATTTTTAAAAATCATTTAGGGTTAATCAAATTATATCTAAAAATTAAATCGGAACAATCGTTAATGCTATTAGTTATTATATTTTCTTAATTCTGGTTGTGTTCAAACCGTAAAAAACATCATTTGGCTATCTTGTATATGCGAAATAGTAAATTTAAATTATATTCGAATAATAGATAACAGTAATAGAGTAAAATATGATTTTTTTTTAAAACAATACATCAGAAAAATTTCAAAAATAAATTACAGTACATTAAATGAACTACAAAAATTAAATTGGAATCAAATCGGACAATGCTATAATAATTAATTGTTCTATTTTCTTAACCCTGGTTATGTCCAAAACTTAAAAAGGATCATTTGGGTCATCTTGTATAACCTAAATATTAATTTTAAAATAAATTTGAATGATAGATAACCGTAATTAAGTGAGATATGACTATTTTTTAAAACACAACACATAAAACTATATTTAAAAATCATTTAGGGTTAATCAAATTATATCTAAAAATTAATTTAAAATTAAATCGGAACAATCGTTAATGCTATTATTTATTATATTTTCTTAACTCTGGTTGTGTTCAAACCGTAAAAAACATCATTTGGCTATCTCGTATATGCGAAATAGTAAATTTAAATTATATTCGAATAATAGATAACAGTAATAGTGTGAAATATGATTATTTTTTCTAAAAACAATACATCAAAAAAATTTTAAAAATAATTTACAGGACTCAAATGAAATTCAAAAATTAAATTGGAATGAAATCGGACAATGCTATAATGATAAATTGTTCTATTTTCTTAACCCTGGTTATGTCCAAAACTTAAAAGGATCATTTGGGTCATCTTGTATAACCTAAATATTCATTTTAAAATAAATTTGAATAATAGATAACCGTAATTGAGTGGGATATGACTATTTTTTTTTAACACAAATCATCAAAATATTTTTAAAAATCATTTAGGGTTAATCAAATTATTTCTAAAAATTAAATTAAAATTAAATCGGAACAATCGTTAACGCTATTAGTTATTATCTTTTCTTAATTCTGGTTGTGTTTAAACCGTAAAAAACATCATTTGGCTATTTTGTATATGCGAAATAGTAAATTTAAATTATACTCGAATAATAGATAACAGTTATAGAGTGAGATATAATTATTTTTTTTTAAAACAATTCATAAGAAAAATTTCAAAAATAATTTACAGTACATTAAATGAACTACAAAAATTAAATTGGAATCAAATCGGACAATGCTATAATAATTAATTGTTCTATTTTCTTAACCCTGGTTATGTCCAAAACTTAAAAAGGATCATTTGGGTCATCTTGTATAACCTAAATATTAATTTTAAAATAAATTTGAATGATAGATAACCGTAATTGAGTGAGATATGACTATTTTTTAAAACACAACACATAAAACTATATTTAAAAATCATTTAGGGTTAATCAAATTATATCTAAAAATTAATTTAAAATTAAATCGGAACAATCGTTAATGCTATTAGTTATTATATTTTCTTAACTCTGGTTGTGTTCAAACCGTAAAAAACATCATTTGGCTATCTCGTATATGCGAAATAGTAAATTTAAATTATATTCGAATAATAGATAACAGTAATAGTGTGAAATATGATTATTTTTTTTAAAAACAATACATCAGAAAAATTTTAAAAATAATTTACAGGACATCAAATGAACTTCAAAAATTAAATTGGAATGAAATCGGACACTGCTATAATGATTAATTGTTCTATTTTCTTAACCCTGGTTATGTCCAAAACTTAAAAGGATCATTTGGGTCATCTTGCATAACCTAAATATTCTTTTTAAAATAAATTTGAATAATAGATAACAGTAATTGAGTGAGATATGACTATTTTTTTTTAACACAATACATCATCATCATTTAGGGTTAATCAAATTATATCTAAAAATTGAATTAAAATTAAATCGGAACAATCGCCAACGCTATTAGTTATTATATTTTCTTAACTCTGGTTGTGTTCAAACCGTAAAAAACATCATTTGGCTGTCTCGTATATGCGAAATAGTAAATTTAAATTATATTCGAATAATAGATAACAGTAATAGTGTGAAATATGATTATTTTTTTTAAAAACAATACATCAAAAAAATTTTAAAAATAATTTACAGGACATCAAATGAACTTCAAAAATTAAATTGGAATGAAATCGGACAATGCTATAATGAATAATTGTTCTATTTTCTTAACCCTGGTTATGTCCAAAACTTAAAAGGATCATTTGAGTCATCTTGTATAACCTAAATAATAATTTTAATTTATATTTGAATAACCGTAATTGAGTGAGATATGACTATTTTTTTTTTAAACACAATACATCAAAATATTTTTAAAAATCATTTAGGGTTAATCAAATTATATCTAAAAATTGAATTAAAATTAAATCGGAACAATCGCCAACGCTATTAGTTATTATATTTTCTTAACTCTGGTTGTGTTCAAACCGTAAGAAACATCATTTGGCTATCTCGTATATGCGAAATAGTAAATTTAAATTATATTCGAATAATAGATAACAGTAATACTGTGAAATATGATTATTTTTTTTAAAAACAATACATCAAAAAAATTTTAAAAATAATTTACAGGACTCAAATGAAAATCAAAAATTAAATTGGAATGAAATCGGACAATGCTATAATGATAAATTGTTCTATTTTCTTAACCCTGGTTATGTCCAAAACTTAAAAGGATCATTTGGGTCATCTTGTATAACCTAAATATTCATTTTAAAATAAATTTGAATAATAGATAACCGTAATTGAGTGGGATATGACTATTTTTTTTTAACACAATACATCAAAATATTTTTAAAAATCATTTAGGGTTAATCAAATTATATCTAAAAATTGAATTAAAATTAAATCGGAACAATCGCCAACGCTATTAGTTATTATATTTTCTTAACTCTGGTTGTGTTCAAACCGTAAAAAACATCATTTGGCTATCTCGTATATGCGAAATAGTAAATTTAAATTATATTCGAATAATAGATAACAGTTATAGAGTGAGATATAATTATTTTTTTTAAAAACAATTCATAAGAAAAATTTCAAAAATAATTTACAGTACATTAAATGAACTACAAAAATTAAATTGGAATCAAATCGGACAATGCTATAATAATTAATTGTCCTATTTTCTTAACCCTGGTTAAGTCCAAAACTTAAAAAGGATCATTTGGGTCATGTTGTATAACCTAAATATTAATTTTAAAATAAATTTGAATGATAGATAACCGTAATTGAGTGAGATATGACTATTTTTTAAAACACAACACATAAAACTATATTTAAAAATCATTTAGGGTTAATCAAATTATATCTAAAAATTAATTTAAAATTAAATCGGAACAATCGTTAATGGTATTAGTTATTATATTTTCTTAACTCTGGTTGTGTTCAAACCGTAAAAAACATCATTTGGCTATCTCGTATATGCGAAATAGTAAATTTAAATTATATTCGAATAATAGATAACAGTAATAGTGTGAAATATGATTATTTTTTTTTAAAAACAATACATCAGAAAAAGTTTAAAAATAATTTACAGGACATCAAATGAACTTCAAAAATTAAATTGGAATGAAATCGGACAATGCTATAATGATTAATTGTTTTATTTTCTTAACCCTGGTTATGTCCAAAACTTAAAAAGGATCAATTGGGTCATCTTGTATAATTTAAATATGAATTTTAAAATAAATTTGAATAATAGGTAACCGTAATTGAGTGAAATATGATTATTTTTTTTAAACACAATACATTAAAAAATTTTAGAAAATTATTTAGGGTTAAACAAATTATATCTAAAAATTAAATTGAAATCATATCGGAACATTAGCTATAGGTAATAGTAATCGATTTTCTTTATCCTGGTTATGTCCAAAACATAAAAAGGATCATTTGAGTCACCTTGTATAACCTAAATAATTATTTTAATTTATATTTGAATAATAGATAACTGTAATTAAGTGAGATATTACTATTTTTTTAAAACACAATACATTAAACTATTTTTAAAAATCATTTAGGGTTAATCAAATTATATCTAAAAATTGAATTAAAATTAAATCGGAACAATCGCCAACGCTATTAGTTATTATATTTTCTTAACTCTGGTTGTGTTCAAACCGTAAAAAACATCATTTGGTTATCTCGTATATGCGAAATAGTAAATTTAAATTATATTCGAATAATAGATAACAGAAATAGTGTGAAATATGATTATTTTTTTTAAAAACAATACATCAGAAAAATTTTAAAAATAATTTACAGGACATCAAATGAACTTCAAAAATTAATTATTCGAATATAATTTAAATTTACTATTTCGCATATACGAGATAGCCAAATGATGTTTTTTACGGTTTGAACACAACCAGAGTTAAGAAAATATAATAACTAATAGCATTAACGATTGTTCCGATTTAATTTTAATTTAATTTTTAGATATAATTTGATTAACCCTAAATGATTTTTAAAAATATTTTGATGTATTGTGTTTAAAAAAAATAGTCATATCTCACTCAATTACGGTTATTTATTATTCAAATTTATTTTAAAATTATTATTTAGGTTATACAAGATGACTCAAATGATCCTTTTTATGTTTTGGACATAACCAGGATAAAGAAAATCGATTACTATTACCTATAGCTAATGTTCCGATATGATTTCAATTTAATTTTTAGATATAATTTGTTTAACCCTAAATAATTTTCTAAAATTTTTTAATGTATTGTGTTTAAAAAAAATAATCATATTTCACTTAATTACGGTTACCTATTATTCAAATTTATTTTAAAATTCATATTTAAATTATACAAGATGACCCAATTGATCCTTTTTAAGTTTTAGACATAACCAGGGTGAAGAAAATAGAACATTTAATCATTATAGCATTGTCCGATTTCATTCCAATTTAATTTTTGATGTTCATTTGATGTCCTGTAAATTATTTTTAAAATTTTTCTGATGTATTGTTTTTAAAAAAAATAATCATATTTCACACTATTACTGTTATATATTATTCGAATATAATTTAAATTTACTATTTCGCATATACGAGATAGGCAAATAATGTTTTTTACGGTTTGAACACAACCAGAGTTAAGACTGATTAAGATTTTCTAAACTCTGGTTGTGTTCAAACCGTAAAAAACATCATTTGGCTGTCTCGTGTATGCGAAATAGTAAATTTAAATTATATTCGAATAATAGATAACAGTAATAGTGTGAAATATGATTATTTTTTTTAAAAACAATACATCAAAAAAATTTTAAAAATAATTTACAGGACATCAAATGAACTTCAAAAATTAAATTGGAATGAAATCGGACAATGCTATAATGAATAATTGTTCTATTTTCTTAACCCTGGTTATGTCCAAAACTTAAAAGGATCATTTGAGTCATCTTGTATAACCTAAATAATAATTTTAATTTATATTTGAATAACCGTAATTGAGTGAGATATGACTATTTTTTTTTTAAACACAATACATCAAAATATTTTTAAAAATCATTTAGGGTTAATCAAATTATATCTAAAAATTAAATTAAAATTAAATCGGAACAATCGTTAACGCTATTAGTTATTATCTTTTCTTAATTCTGGTTGTGTTCAAACCGTAAAAAACATCATTTGGCTATTTTGTATATGCAAAATAGTAAATTTAAATTATATTCGAATAATAGATAACAGTAATAGAGTGAGATATGACAGTTTTTTTAAAACACAATACATCAAAATATTTTTAAAAATCATTTAGGGTTAATCAAATTATATCTAAAAATTGAATTAAAATTAAATCGGAACAATCGCCAACGCTATTAGTTATTATATTTTCTTAACTCTGGTTGTGTTCAAACCGTAAGAAACATCATTTGGCTATCTCGTATATGCGAAATAGTAAATTTAAATTATATTCGAATAATAGATCACAGTAATACTGTGAAATATGATTATTTTTTTTAAAAACAATACATCAAAAAAATTTTAAAAATAATTTACAGGACTCAAATGAAATTCAAAAATTAAATTGGAATGAAATCGGACAATGCTATAATGATAAATTGTTCTATTTTCTTAACCCTGGTTATGTCCAAAACTTAAAAGGATCATTTGGGTCATCTTGTATAACCTAAATATTCATTTTAAAATAAATTTGAATAATAGATAACCGTAATTGAGTGGGATATGACTATTTTTTTTTAACACAATACATCAAAATATTTTTAAAAATCATTTAGGGTTAATCAAATTATATCTAAAAATTGAATTAAAATTAAATCGGAACAATCGCCAACGCTATTAGTTATTATATTTTCTTAACTCTGGTTGTGTTCAAACCGTAAAAAACATCATTTGGCTATCTCGTATATGCGAAATAGTAAATTTAAATTATATTCGAATAATAGATAACAGTTATAGAGTGAGATATAATTATTTTTTTTAATAACAATTCATAAGAAAAATTTCAAAAATAATTTACAGTACATTAAATGAACTACAAAAATTAAATTGGAATCAAATCGGACAATGCTATAATAATTAATTGTTCTATTTTCTTAACCCTGGTTAAGTCCAAAACTTAAAAAGGATCATTTGGGTCATGTTGTATAACCTAAATATTAATTTTAAAATAAATTTGAATGATAGATAACCGTAATTGAGTGAGATATGACTATTTTTTAAAACACAACACATAAAACTATATTTAAAAATCATTTAGGGTTAATCAAATTATATCTAAAAATTAATTTAAAATTAAATCGGAACAATCGTTAATGGTATTAGTTATTATATTTTCTTAACTCTGGTTGTGTTCAAACCGTAAAAAACATCATTTGGCTATCTCGTATATGCGAAATAGTAAATTTAAATTATATTCGAATAATAGATAACAGTAATAGTGTGAAATATGATTATTTTTTTTAAAAACAATACATCAGAAAAAGTTTAAAAATAATTTACAGGACATCAAATGAACTTCAAAAATTAAATTGGAATGAAATCGGACAATGCTATAATGATTAATTGTTTTATTTTCTTAGCCCTGGTTATGTCCAAAACTTAAAAAGGATCAATTGGGTCATCTTGTATAATTTAAATATGAATTTTAAAATAAATTTGAATAATAGGTAACCGTAATTGAGTGAAATATGATTATTTTTTTTAAACACAATACATTAAAAAATTTTAGAAAATTATTTAGGGTTAAACAAATTATATCTAAAAATTAAATTGAAATCATATCGGAACATTAGCTATAGGTAATAGTAATCGATTTTCTTTATCCTGGTTATGTCCAAAACATAAAAAGGATCATTTGAGTCACCTTGTATAACCTAAATAATTATTTTAATTTATATTTGAATAATAGATAACCGTAATTAAGTGAGATATTACTATTTTTTTAAAACACAATACATTAAACTATTTTTAAAAATCATTTAGGGTTAATCAAATTATATCTAAAAATTGAATTAAAATTAAATCGGAACAATCGCCAACGCTATTAGTTATTATATTTTCTTAACTCTGGTTGTGTTCAAACCGTAAAAAACATCATTTGGTTATCTCGTATATGCGAAATAGTAAATTTAAATTATATTCGAATAATAGATAACAGAAATAGTGTGAAATATGATTATTTTTTTTAAAAACAATACATCAGAAAAATTTTAAAAATAATTTACAGGACATCAAATGAACTTCAAAAATTAAATTGGAATGAAATCGGACAATGCTATAATGATTAATTGTTCTATTTTCTTAACCCTGGTTATGTCCAAAACTTAAAAGGATCATTTGGGTCATCTTGTATAACCTAAATAGTTATTTTAAAATAAATTTGAATAATAAATAACCGTAATTGAGTGAGATATGACTATTTTTTAAAACACAATACATAAAACTATATTTAAAAATCATTTAGGGTTAATCAAATTATATCTAAAAATTAATTTAAAATTAAATCGGAACAATCGTTAATGGTATTAGTTATTATATTTTCTTAACTCTGGTTGTGTTCAAACCGTAAAAAACATCATTTGGCTATCTTGTATATGCGAAATAGTAAATTTAAATTATATTCGAATAATAGATAACAGTAATAGAGTAAAATATGATTTTTTTTTTAAAACAATACATCAGAAAAATTTCAAAAATAATTTACAGTACATTAAATGAACTACAAAAATTAAATTGGAATCAAATCGGACAATGCTATAATAATTAATTGTTCTATTTTCTTAACACTGGTTATGTCCAAAACTTAAAAAGGATTATTTGGGTCATCTTGTATAACCTAAATATTCATTTTAAAATAAATTTGAATAATAGATAACCGTAATTGAGTGAGATATCACTATTTTTTTAAAACACAACACAAAACTATTTTTAAAAATCATTTAGGGTTAATCAAATTATATCTAAAAATTAAATCGGAACAATCGTTAATGCTATTAGTTATTATATTTTCTTAATTATATTCACGCCTTGCTCTCATGATCACACTGTAGTACATCATACGCTGGAACGGCGCACGAACCGGTATCAAAGCCAAAAATCGATAACCCCCCGCTAATAACCCACACACTACGCCGGCAACCCTCAGTTTTTATTTTCGTGCGCTTGAATACGGTCGTATCGTCCGGTTCCCGGTTCTATTTGTTCGTAATAAGTGAAAATGCCTAATCGACGCCATCGTCATAATTCTTCATCATTTTCAGGCAGTGAGTCCCCCGACAGCTTTCGTAAGAAACGCAAAATTAGAAGATTAAAAAGGAAAATACATGAACTGGAAAAGGAAAATATATCTCCGATCGTCATAAAACACAGTAAACGTCGTGGCCGCCGCTCACCCTCGAGTTCGATCCCTTCTTCTACCTGCTCGAGGCAAGGAAATTCTAAAAATAGAAAGGATCGAGGACGAGGTCGGTTTCGTGACTGAGTGTCTTTATCACAATCTTGCTCCGATTCCGAAGCGGAAAAATCCAGCTTGCCCAACGAATTGGTGAAGGAATCGGTAAAGAAATTTCGACGCTTAAAAAAAGTGATATCTGACACTTCATCAGAGGATGAACGTAAATCTTGAATAAGGGAGGAACTTCTTATATCCCTAGCAATTTTGAATAAAATTGACTAGAAGATCATGAATATGATACTGCACAATCATGACCATCTGACACTTCATCAGAGGATGAACGTAAATGGCTACTCTTTAATAAGGAACGCATTTCTTATATCCCTAGCAATTTTGATTAAAATTGACTAGAAGATCATGAATATGATACTGCACAATCATGACCATCTGACACTTCATCAGAGGATGAACGTAAATGGGTACTCTTGAATAAGGAAGGCATTTTTTATATCCCTAGCAATTTTGATTAAAATTGACTAGAGGACCATGAATATGATACTGCACAATCATGACCATGATTACTGTTAAAATTCTGTATTATTCACTTTATTTTGGTTTTTCAGATTCTCCTGCAAGCAGACGTAGCACAGCAATGGGAGCTTTTGTTAAAAAAAGGTCTTAATGAAGTTGACCTGAAAATTCCTTGGAACTGTACTGCTGCCATTCCTCCTAAATTAAACCCGGAAGTTAAAGCACCTGTGAATGACACGGCGTTAAAACGTGACCTTAGGTTGAAAAAGGTTCAATCCCAGATGGGATTTGGCTTAGCTGCTCTTTCCAAGGCTATTGCTTCTCTCATGTCAGTGGAAGGTGAATGAATCTAGAGGCCATAGAGGCAATTTGTAATGGGGCTAAACTTTTAGCTGATATTCACCATGACCAGTCTGTTTCTAGGCAGAATGTAATCTGTACATCTTTAGACAAATATTTGAAATCAGTTATTGAAGATGTTGACCTAGATGGATGGTTGTTTGGTGCTAATATAAATGACCGAACTCGAAACAGATTGAAAAATCCGGACAGGAATTAAAGGCGAAGTCATCTTCATTTAAAAGGCATATTAGAATGGATACAAAAAACTTGACGCAGCCTCCCAGAAGGCACACAACTCTGGGAGGATATTATCAGACCCCTCGGAGCAACCACAAAGGAAAGATGTCTTATTGTTCGAATAAAAGCTGGTCTGCTTCAGATAGACAATATATTCGACTAGAATTATTTAGGCTGCTAAAAATCGGAGTTGTTAGAAAGCGTAAGCCTTGTAAAGACCAGTTTCTATACAGAATTTTTCTAAACTCTAAACACAATGGTAAAAAACGTTTAATTTTAAATTTAAAAAATTTAAATAGCTTTGTGATGACTCAGCATTTTAAAATGGAAAAATCACAGATGTGTGCAAAAATTTTTGTATTCCAATTCATATATGGCATCTATAGATTTAAAAGACGCATATCATCTCATAAAGGTAGCGAAATGCCATAGAAAGTATTTAAGGTTTAAATTTGAAAATCATAATTATGAGTATACATGTTTACCTTTATAGTCTTTAGGTCTTTATAGTGCCCCTATGGCTTTTACAAAGCTGTTAAAACCCGTATTCCGTTTATTAAGATCAAAAAATCTACTATCAGTAGTCTATTTAGATGATTTTTTATTAATTGGTGATTCATACGATGACTGTTTATATAATGTTAAAACGTCTCGACAAGTATTGGAAAAATTGGGGTTTATAGTCAATATCGAAAAGTCTAGTTTTACACCTAGTAAATCATGAAGATTTTGGATTTTGTATATAATACCTCTAAAATGACCATTGAACTTCCTTTAGATAAACGCCAAGAATTGCTTAATTGGATCAATAAAATGTTGGATAATTAAAGTTGTTCTATTTAATACTTTTCTAGATTTGTAGACAAAATAGTTGCAGCCTCTCCAGCACTTAAATATGGGAAAATGTACTACACAAATATTGAGCGTGTAAAGTATTTAGCCTTAGAAAGATCCGAAGAGTCATATAAAAGTATAATGCAAATTCCTAGGTTCCTTCTAAATGACCTGATGTGGTGGAACTCTCATGTTCTTTCTGCTAGCAACTCTATTAAACCTGTCCAAAATTATGTAATGGAAATATATTCAGATGCTTCTCAAAAAGGGTGGGGGGCATATTGTGAAGGTAAAAGAGCCAATGGCCAGTGGAGAAACATTGGCATATTAACAGTTTAGAACTGTTAGCAGCCTTCTACAGCTTGAATTGTTTTGGGCGTGAAGTTAAAAATAGCAATATTTTATTACATATTGATAATAAAATAGCTTTATCATGTGTTAATCGTATAAGGAGCATTAGATTTCCAAGGCTTAATGAAGTTGCACAAAAAATTTGGATGTGGTGTGAACAATCGAATAATTTTGTAGTAGCAACCTATATACAATCAAAACTTAATAAAAAGGCAGATTCTGAATCAAGAAAAGATAATACGGACATAGAATATGAACTATCTTCACCAGCCTTTAATCTAATTTGTAAAAACTTAGGAATTCCGTCTCTTGATCTTTTCGCTAGTGGACTTAATGCAAAATGTAATTTATTCATCTCTTGGCATTGGGATCCCGATGCTTTAATATATGACGCGTTTACCCTTTCTTGGGACAATCAGTCTGGTTGTTATGCGTTTCCTCCATTTGCGTTAATTCCGAAAGTATTAGAAAAATTAATATGTGGTAGGGCGACAGCTATCATAGTCGTACCTTTTTGGCCGACTCAACCTTGGTTTCCGCTTTTCACTAAGTTGATTAAAGGGAAACCACTATACCTTAATCCTGATAAGCACTTATTAATTTCTATTGATAGGAAATCGCACCCCCTATGGAAGAAGCTTTTCCTGGTGGCAGCCATATTATCGAGTGCGCCCTTAGAAGGAGAGGATTGACAAAGGAAACCATACAGATTATGATGCCATCAATCTCCCGAGCAACCATGGCACAGTATAGCAGTAGTTTGAAGCTTTGGTGGAAATTCTGCTTTACTAATAACACCAGTGTATATTCTAACTGTACAAAACTTATCTTAAGGTTCTTATCTGAAATGTTCCAAGAAGAAGCATCACACGGCTCTCTAAATTGTGCCAGGTTCGCTTTATCCTTAATTATATCATCAGAAATAGGCTCAGACCCTGAGATTAAGAGGTTCTTTAAGGGTGTTAAAAATTTGAGACCAGGCAAACCAAGATATAACTGGACTTGGAATCCATCTGTTGTGCTAACGTACTTAAGAAGCCTCTATCCAAACAAAAGTTTAACTCTACAGAACCTCACATTTAAACTTTCTACCTTATTAGCCCTAATTACTGCCCATCGGGTGCAAACATTTCCTTGACTGAACTGGAAAATATTTATAGAAATCAATCAGGTTTTCAAATTTTAATTAAAGACCGAATTAAAACTAGCGGTAGGAATAAGTTACAACCAGTTTTACGTATTTCATATTATTTAAAAGATTTAAATATATGCGCCGCTACCACCTTGGATGATTATTTAGAAAAAACTTCTGTTCTGAGAGGGAATGTGTCAAAACTATTTATAACCTTTAAAAGATCGTACAGAGCGGCCAAAAGTCAGTCTATCAGTCGTTGGATTAAGGTCACTCTTACAAAAAGCGGAACTAACACCAAAATATTGTCGGCACATAGTACTAGACATTCTGCTATGTCGCTAGCGAAAAGTAAAGGGTTGAGTTTAGACTTAATTAAAAATACTGCAGGTTGAACTTCGAAATCAAATTCTTTTGCTAACTTTTACAACTTAACTGTTGTAAATAAAGAGGATTTTTCCCCTTCAGTCCTAGAAAGCAATGATCGCTAGGCTGTTTGTATCCTAGTATATTTACATACTTAGTTCGATTTTGTATAATAATTACTTAGGATTTGATTCCTAAGTAAAATAGTATAATATTTATATACTGTTATTATAGGTTAGAGACCCTTGTCTTTTTTTCCTAATTTATAAGCTATTTACTTATATTTTGTTAATCTGTTTCGATTTTTTTTGAGGAAGTAATATAATATGTTTTCAACTCTTGTGTATAGAACTATTTATCCCTATGGCAGTGTAAGTATATAGATAATAAAAAAGAGAGATCTCAAATCGCTCTAAACATCTACAGTGTGATCATGAGAGCAAGGCGTGAATATAATTATAAGATTAAACGAACTTACCTAAGTGAAGTTCAATCTTAATTATGTTCACGCCTTGCTTGAGTGATCACATCCCGCCTCACCCAAATTATATTACGCTCGTGATATCCTCGCAACCCTTGTGATCACCGATTTGAGATAAAACCTCAAATAAAAACTGAGGGTTGCCGGCGTAGTGTGTGGGTTATTAGCGGGGGGTTATCGATTTTTGGCTTTGATACCGGTTCGTGCGCCGTTCCAGCGTATGATGTACTACAGTGTGATCACTCAAGCAAGGCGTGAACATAATTAAGATTGAACTTCACTTAGGTAAGTTCGTTTAATCTTATAATTCTGGTTGTGTTCAAACCGTAAAAAACATCATTTGGCTATCTCGTATATGCGAAATAGTAAATTTAAATTATATTCGAATAATAGATAACAGTAATAGAGTGAGATATGACTATTTTTTTAAAACACAATACATAAAACTATTTTTAAAAATCATTTAGGGATAATCAAATTAATTCTAAAAATTGAATTAAAATTAAATCGGAACAATCGCCAATGCTATTAGTTATTATATTTTCTAAACTCTGGTTGTGTTCAAACCGTAAAAAACATCATTTGGCTATCTCGTATATGCGAAATAGTAAATTTAAATTATATTCGAATAATAGATAACAGTAATACTGTGAAATATGATTATTTTTTTTAAAAACAATACATCAAAAAAATTTTAAAAATAATTTACAGGACATCAAATGAACTTCAAAAATTAAATTGGAATGAAATCGGACAATGCTATAATGATTAATTGTTCTATTTTCTTAACCCTGGTTATGTCCAAAACTTAAAGATCAATTGGGTCATTTTGTATAATTTAAATATGAATTTTAAAATAAATTTGAATAATAGGTAACCGTAATTGAGTGAAATATGATTATTTTTTTTAAACACAATACATTAAAAAATTTTAGAAAATTATTTACGGTTAAACAAATTATATCTAAAAATTAAATTGAAATCATATCGGAAGATTAGCTATAGGTAATAGTAATCGATTTTCTTTATCCTGGTTATGTCCAAAACATAAAAAGGATCAATTGAGTCATCTTGTATAACCTAAATAATAATTTTAATTTATATTTGAATAATAGATAACCGTAATTGAGTGAGATATTACTATTTTTTTAAAACACAATACATAAAACTATTTTTTAAAATCATTTAGGGTTAATCAAATTAAATCTAAAAATTGAATTAAAATTAAATCGGAACAATCGCCAGCGCTATTAGTTATTATATTTTCTTAACTCTGGTTGTGTTCAAACCGTAAAAAACACCATTTGGCTATCTTGTATATGCGAAATAGTAAATTTAAATTATATTCGAATAATAGATAACAGTAATGGAGTAAAATATGATTTTTTTTTTAAAACAATACATCAGAAAAATTTCAAAAATAATTTACAGTACATTAAATGAACTACAAAAATTAAATTGGAATCAAATCGGACAATGCTATAATAATTAATTGTTCTATTTTCTTAACACTGGTTATGTCCAAAACTTAAAAAGGATTATTTGGGTCATCTTGTATAACCTAAATATTCTTTTTAAAATAAATTTGAATAGATAACAGTAATTAAGTGAGATATGACTATTTTTTAAAACACAACACATAAAACTATTTTTAAAAATCATTTAGGGTTAATCAAATTATATCTAAAAATTAATTTAAAATTAAATCCGAACAATCGTTAACGCTATTAGTTATCTTTTCTTAATTCTGGTTGTGTTTAAACCGTAAAAAACATCATTTGGCTATTTTGTATATGCGAAATAGTAAATTTAAGTTATATTCGAATAATAGATAACAGTAATAGAGTGAGATATAATTTTTTTTTTAAAAACAATTCATAAGAAAAATTTTAAAAATAATTTATAGTACATCAAATGAACTTTAAAAATTAAATTGGAATCAAATCGGACAATGCTATAATAATTAATTGTTCTATTTTCTTAACACTGGTTATGTCCAAAACTTAAAAAGGATTATTTGGGTCATCTTGTATAACCTAAATATTAATTTTAAAATAAATTTAAATAATAGATAACCGTAATTGAGTGAGATATGACTATTTTTTTAAAACACAATACATAAAACTATTTTTAAAAATCATTCAGGGTTAACCAAATTATATCTAAAAATTGAATTAAAATTAAATCGGAACAATCGCCAACGCTATTAGTTATTATATTTTCTTAACTCTGGTTGTGTTCAAACCGTAAAAAACCTCATTTGGCTATCTCGTATATGCGAAATAGTAAATTTAAATTATATTCGAATAATAGATAACAGTAATAGTGTGAAAAATGATTATTTTTTTTAAAAACAATACATCAGAAAAATTTTAAAAATAATTTATAGTACATCAAATGAACTTTAAAAATTAAATTGGAATCAAATCGGACAATGCTATAATAATTAATTGTTCTATTTTCTTAACACTGGTTATGTCCAAAACTTAAAAAGGATCATTTGGGTCATCTTGTATAACCTAAATATTAATTTTAAAATAAATTTGAATGATAGATAACCGTAATTGAGTGAGATATGACTATTTTTTAAAACACAACACATAAAACTATTTTTAAAAATCATTTAGGGTTAATCAAATTATTTCTAAAAATTAAATTAAAATTAAATCGGAACAATCGTAAACGCTATTAGTTATTATCTTTTCTTAATTCTGGTTGTGTTTAAACCGTAAAAAACATCATTTGGCTATTTTGTATATGAGAAATAGTAAATTTAAATTATATTCGAATAATAGATAACAGTAATACTGTGAAATATGATTATTTTTTTTTTAAACAGTACATCAAAAAAAATTAAAAAATAATTTACAGGACATCAAATGAACTTCAAAAATTAAATTGGAATGAAATCGGACAATGCTATAATGATTAATTGTTCTATTTTCTTAACCCTGGTTATGTCCAAAACTTAAAAGGATCATTTGGGTCATCTTGTATAACCTAAATATTCATTTTAAAATAAATTTGAATAATAGATAACCGTAATTGAGTGAGATATGACTATTTTTTTAAAACACAATACAAAACTATTTTTAAAAATCATTTAGGGTTAATCAAATTATATCTAAAAATTAAATCGGAACAATCGTTAATGCTATTAGTTATTATATTTTCTTAATTCTGGTTGTGTTCAAACCGTAAAAAACATCATTTGGCTATCTTGTATATGCGAAATAGTAAATTTAAATTATATTCGAATAATAGATAACAGTAATAGAGTAAAATATGATTTTTTTTTTAAAACAATACATCAGAAAAATTTCAAAAATAATTTACAGTACATTAAATGAACTACAAAAATTAAATTGGAATCAAATCGGACAATGCTATAATAATTAATTGTTCTATTTTCTTAACCTTGGTTATGTCCAAAACTTAAAAAGGATCATTTAAGTCATCTTGTATAACCTAAATATTAATTTTAAAATAAATTTGAATGATAGATAACCGTAATTGAGTGAGATATGACTATTTTTTAAAACACAACACATAAAACTATTTTTAAAAATCATTTAGGGTTAATCAAATTATATCTAAAAATTAATTTAAAATTAAATCGGAACAATCGTTAATGCTATTAGTTATTATATTTTCTTAACTCTGGTTGTGTTCAAACCGTAAAAAACATCATTTGGCTATCTCGTATATGCGAAATAGTAAATTTAAATTATATTCGAATAATAGATAACAGTAACAGTGTGAAATATGATTATTTTTTCTAAAAACAATACATCAAAAAAATTTTAAAAATAATTTACAGGACTCAAATGAAATTCAAAAATTAAATTGGAATGAAATCGGACAATGCTATAATGATAAATTGTTCTATTTTCTTAACCCTGGTTATGTCCGAAACTTAAAAGGATCATTTGGGTCATCTTGTATAACCTAAATATTCATTTTAAAATAAATTTGAATAATAGATAACCGTAATTGAGTGGGATATGACTATTTTTTTTTAACACAATACATCAAAATATTTTTAAAAATCATTTAGGGTTAATCAAATTATTTCTAAAAATTAAATTAAAATTAAATCGGAACAATCGTTAACGCTATTAGTTATTATCTTTTCTTAATTCTGGTTGTGTTTAAACCGTAAAAAACATCATTTGACTATTTTGTATATGCGAAATAGTAAATTTAAATTATATTCGAATAATAGATAACAGTTATAGAGTGAGATATAATTATTTTTTTTAAAAACAATTCATAAGAAAAATTTCAAAAATAATTTACAGTACATTAAATGAACTACAAAAATTAAATTGGAATCAAATCGGACAATGCTATAATAATTAATTGTTCTATTTTCTTAACCCTGGTTATGTTTAAAACTTAAAAAGGATCATTTGGGTCATCTTGTATAACCTAAATATTAATTTTAAAATAAATTTGAATGATAGATAACCGTAATTGAGTGAGATATGACTATTTTTTAAAACACAACACATAAAACTATATTTAAAAATCATTTAGGGTTAATCAAATTATATCTAAAAATTAATTTAAAATTAAATCGGAACAATCGTTAATGCTATTAGTTATTATATTTTCTTAACTCTGGTTGTGTTCAAACCGTAAAAAACATCATTTGGCTATCTCGTATATGCGAAATAGTAAATTTAAATTATATTCGAATAATAGATAACAGTAATAGTGTGAAATATGATTATTTTTTTTAAAAACAATACATCAGAAAAATTTTAAAAATAATTTACAGGACATCAAATGAACTTCAAAAATTAAATTGGAATGAAATCGGACAATGCTATAATGATTAATTGTTCTATTTTCTTAACCCTGGTTATGTCCAAAACTTAAAAGGATCATTTGGGTCATCTTGTATAACCTAAATATTCTTTTTAAAATAAATTTGAATAATAGATAACAGTAATTGAGTGAGATATGACTATTTTTTTTTAACACAATACATCATCATCATTTAGGGTTAATCAAATTATATCTAAAAATTGAATTAAAATTAAATCGGAACAATCGCCAACGCTATTAGTTATTATATTTTCTTAACTCTGGTTGTGTTCAAACCGTAAAAAACATCATTTAGCTATCTCGTATATGCGAAATAGTAAATTTAAATTATATTCGAATAATAGATAACAGTTATAGAGTGAGATATAATTATTTTTTTTAAAAACAATTCATAAGAAAAATTTCAAAAATAATTTACAGTACATTAAATGAACTACAAAAATTAAATTGGAATCAAATCGGACAATGCTATAATAATTAATTGTTCTATTTTCTTAACCCTGGTTAAGTCCAAAACTTAAAAAGGATCATTTGGGTCATCTTGTATAACCTAAATATTAATTTTAAAATAAATTTGAATGATAGATAACCGTAATTGAGTGAGATATGACTATTTTTTAAAACACAACACATAAAACTATATTTAAAAATCATTTAGGGTTAATCAAATTATATCTAAAAATTAATTTAAAATTAAATCGGAACAATCGTTAATGCTATTAGTTATTATATTTTCTTAACTCTGGTTGTGTTCAAACCGTAAAAAACATCATTTGGCTATCTCGTATATGCGAAATAGTAAATTTAAATTATATTCGAATAATAGATAACAGTAATAGTGTGAAATATGATTATTTTTTTTAAAAACAATACATCAGAAAAATTTTAAAAATAATTTACAGGACATCAAATGAACTTCAAAAATTAAATTGGAATGAAATCGTACAATGCTATAATGATTAATTGTTTTATTTTCTTAACCCTGGTTATGTCCAAAACTTAAAAAGGATCAATTGGGTCATCTTGTATAATTTAAATATGAATTTTAAAATAAATTTGAATAATAGGTAACCGTAATTGAGTGAAATATGATTATTTTTTTTAAACACAATACATTAAAAAATTTTAGAAAATTATTTAGGGTTAAACAAATTATATCTAAAAATTAAATTGAAATCATATCGGAACATTAGCTATAGGTAATAGTAATCGATTTTCTTTATCCTGGTTATGTCCAAAACATAAAAGGGATCATTTGAGTCATCTTGTATAACCTAAATAATAATTTTAATTTATATTTGAATAATAGATAACCGTAATTAAGTGAGATATTACTATTTTTTTAAAACACAATACATTAAACTATTTTTAAAAATCATTTAGGGTTAATCAAATTATATCTAAAAATTGAATTAAAATTAAATCGGAACAATCGCCAACGCTATTAGTTATTATATTTTCTTAACTCTGGTTGTGTTCAAACCGTAAAAAACATCATTTGGTTATCTCGTATATGCGAAATAGTAAATTTAAATTATATTCGAATAATAGATAACAGTAATAGTGTGAAATATGATTATTTTTTTTAAAAACAATACATCAGAAAAATTTTAAAAATAATTTACAGGACATCAAATGAACTTCAAAAATTAAATTGGAATGAAATCGGACAATGCTATAATGATTAATTGTTCTATTTTCTTAACCCTGGTTATGTCCAAAACTTAAAAGGATCATCTTGTATAACCTAAATATTCTTTTTAAAATAAATTTGAATAATAGATAACAGTAATTGAGTGAGATATGACTATTTTTTTTTAACACAATACATCATCATCATTTAGGGTTAATCAAATTATATCTAAAAATTGAATTAAAATTAAATCGGAACAATTGCCAACGCTATTAGTTATTATATTTTCTTAACTCTGGTTGTGTTCAAACCGTAAAAAACATCATTTGGCTATTTTGTATATGCGAAATAGTAAATTTAAATTATATTCGAATAATAGATAACAGTAATAGAGTGAGATATGACTATTTTTTTAAAACACAATACATCAAAATATTTTTAAAAATCATTTAGGGTTAATCAAATTATTTCTAAAAATTAAATTAAAATTAAATCGGAACAATCGTTAACGCTATTAGTTATTATCTTTTCTTAATTCTGGTTGTGTTTAAACCGTAAAAAACATCATTTGGCTATTTTGTATATGCGAAATAGTAAATTTAAATTATATTCGAATAATAGATAACAGTTATAGAGTGAGATATAATTATTTTTTTTAAAAACAATTCATAAGAAAAATTTCAAAAATAATTTACAGTACATTAAATGAACTACAAAAATTAAATTGGAATCAAATCGGACAATGCTATAATAATTAATTGTTCTATTTTCTTAATCCTGGTTATGTCCAAAACTTAAAAAGGATCATTTGGGTCATCTTGTATAACCTAAATATTAATTTTAAAATAAATTTGAATGATAGATAACCGTAATTGAGTGAGATATGACTATTTTTTAAAACACAACACATAAAACTATTTTTAAAAATCATTTAGGGTTAATCAAATTATATCTAAAAATTAATTTAAAATTAAATCCGAACAATCGTTAACGCTATTAGTTATCTTTTCTTAATTCTGGTTGTGTTTAAACCGTAAAAAACATCATTTGGCTATTTTGTATATGCGAAATAGTAAATTTAAGTTATATTCGAATAATAGATAACAGTAATAGAGTGAGATATAATTATTTTTTTTAAAAACAATTCTTAAGAAAAATTTTAAAAATAATTTATAGTACATCAAATGAACTTTAAAAATTAAATTGGAATCAAATCGGACAATGCTATAATAATTAATTGTTCTATTTTCTTAACACTGGTTATGTCCAAAACTTAAAAAGGATTATTTGGGTCATCTTGTATAACCTAAATATTAATTTTAAAATAAATTTAAATAATAGATAACCGTAATTGAGTGAGATATGACTATTTTTTTAAAACACAATACATAAAACTATTTTTAAAAATCATTCAGGGTTAACCAAATTATATCTAAAAATTGAATTAAAATTAAATCGGAACAATCGCCAACGCTATTAGTTATTATATTGTCTTAACTCTGGTTGTGTTCAAACCGTAAAAAACCTCATTTGGCTATCTCGTATATGCGAAATAGTAAATTTAAATTATATTCGAATAATAGATAACAGTAATAGTGTGAAATATGATTATTTTTTTTAAAAACAATACATCAGAAAAATTTTAAAAATAATTTACAGGACATCAAATGAACTTCAAAAATTAAATTGGAATGAAATCGGACAATGCTATAATGATTAATTGTTCTATTTTCTTAACCCTGGTTATGTCCAAAACTTAAAGATCAATTGGGTCATTTTGTATAATTTAAATATGAATTTTAAAATAAATTTGAATAATAGGTAACCGTAATTGAGTGAAATATGATTATTTTTTTTAAACACAATACATTAAAAAATTTTAGAAAATTATTTACGGTTAAACAAATTATATCTAAAAATTAAATTGAAATCATATCGGAAGATTAGCTATAGGTAATAGTAATCGATTTTCTTTATCCTGGTTATGTCCAAAACATAAAAAGGATCAATTGAGTCATCTTGTATAACCTAAATAATAATTTTAATTTATATTTGAATAATAGATAACCGTAATTGAGTGAGATATTACTATTTTTTTAAAACACAATACATAAAACTATTTTTTAAAATCATTTAGGGTTAATCAAATTAAATCTAAAAATTGAATTAAAATTAAATCGGAACAATCGCCAGCGCTATTAGTTATTATATTTTCTTAACTCTGGTTGTGTTCAAACCGTAAAAACACCATTTGGCTATCTTGTATATGCGAAATAGTAAATTTAAATTATATTCGAATAATAGATAACAGTAATGGAGTAAAATATGATTTTTTTTTTAAAACAATACATCAGAAAAATTTCAAAAATAATTTACAGTACATTAAATGAACTACAAAAATTAAATTGGAATCAAATCGGACAATGCTATAATAATTAATTGTTCTATTTTCTTAACACTGGTTATGTCCAAAACTTAAAAAGGATTATTTGGGTCATCTTGTATAACCTAAATATTCTTTTTAAAATAAATTTGAATAGATAACAGTAATTAAGTGAGATATGACTATTTTTTAAAACACAACACATAAAACTATTTTTAAAAATCATTTAGGGTTAATCAAATTATATCTAAAAATTAATTTAAAATTAAATCCGAACAATCGTTAACGCTATTAGTTATCTTTTCTTAATTCTGGTTGTGTTTAAACCGTAAAAAACATCATTTGGCTATTTTGTATATGCGAAATAGTAAATTTAAGTTATATTCGAATAATAGATAACAGTAATAGAGTGAGATATAATTTTTTTTTTTAAAAACAATTCATAAGAAAAATTTTAAAAATAATTTATAGTACATCAAATGAACTTTAAAAATTAAATTGGAATCAAATCGGACAATGCTATAATAATTAATTGTTCTATTTTCTTAACACTGGTTATGTCCAAAACTTAAAAGGATCATCTTGTATAACCTAAATATTCTTTTTAAAATAAATTTGAATAATAGATAACAGTAATTGAGTGAGATATGACTATTTTTTTTTAACACAATACATCATCATCATTTAGGGTTAATCAAATTATATCTAAAAATTGAATTAAAATTAAATCGGAACAATTGCCAACGCTATTAGTTATTATATTTTCTTAACTCTGGTTGTGTTCAAACCGTAAAAAACATCATTTGGCTATTTTGTATATGCGAAATAGTAAATTTAAATTATATTCGAATAATAGATAACAGTAATAGAGTGAGATATGACTATTTTTTTAAAACACAATACATCAAAATATTTTTAAAAATCATTTAGGGTTAATCAAATTATTTCTAAAAATTAAATTAAAATTAAATCGGAACAATCGTTAACGCTATTAGTTATTATCTTTTCTTAATTCTGGTTGTGTTTAAACCGTAAAAAACATCATTTGGCTATTTTGTATATGCGAAATAGTAAATTTAAATTATATTCGAATAATAGATAACAGTTATAGAGTGAGATATAATTATTTTTTTTAAAAACAATTCATAAGAAAAATTTCAAAAATAATTTACAGTACATTAAATGAACTACAAAAATTAAATTGGAATCAAATCGGACAATGCTATAATAATTAATTGTTCTATTTTCTTAATCCTGGTTATGTCCAAAACTTAAAAAGGATCATTTGGGTCATCTTGTATAACCTAAATATTAATTTTAAAATAAATTTGAATGATAGATAACCGTAATTGAGTGAGATATGACTATTTTTTAAAACACAACACATAAAACTATTTTTAAAAATCATTTAGGGTTAATCAAATTATATCTAAAAATTAATTTAAAATTAAATCCGAACAATCGTTAACGCTATTAGTTATCTTTTCTTAATTCTGGTTGTGTTTAAACCGTAAAAAACATCATTTGGCTATTTTGTATATGCGAAATAGTAAATTTAAGTTATATTCGAATAATAGATAACAGTAATAGAGTGAGATATAATTATTTTTTTTAAAAACAATTCTTAAGAAAAATTTTAAAAATAATTTATAGTACATCAAATGAACTTTAAAAATTAAATTGGAATCAAATCGGACAATGCTATAATAATTAATTGTTCTATTTTCTTAACACTGGTTATGTCCAAAACTTAAAAAGGATTATTTGGGTCATCTTGTATAACCTAAATATTAATTTTAAAATAAATTTAAATAATAGATAACCGTAATTGAGTGAGATATGACTATTTTTTTAAAACACAATACATAAAACTATTTTTAAAAATCATTCAGGGTTAACCAAATTATATCTAAAAATTGAATTAAAATTAAATCGGAACAATCGCCAACGCTATTAGTTATTATATTGTCTTAACTCTGGTTGTGTTCAAACCGTAAAAAACCTCATTTGGCTATCTCGTATATGCGAAAAAGTAAATTTAAATTATATTCGAATAATAGATAACAGTAATAGTGTGAAATATGATTATTTTTTTTAAAAACTCAGAAAAATTTTAAAAATAATTTACAGGACATCAAATGAACTTCAAAAATTAAATTGGAATGAAATCGGACAATGCTATAATGATTAATTGTTCTATTTTCTTAACCCTGGTTATGTCCAAAACTTAAAGATCAATTGGGTCATTTTGTATAATTTAAATATGAATTTTAAAATAAATTTGAATAATAGGTAACCGTAATTGAGTGAAATATGATTATTTTTTTTAAACACAATACATTAAAAAATTTTAGAAAATTATTTACGGTTAAACAAATTATATCTAAAAATTAAATTGAAATCATATCGGAAGATTAGCTATAGGTAATAGTAATCGATTTTCTTTATCCTGGTTATGTCCAAAACATAAAAAGGATCAATTGAGTCATCTTGTATAACCTAAATAATAATTTTAATTTATATTTGAATAATAGATAACCGTAATTGAGTGAGATATTACTATTTTTTTAAAACACAATACATAAAACTATTTTTTAAAATCATTTAGGGTTAATCAAATTAAATCTAAAAATTGAATTAAAATTAAATCGGAACAATCGCCAGCGCTATTAGTTATTATATTTTCTTAACTCTGGTTGTGTTCAAACCGTAAAAAACACCATTTGGCTATCTTGTATATGCGAAATAGTAAATTTAAATTATATTCGAATAATAGATAACAGTAATGGAGTAAAATATGATTTTTTTTTTAAAACAATACATCAGAAAAATTTCAAAAATAATTTACAGTACATTAAATGAACTACAAAAATTAAATTGGAATCAAATCGGACAATGCTATAATAATTAATTGTTCTATTTTCTTAACACTGGTTATGTCCAAAACTTAAAAAGGATTATTTGGGTCATCTTGTATAACCTAAATATTCTTTTTAAAATAAATTTGAATAGATAACAGTAATTAAGTGAGATATGACTATTTTTTAAAACACAACACATAAAACTATTTTTAAAAATCATTTAGGGTTAATCAAATTATATCTAAAAATTAATTTAAAATTAAATCCGAACAATCGTTAACGCTATTAGTTATCTTTTCTTAATTCTGGTTGTGTTTAAACCGTAAAAAACATCATTTGGCTATTTTGTATATGCGAAATAGTAAATTTAAGTTATATTCGAATAATAGATAACAGTAATAGAGTGAGATATAATTTTTTTTTTTAAAAACAATTCATAAGAAAAATTTTAAAAATAATTTATAGTACATCAAATGAACTTTAAAAATTAAATTGGAATCAAATCGGACAATGCTATAATAATTAATTGTTCTATTTTCTTAACACTGGTTATGTCCAAAACTTAAAAAGGATTATTTGGGTCATCTTGTATAACCTAAATATTAATTTTAAAATAAATTTAAATAATAGATAACCGTAATTGAGTGAGATATGACTATTTTTTTAAAACACAATACATAAAACTATTTTTAAAAATCATTCAGGGTTAACCAAATTATATCTAAAAATTGAATTAAAATTAAATCGGAACAATCGCCAACGCTATTAGTTATTATATTTTCTTAACTCTGGTTGTGTTCAAACCGTAAAAAACCTCATTTGGCTATCTCGTATATGCGAAATAGTAAATTTAAATTATATTCGAATAATAGATAACAGTAATAGTGTGAAAAATGATTATTTTTTTTAAAAACAATACATCAGAAAAATTTTAAAAATAATTTACAGGACATCAAATGAACTTCAAAAATTAAATTGGAATGAAATCGGACAATGCTATAATGATTAATTGTTCTATTTTCTTAACCCTGGTTATGTCCAAAACTTAAAGATCAATTGGGTCATTTTGTATAATTTAAATATGAATTTTAAAATAAATTTGAATAATAGGTAACCGTAATTGAGTGAAATATGATTATTTTTTTTAAACACAATACATTAAAAAATTTTAGAAAATTATTTACGGTTAAACAAATTATATCTAAAAATTAAATTGAAATCATATCGGAAGATTAGCTATAGGTAATAGTAATCGATTTTCTTTATCCTGGTTATGTCCAAAACATAAAAAGGATCAATTGAGTCATCTTGTATAACCTAAATAATAATTTTAATTTATATTTGAATAATAGATAACCGTAATTGAGTGAGATATTACTATTTTTTTAAAACACAATACATAAAACTATTTTTTTAAATCATTTAGGGTTAATCAAATTAAATCTAAAAATTGAATTAAAATTAAATCGGAACAATCGCCAGCGCTATTAGTTATTATATTTTCTTAACTCTGGTTGTGTTCAAACCGTAAAAAACATCATTTGGCTATCTCGTATATGCGAAGTAGTAAATTTAAATTATATTCGAATAATAGATAACAGTAATACTGTGAAATATGATTATTTTTTTTAAAAACAATACATCAAAAAAATTTTAAAAATAATTTACAGGACATCAAATGAACTTCAAAAATTAAATTGGAATGAAATCGGACAATGCTATAATGATTAATTGTTCTATTTTCTTAACCCTGGTTATGTCCAAAACTTAAAAGGATCATTTTGGTCATCTTGTATAACCTAAATATTCATTTTAAAATAAATTTGAATAATAGATAACCGTAATTGAGTGAGATATGACTATTTTTATAAAACACAACACAAAACTATTTTTAAAAATCATTTAGGGTTAATCAAATTATATCTAAAAATTAAATCGGAACAATCGTTAATGCTATTAGTTATTATATTTTCTTAATTCTGGTTGTGTTCAAACCGTAAAAAACACCATTTGGCTATCTTGTATATGCGAAATAGTAAATTTAAATTATATTCGAATAATAGATAACAGTAATGGAGTAAAATATGATTTTTTTTTTAAAACAATACATCAGAAAAATTTCAAAAATAATTAACAGTACATTAAATGAACTACAAAAATTAAATTGGAATCAAATCGGACAATGCTATAATAATTAATTGTTCTATTTTCTTAACACTGGTTATGTCCAAAACTTAAAAAGGATTATTTGGGTCATCTTGTATAACCTAAATATTCATTTTAAAATAAATTTGAATAATAGATAACCGTAATTGAGTGAGATATGACTATTTTTTTAAAACACAACACAAAACTATTTTTAAAAATCATTTAGGGTTAATCAAATTATATCTAAAAATTAAATCGGAACAATCGTTAATGCTATTAGTTATTATATTTTCTTAATTCTGGTTGTGTTCAAACCGTAAAAAACATCATTTGGCTATCTCGTATATGCGAAATAGTAAATTTAAATTATATTCGAATAATAGATAACAGTAATAGAGTGAGATATGACTATTTTTAAAAATCATTTAGGGTTAATCAAATTATATCTAAAAATTAATTTAAAATTAAATCGGAACAATCGTTAACGCTATTAGTTATTATCTTTTCTTAATTCTGGTTGTGTTCAAACCGTAAAAACCATCATTTGGCTATTTTGTATATGCGAAATAGTAAATTTAAATTATATTCGAATAATAGATAACAGTAATAGAGTGAGATATGACTATTTTTTTAAAACACAATACATCAAAATATTTTTAAAAATCATTTAGGGTTAATCAAATTATTTCTAAAAATTAAATTAAAATTAAATCGGAACAATCGTTAACGCTATTAGTTATTATCTTTTCTTAATTCTGGTTGTGTTTAAACCGTAAAAAACATCATTTGGCTATTTTGTATATGCGAAATAGTAAATTTAAATTATATTCGAATAATAGATAACAGTTATAGAGTGAGATATAATTATTTTTTTTAAAAACAATTCATAAGAAAAATTTCAAAAATAATTTACAGTACATTAAATGAACTACAAAAATTAAATTGGAATCAAATCGGACAATGCTATAATAATTAATTGTTCTATTTTCTTAATCCTGGTTATGTCCAAAACTTAAAAAGGATCATTTGGGTCATCTTGTATAACCTAAATATTAATTTTAAAATAAATTTGAATGATAGATAACCGTAATTGAGTGAGATATGACTATTTTTTAAAACACAACACATAAAACTATTTTTAAAAATCATTTAGGGTTAATCAAATTATATCTAAAAATTAATTTAAAATTAAATCCGAACAATCGTTAACGCTATTAGTTATCTTTTCTTAATTCTGGTTGTGTTTAAACCGTAAAAACCATCATTTGGCTATTTTGTATATGCGAAATAGTAAATTTAAATTATATTCGAATAATAGATAACAGTAATACTGTGAAATATGATTATTTTTTTTTTAAACAGTACAACAAAAAAAATTAAAAAATAATTTACAGGACATCAAATGAACTTCAAAAATTAAATTGGAATGAAATCGGACAATGCTATAATGATTAATTGTTCTATTTTCTTAACCCTGGTTATGTCCAAAACTTAAAAGGATCATTTGGGTCATCTTGTATAACCTAAATATTCATTTTAAAATATATTTGAATAATAGATAACCGTAATTGAGTGAGATATGACTATTTTTTTAAAACACAACACAAAACTATTTTTAAAAATCATTTAGGGTTAATCAAATTATATCTAAAAATTAAATCGGAACAATCGTTAATGCTATTAGTTATTATATTTTCTTAATTCTGGTTGTGTTCAAACCGTAAAAAACATCATTTGGCTATCTTGTATATGCGAAATAGTAAATTTAAATTATATTCGAATAATAGATAACAGTAATAGAGTAAAATATGATTTTTTTTTTAAAACAATACATCAGAAAAATTTCAAAAATAATTTACAGTACATTAAATGAACTACAAAAATTAAATTGGAATCAAATCGGACAATGCTATAATAATTAATTGTTCTATTTTCTTAACACTGGTTATGTCCAAAACTTAAAAAGGATTATTTGGGTCATCTTGTATAACCTAAATATTCATTTTAAAATAAATTTGAATAATAGATAACCGTAATTGAGTGAGATATGACTATTTTTTTAAAACACAACACAAAACTATTTTTAAAAATCATTTAGGGTTAATCAAATTATATCTAAAAATTAAATCGGAACAATCGTTAATGCTATTAGTTATTATATTTTCTTAATTCTGGTTGTGTTCAAACCGTAAAAAACATCATTTGGCTATCTCGTATATGCGAAATAGTAAATTTAAATTATATTCGAATAATAGATAACAGTAATAGAGTGAGATATGACTATTTTTAAAAATCATTTAGGGTTAATCAAATTAAATCTAAAAATTGAATTAAAATTAAATCGGAACAATCGCCAACGCTATTAGTTATTATATTTTCTTAACTCTGGTTGTGTTCAAACCGTAAAAAACATCATTTGGCTATCTCGTATATGCGAAATAGTAAATTTAAATTATATTCGAATAATAGATAACAGTAATACTATGAAATATGATTATTTTTTTTAAAAACAATACATCAAAAAAATTTTAAAAATAATTTACAGGACATCAAATGAACTTCAAAAATTAAATTGGAATGAAATCGGACAATGCTATAATGATTAATTGTTCTATTTTCTTAACCCTGGTTATGTCCAAAACTTAAAAAGGACCATTTGGGTCATCTTGTATAACCTAAATACTCATTTCAAAATAAATTTGAATAATAGATAACCGTAATTGAGTGAGATATGACTATTTTTTTAAAACACAACACAAAACTATTTTTAAAAATCATTTAGGGTTAATCAAATTATATCTAAAAATTTAATCGGAACAATCGTTAACGCTATTAGTTATTATATTTTCTTAATTCTGGTTGTGTTCAAACCGTAAAAAACATCATTTGGCTATCTCGTATATGCGAAATAGTAAATTTAAATTATATTCGAATAATAGATAACAGTAATAGAGTGAGATATGACTATTTTTTTAAAACACAATACATAAAACTATTTTTAAAAATCATTTAGGGATAATCAAATTAATTCTAAAAATTGAATTAAAATTAAATCGGAACAATCGCCAATGCTATTAGTTATTATATTTTCTAAACTCTGGTTGTGTTCAAACCGTAAAAAACATCATTTGGCTATCTCGTATATGCGAAATAGTAAATTTAAATTATATTCGAATAATAGATAACAGTAATACTGTGAAATATGATTATTTTTTTTAAAAACAATACATCAAAAAAATTTTAAAAATAATTTACAGGACATCAAATGAACTTCAAAAATTAAATTGGAATGAAATCGGACAATGCTATAATGATTAATTGTTCTATTTTCTTAACTCTGGTTATGTCCAAAACTTAAAAGGATCATTTGGGTCATCTTGTATAACCTAAATATTCATTTTAAAATAAATTTGAATAATAGATAACCGTAATTGAGTGAGATATGACTATTTTTTTTAAACACAATACAACAAAATATTTTTTAAAATCATTTAGGGTTAATCAAATTATATCTAAAAATTAAATTAAAATTAAATCGGAACAATCGTTAACGCTATTAGTTATTATCTTTTCTTAATTCTGGTTTTGTTCAAACCGTAAAAAACATCATTTGGCTATTTTGTATATGCGAAATAGTAAATTTAAATTATATTCGAATAATAGATAACAGTAATACTGTGAAATATGATTATTTTTTTTTTAAACAGTACAACAAAAAAAATTAAAAAATAATTTACAGGACATCAAATGAACTTCAAAAATTAAATTGGAATGAAATCGGACAATGCTATAATGATTAATTGTTCTATTTTCTTAACCCTGGTTATGTCCAAAACTTAAAAGGATCATTTGGGTCATCTTGTATAACCTAAATATTCATTTTAAAATATATTTGAATAATAGATAACCGTAATTGAGTGAGATATGACTATTTTTTTAAAACACAACACAAAACTATTTTTAAAAATCATTTAGGGTTAATCAAATTATATCTAAAAACTAAATCGGAACAATCGTTAATGCTATTAGTTATTATATTTTCTTAATTCTGGTTGTGTTCAAACCGTAAAAAACATCATTTGGCTATCTTGTATATGCGAAATAGTAAATTTAAATTATATTCGAATAATAGATAACAGTAATAGAGTAAAATATGATTTTTTTTTTAAAACAATACATCAGAAAAATTTCAAAAATAATTTACAGTACATTAAATGAACTACAAAAATTAAATTGGAATCAAATCGGACAATGCTATAATAATTAATTGTTCTATTTTCTTAACCCTGGTTATGTCCAAAACTTAAAAAGGATCATTTGGGTCATCTTGTATAACCTAAATATTAATTTTAAAATAAATTTGAATGATAGATAACCGTAATTGAGTGAGATATGACTATTTTTTAAAACACAACACATAAAACTATTTTTAAAAATCATTTAGGGTTAATCAAATTTTATCTAAAAATTAATTTAAAATTAAATCGGAACAATCGTTAATGCTATTAGTTATTATATTTTCTTAACTCTGGTTGTGTTCAAACCGTAAAAAACATCATTTGGCTATCTCGTATATGCGAAATAGTAAATTTAAATTATATTCGAATAATAGATAACAGTAATAGTGTGAAATATGATTATTTTTTCTAAAAACAATACATCAAAAAAATTTTAAAAATAATTTACAGGACTCAAATGAAATTCAAAAATTAAATTGGAATGAAATCGGACAATGCTATAATGATAAATTGTTCTATTTTCTTAACCCTGGTTATGTCCAAAACTTAAAAGGATCATTTGGGTCATCTTGTATAACCTAAATATTCATTTTAAAATAAATTTGAATAATAGATAACCGTAATTGAGTGGGATATGACTATTTTTTTTTAACACAATACATCAAAATATTTTTAAAAATCATTTAGGGTTAATCAAATTATTTCTAAAAATTAAATTAAAATTAAATCGAAACAATCGTTAACGCTATTAGTTATTATATTTTCTTAATTCTGGTTGTGTTTAAACCGTAAAAAACATCATTTGACTATTTTGTATATGCGAAATAGTAAATTTAAATTATATTCGAATAATAGATAACAGTTATAGAGTGAGATATAATTATTTTTTTTAAAAACAATTCATAAGAAAAATTTCAAAAATAATTTACAGTACATTAAATGAACTACAAAAATTATATTGGAATCAAATCGGACAATGCTATAATAATTAATTGTTCTATTTTCTTAACCCTGGTTATGTTTAAAACTTAAAAAGGATCATTTGGGTCATCTTGTATAACCTAAATATTAATTTTAAAATAAATTTGAATGATAGATAACCGTAATTGAGTGAGATATGACTATTTTTTAAAACACAACACATAAAACTATATTTAAAAATCATTTAGGGTTAATCAAATTATATCTAAAAATTAATTTAAAATTAAATCGGAACAATCGTTAATGCTATTAGTTATTATATTTTCTTAACTCTGGTTGTGTTCAAACCGTAAAAAACATCATTTGGCTATCTCGTATATGCGAAATAGTAAATTTAAATTATATTCGAATAATAGATAACAGTAATAGTGTGAAATATGATTATTTTTTTTAAAAACAATACATCAGAAAAATTTTAAAAATAATTTACAGGACATCAAATGAACTTCAAAAATTAAATTGGAATGAAATCGGACAATGCTATAATGATTAATTGTTCTATTTTCTTAACCCTGGTTATGTCCAAAACTTAAAAGGATCATTTGGGTCATCTTGTATAACCTAAATATTCTTTTTAAAATAAATTTGAATAATAGATAACAGTAATTGACTGAGATATGACTATTTTTTTTTAACACAATACACCATCATCATTTAGGGTTAATCAAATTATATCTAAAAATTGAATTAAAATTAAATCGGAACAATCGCCAACACTATTAGTTATTATATTTTCTTAACTCTGGTTGTGTTCAAACCGTAAAAAACATCATTTAGCTATCTCGTATATGCGAAATAGTAAATTTAAATTATATTCGAATAATAGATAACAGTTATAGAGTGAGATATAATTATTTTTTTTAAAAACAATTCATAAGAAAAATTTCAAAAATAATTTACAGTACATTAAATGAACTACAAAAATTAAATTGGAATCAAATCGGACAATGCTATAATAATTAATTGTTCTATTTTCTTAACCCTGGTTAAGTCCAAAACTTAAAAAGGATCATTTGGGTCATCTTGTATAACCTAAATATTAATTTTAAAATAAATTTGAATGATAGATAACCGTAATTGAATGAGATATGACTATTTTTTAAAACACAACACATAAAACTATATTTAAAAATTATTTAGGGTTAATCAAATTATATCTAAAAATTAATTTAAAATTAAATCGGAACAATCGTTAATGCTATTAGTTATTATATTTTCTTAACTCTGGTTGTGTTCAAACCGTAAAAAACATCATTTGGCTATCTCGTATATGCGAAATAGTAAATTTAAATGATATTCGAATAATAGATAACAGTAATAGTGTGAAATATGATTATTTTTTTTAAAAACAATACATCAGAAAAATTTTAAAAATAATTTACAGGACATCAAATGAACTTCAAAAATTAAATTGGAATGAAATCGGACAATGCTATAATGATTAATTGTTTTATTTTCTTAACCCTGGTTATGTCCAAAACTTAAAAAGGATCAATTGGGTCATCTTGTATAATTTAAATATGAATTTTAAAATAAATTTGAATAATAGGTAACCGTAATTGAGTGAAATATGATTATTTTTTTTAAACACAATACATTAAAAAATTTTAGAAAATTATTTAGGGTTAAACAAATTATATCTAAAAATTAAATTGAAATCATATCGGAACATTAGCTATAGGTAATAGTAATCGATTTTCTTTATCCTGGTTATGTCCAAAACATAAAAAGGATCATTTGAGTCATCTTGTATAACCTAAATAATAATTTTAATTTATATTTGAATAATAGATAACCGTAATTAAGTGAGATATTACTATTTTTTTAAAACACAATACATTAAACTATTTTTAAAAATCATTTAGGGTTAATCAAATTATATCTAAAAATTGAATTAAAATTAAATCGGAACAATCGCCAACGCTATTAGTTATTATATTTTCTTAACTCTGGTTGTGTTCAAACCGTAAAAAACATCATTTTGTTATCTCGTATATGCGAAATAGTAAATTTAAATTATATTCGAATAATAGATAACAGTAATAGTGTGAAATATGATTATTTTTTTTAAAAACAATACATCAGAAAAATTTTAAAAATAATTTACAGGACATCAAATGAACTTCAAAAATTAAATTGGAATGAAATCGGACAATGCTATAATGATTAATTGTTCTATTTTCTTAACCCTGGTTATATCCAAAACTTAAAAAGGATCATTTGGGTCATCTTGTATAACCTAAATATTCATTTTAAAATAAACTTAAATAATAGATAACCGTAATTGAGTGAGATATGACTATTTTTTTTAAACACAATACATCAAAATATTTTTAAAAATCATTTAGGGTTAATCAAATTATATCTAAAAATTAAATTGAAATCATATGGGAACATTAGCTATAGGTAATAGTAATCGATTTTCTTTATCCTGGTTATGTCCAAAACATAAAAAGGATCATTTGAGTCATCTTGTATAACCTAAATATTCATTTTAAAATAAACTTAAATAATAGATAACCGTAATTGAGTGAGATATGACTATTTTTTTTAAACACAATACATCAAAATATTTTTAAAAATCATTTAGGGTTAATCAAATTATATCTAAAAATTAAATTGAAATCATATGGGAACATTAGCTATAGGTAATAGTAATCGATTTTCTTTATCCTGGTTATGTCTAAAACATAAAAAGGATCATTTGGGTCATCTTGTATAACCTAAATATTCATTTTAAAATAAATTTGAATAATAGATAACCGTAATTGAGTAAGATATGACTATTTTTTTAAAACACAACACAAAACTATTTTTAAAAATCATTTAGTGTTAATCAAATTATATGTAAAAATTAAATCGGAACAATCGTTAATGCTATTATTATATTTTCTTAATTCTGGTTGTGTTCAAACCGTAAAAAACATCATTTGGCTATCTTGTATATGCGAAATAGTAAATTTAAATTATATTCGAATAATAGATAACAGTAATAGAGTAAAATATGATTTTTTTTTTTAAAACAATACATCAGAAAAATTTCAAAAATAATTTACAGTACAATAAATGAACTACAAAAATTAAATTGGAATCAAATCGGACAATGCTATAATAATTAATTGTTCTATTTTCTTAACCCTGGTTATATCCAAAACTTAAAAAGGATCATTTGGGTCATCTTGTATAATTTAAATATGAATTTTAAAATTAATTTGAATAATAGGTAACCGTAATTGAGTGAGATATGACTATTTTTTTAAAACACAACACAAAACTATTTTTAAAAATCATTTAGTGTTAATCAAATTATATGTAAAAATTAAATCGGAACAATCGTTAATGCTATTAGTTATTATATTTTCTTAATTCTGGTTGTGTTCAAACCGTAAAAAACATCATTTGGCTATCTTGTATATGCGAAATAGTAAATTTAAATTATATTCGAATAATAGATAACAGTAATAGAGTAAAATATGATTTTTTTTTTTAAAACAATACATCAGAAAAATTTCAAAAATAATTTACAGTACAATAAATGAACTACAAAAATTAAATTGGAATCAAATCGGACAATGCTATAATGATTAATTGTTCTATTTTCTTAACCCTGGTTATGTCCAAAACTTAAAAGGATCATTTGGGTTATCTTGTATAACCTAAATATTCATTTTAAAATAAATTTGAATAATAGATAACCGTAATTGAGTGAGATATGACTATTTTTTTAAAACACAACACAAAACTATTTTTAAAAATCATTTAGGGTTAATCAAATTATATCTAAAAATTAACTCGGTACAATCGTTAATGCTATTAGTTATTATATTTTCTTAATTCTGGTTGTGTTCAAACCGTAAAAAACATCATTTGGCTATCTTGTATATGCGAAATAGTAAATTTAAATTATATTCGAATAATAGATAACAGTAATAGTGTGAAATATGATTATTTTTTTTAAAAACAATACATCAGAAAAATTTTAAAAATAATTTACAGGACATCAAATGAACTTCAAAAATTAAATTGGAATGAAATCGGACAATGCTATAATGATTAATTGTTCTATTTTCTTAACCCTGGTTATGTCCAAAACTTAAAAAGGATCAATTGGGTCATCTTGTATAACTTAAATATGAATTTTAAAATAAATTTGAATAATAGGTAACCGTAATTGAGTGAAATATGAATATTTTTTTTAAACACAATACATTAAAAAATTTTAGAAAATTATTTAGGGTTAAACAAATTATATCTAAAAATTAAATTGAAATCATATCGGAACATTAGCTATAGGTAATAGTAATCGATTTTCTTTATCCTGGTTATGTCCAAAACATAAAAAGGATCATTTGAGTCATCTTGTATATCCTAAATAATAATTTTAATTTATATTTGAATAATAGATAACCGTAATTGAGTGAGATATGACTATTTTTTTTAAACACAATACATCAAAATATTTTTAAAAATCATTTAGGGTTAATCAAATTATATCTAAAAATTAAATTAAAATTAAATCGGAACAATCGTTAACGCTATTAGTTATTATCTTTTCTTAATTCTGGTTGTGTTCAAACCGTAAAAAACATCATTTGGCTATTTTGTATATGTGAAATAGTAAATTTAAATTATATTCGAATAATAGATAACAGTAATAGAGCGAGATATGACTATTTTTTTAAAACACAATACATTAAAATATTTTTAAAAATCATTTAGGGTTAATCAAATTATATCTAAAAATTGAATTAAAATTAAATCGGAACAATCGCCAACGCTATTAGTTATTATATTTTCTTAACTCTGGTTGTGTTCAAACCGTAAAAAACATCATTTGGCTATCTCGTATATGCGAAATAGTAAATTTAAATTATATTCGAATAATAGATAACAGTAATACTGTAAAATATGATTATTTTTTTTAAAAACAATATATCAAAAAAATTTTAAAAATAATTTACAGGACATCAAATGAACTTCAAAAATTAAATTGGAATGAAATCGGACAATGCTATAATGATTAATTGTTCTATTTTCTTAACCCTGGTTATGTCCAAAACTTAAAAAGGATCAATTGGGTCATCTTGTATAATTTAAATATGAATTTTAAAATTAATTTGAATAATAGGTAACCGTAATTGAGTGAGATATGACTATTTTTTTAAAACACAACACAAAACTATTTTTAAAAATCATTTAGGGTTAATCAAATTATATCTAAAAATTGAATTAAAATAAAATCGGAACAATCGCCAACGCTATTAGTTATTATATTTTCTTAACTCTTGTTGTGTTCAAACCGTAAAAAACATCATTTGGCTATCTCGTATATGCGAAATAGTAAATTTAAATTATATTAGAATAATAGATAACAGTAATACTGTGAAATATGATTATTTTTTATAAAAACAATACATCAAAAAAATTTTAAAAATAATTTACAGGACATCAAATGAACTTCAAAAATTAAATTGGAATGAAATCGGACAATGCTATAATGATTAATTGTTCTATTTTCTTAACCCTGGTTATGTCCAAAACTTAAAAAGGATTATTTGGGTCAGCTTGTATAACCTAAATATAAATTTTAAAATAAATTCGAATAATAGGTAACCGTAATTGAGTGAGATATGATTATTTTTTTTAAACACAATACATTAAAATATTTTTAAAAATCATATAGGGGTAATCAAATTATATCTAAAAATTTAATCGGAACAATCGTTAACGCTATTAGTTATTATATTTTCTTAATTCTGGTTGTGTTCAAACCGTAAAAAACATCATTTGGCTATCTTGTATATGCGAAATAGTAAATTTAAATTATATTCGAATAATAGATAACAGTAATAGAGCGAGATATGACTATTTTTTTAAAACACAATACATCAAAATATTTTTAAAAATCATTTAGGGTTAATCAAATTATATCTAAAAATTGAATTAAAATTAAATCGGAACAATCGCCAACGCTATTAGTTATTATATTTTCTTAATTCTGGTTGTGTTCAAACCGTAAAAAACATCATTTGGCTATCTTGTATATGCGAAATAGTAAATTTAAATTATATTCGAATAATAGATAACAGTAATAGAGTAAAATATGATTTTTTTTTTAAAACAATACATCAGAAAAATTTCAAAAATAATTTACAGTACAATAAATGAACTACAAAAATTAAATTGGAATCAAATCGGACAATGCTATAATAATTAATTGTTCTATTTTCTTAACCCTGGTTATGTCCAAAACTTAAAAAGGATCATTTGGGTCATCTTGTATAACCTAAATATGAATTTTAAAATAAATTTGAATGATAGATAACCGTAATTGAGTGAGATATGACTATTTTTTAAAACACAACACATAAAACTATTTTTAAAAATCATTTAGGGTTAATCAAATTATATCTAAAAATTAATTTAAAATAAAATCGGAACAATCGTTAATGCTATTAGTTATTATATTTTCTTAACTCTGGTTGTGTTCAAACCGTAAAAAACATCATTTGGCTATCTCGTATATGCGAAATAGTAAATTTAAATTATATTCGAATAATAGATAACAGTAATAGTGTGAAATATGATTATTTTTTTTAAAAACAATACATCAAAAAAATTTTAAAAATAATTTACAGGACATCAAATGAACTTCAAAAATTAAATTGGAATGAAATCGGACAATGCTATAATGATTAATTGTTCTATTTTCTTAACCCTGGTTATGTCCAAAACTTAAAAAGGATCAATTGGGTCATCTTGTATAATTTAAATATGAATTTTAAAATTAATTTGAATAATAGGTAACCGTAATTGAGTGAGATATGACTATTTTTTTAAAACACAACACAAAACTATTTTTAAAAATCATTTAGGGTTAATCAAATTATATCTAAAAATTGAATTAAAATAAAATCGGAACAATCGCCAACGCTATTAGTTATTATATTTTCTTAACTCTTGTTGTGTTCAAACCGTAAAAAACATCATTTGGCTATCTCGTATATGCGAAATAGTAAATTTAAATTATATTCGAATAATAGATAACAGTAATACTGTGAAATATGATTATTTTTTATAAAAACAATACATCAGAAAAATTTTAAAAATAATTTACAGGACATCAAATGAACTTCAAAAATTAAATTGGAATGAAATCGGACAATGCTATAATGATTAATTGTTCTATTTTCTTAACCCTGGTTATGTCCAAAACTTAAAAAGGATCAATTGGGTCATCTTGTATAACTTAAATATGAATTTTAAAATAAATTTGAATAATAGGTAACCGTAATTGAGTGAAATATGAATATTTTTTTTAAACACAATACATTAAAAAATTTTAGAAAATTATTTAGGGTTAAACAAATTATATCTAAAAATTAAATTGAAATCATATCGGAACATTAGCTATAGGTAATAGTAATCGATTTTCTTTATCCTGGTTATGTCCAAAACATAAAAAGGATCATTTGAGTCATCTTGTATAACCTAAATAATAATTTTAATTTATATTTGAATAATAGATAACCGTAATTAAGTGAGATATGACTATTTTTTTTAAACACAATACATCAAAATATTTTTAAAAATCATTTAGGGTTAATCAAATTATATCTAAAAATTAAATTAAAATTAAATCGGAACAATCGTTAACGCTATTAGTTATTATCTTTTCTTAATTCTGGTTGTGTTCAAACCGTAAAAAACATCATTTGGCTATTTTGTATATGTGAAATAGTAAATTTAAATTATATTCGAATAATAGATAACAGTAATAGAGCGAGATATGACTATTTTTTTAAAACACAATACATTAAAATATTTTTAAAAATCATTTAGGGTTAATCAAATTATATCTAAAAATTGAATTAAAATTAAATCGGAACAATCGCCAACGCTATTAGTTATTATATTTTCTTAACTCTGGTTGTGTTCAAACCGTAAAAAACATCATTTGGCTATCTCGTATATGCGAAATAGTAAATTTAAATTATATTCGAATAATAGATAACAGTAATACTGTAAAATATGATTATTTTTTTTAAAAACAATACATCAAAAAAATTTTAAAAATAATTTACAGGACATCAAATGAACTTCAAAAATTAAATTGGAATGAAATCGGACAATGCTATAATGATTAATTGTTCTATTTTCTTAACCCTGGTTATGTCCAAAACTTAAAAAGGATCAATTGGGTCATCTTGTATAACTTAAATATGAATTTTAAAATAAATTTGAATAATAGGTAACCGTAATTGAGTGAAATATGAATATTTTTTTTAAACACAATACATTAAAAAATTTTAGAAAATTATTTAGGGTTAAACAAATTATATCTAAAAATTAAATTGAAATCATATCGGAACATTAGCTATAGGTAATAGTAATCGATTTTCTTTATCCTGGTTATGTCCAAAACATAAAAAGGATCATTTGAGTCATCTTGTATAACCTAAATAATAATTTTAATTTATATTTGAATAATAGATAACCGTAATTAAGTGAGATATGACTATTTTTTTTAAACACAATACATCAAAATATTTTTAAAAATCATTTAGGGTTAATCAAATTATATCTAAAAATTAAATTAAAATTAAATCGGAACAATCGTTAACGCTATTAGTTATTATCTTTTCTTAATTCTGGTTGTGTTCAAACCGTAAAAAACATCATTTGGCTATTTTGTATATGTGAAATAGTAAATTTAAATTATATTCGAATAATAGATAACAGTAATAGAGCGAGATATGACTATTTTTTTAAAACACAATACATTAAAATATTTTTAAAAATCATTTAGGGTTAATCAAATTATATCTAAAAATTGAATTAAAATTAAATCGGAACAATCGCCAACGCTATTAGTTATTATATTTTCTTAACTCTGGTTGTGTTCAAACCGTAAAAAACATCATTTGGCTATCTCGTATATGCGAAATAGTAAATTTAAATTATATTCGAATAATAAATAACAGTAATACTGTAAAATATGATTATTTTTTTTAAAAACAATACATCAAAAAAATTTTAAAAATAATTTACAGGACATCAAATGAACTTCAAAAGTTAAATTGGAATGAAATCGGACAATGCTATAATGATTAATTGTTCTATTTTCTTAACCCTGGTTATGTCCAAAACTTAAAAAGGATCAATTGGGTCATCTTGTATAATTTAAATATGAATTTTAAAATTAATTTGAATAATAGGTAACCGTAATTGAGTGAAATATGATTATTTTTCTTAAACACAATACATTAAAAAATTTTAGAAAATTATTTAGGGTTAAACAAATTATATCTAAAAATTAAATTGAAATCATATGGGAACATTAGCTATAGGTAATAGTAATCGATTTTCTTTATCCTGGTTATGTCCAAAACATAAAAAGGATCATTTGAGTCATCTTGTATAACCTAAATATTCATTTTAAAATAAACTTAAATAATAGATAACCGTAATTGAGTGAGATATGACTATTTTTTTTAAACACAATACATCAAAATATTTTTAAAAATCATTTAGGGTTAATCAAATTATATCTAAAAATTAAATTAAAATTAAATCGGAACAATCGTTAACGCTATTAGTTATTATCTTTTCTTAATTCTGGTTGTATTCAAACCGTAAAAAACATCATTTGGCTATTTTGTATATGCGAAATAGTAAATTTAAATTATATTCGAATAATAGATAACAGTAATAGAGCGAGATATGACTATTTTTTTAAAACACAATACATCAAAATATTTTTAAAAATCATTTAGGGTTAATCAAAGTATATCTAAAAATTGAATTAAAATTAAATCGGAACAATCGCCAACGCTATTAGTTATTATATTTTCTTAATTCTGGTTGTGTTCAAACCGTAAAAAACATCATTTGGCTATCTTGTATATGCGAAATAGTAAATTTAAATTATATTCGAATAATAGATAACAGTAATAGAGTAAAATATGATTTTTTTTTTTAAACAATACATCAGAAAAATTTCAAAAATAATTTACAGTACAATAAATGAACTACAAAAATTAAATTGGAATCAAATCGGACAATGCTATAATAATTAATTGTTCTATTTTTTTAACCCTGGTTATGTCCAAAACTTAAAAAGGCTCATTTGGGTCATCTTGTATAACCTAAATATTAATTTTAAAATAAATTTGAATGATAGATAACCGTAATTGAGTGAGATATAACTATTTTTTAAAACACAACACATAAAACTATTTTTAAAAATCATTTAGGGTTAATCAAATTAAATCTAAAAATTGAATTAAAATTAAATCGGAACAATCGCCAACACTATTAGTTATTATATTTTCTTAACTCTGGTTGTGTTCAAACCGTAAAAAACATCATTTGGCTATCTCGTATATGCGAAATAGTAAATTTAAATTATATTCGAATAATAGATAACAGTAATACTGTGAAATATGATTATTTTTTTTAAAAACAATACATCAAAAAAATTTTAAAAATAATTTACAGGACATCAAATGAACTTCAAAAATTAAATTGGAATGAAATCGGACAATGCTATAATGATTAATTGTTCTATTTTCTTAACCCTGGTTATGTCCAAAACTTAAAAGGATCATTTGGGTCATCTTGTATAACGTAAATATTCATTTTAAAATAAATTTGAATAATAGATAACCGTAATTGAGTGAGATATGACTATTTTTTTAAAACACAACACAAAACTATTTTTAAAAATCATTTAGTGTTAATCAAATTATATGTAAAAATTAAATCGGAACAATCGTTAATGCTATTAGTTATTATATTTTCTTAATTCTGGTTGTGTTCAAACCGTAAAAAACATCATTTGGCTATCTTGTATATGCGAAATAGTAAATTTAAATTATATTCGAATAATAGATAACAGTAATAGAGCGAGATATGACTATTTTTTTAAAACACAATACATCAAAATATTTTTAAAAATCATTTAGGGTTAATCAAATTATATCTAAAAATTGAATTAAAATTAAATCGGAACAATCGCCAACGCTATTAGTTATTATATTTTCTTAACTCTGGTTGTGTTCAAACCGTAAAAAACATCATTTTGTTATCTCGTATATGCGAAATAGTAAATTTAAATTATATTCGAATAATAGATAACAGTAATAGTGTGAAATATGATTATTTTTTTTAAAAACAATACATCAGAAAAATTTTAAAAATAATTTACAGGACATCAAATGAACTTCAAAAATTAAATTGGAATGAAATCGGACAATGCTATAATGATTAATTGTTCTATTTTCTTAACCCTGGTTATATCCAAAACTTAAAAAGGATCATTTGGGTCATCTTGTATAACCTAAATATTCATTTTAAAATAAACTTAAATAATAGATAACCGTAATTGAGTGAGATATGACTATTTTTTTAAAACACAACACAAAACTATTTTTAAAAATCATTTAGGGTTAATCAAATTATATCTAAAAATTAACTCGGAACAATCGTTAATGCTATTAGTTATATTTTCTTAATTCTGGTTGTGTTCAAACCGTAAAAAACATCATTTGGCTATCTTGTATATGCGAAATAGGAAATTTAAATTATATTCGAATAATAGATAACAGTAATAGAGTA